>NW_023270780.1:2976447-3458800 GCF_011800145.1 Mirounga leonina | reverse complement strand
CGCGACAGACAGTTCCGCGAGGAGGAGCAGCTCCTGCAGGAAAGGGAGGAACAGCTGCGCCGCCCGGAGCGCGACAGACAGTTCCGCGAGGAGGAGCAGCTCCTGCAGGAAAGGGAAGAACAGCTGCGCCGCAGGGAACGTGAGCAACAGCTTCGCCAGGAGCGCGACAGGAAGTTCCGCGAGGAGGAGCAGCTCCTGCAGGAAAGGGAGGAACAGCTGCGCCGCCCGGAGCGCGACAGAAAGTTCCGAGAGGAAGAACAGCTCCTGCAGGAAAGGGAGGAACAGCTGCGCCGCAGGGAACGTGAGCAACAGCTTCGCCAGGAGCGCGACAGGAAGTTCCGCGAGGAGGAGCAGCTCCTGCAGGAAAGGGAGGAACAGCTGCGCCGCCAGGAGCGCGACAGAAAGTTCCGCGAGGAGGAGCAGTTCCTGCAGGAAAGGGAGGAACAGCTGCGCCGCCAGGAGCGCGACAGACAGTTCCGCGAGGAGGAGCAGCTCCTGCAGGAAAGGGAGGAACAGCTGCGCCGCCAGGAGCGCGACAGACAGTTCCGCGAGGAGGAGCAGCTCCTGCAGGAAAGGGAGGAACAGCTGCGCCGCCAGGAGCGCGACAGACAGTTCCGCGAGGAGGAGCAGCTGCTGCAGGAAAGGGAGGAACAGCTGCGCCGCCCGGAGCGCGACAGACAGTTCCGCGAGGAGGAGCAGCTCCTGCAGGAAAGGGAAGAACAGCTGCGCCGTAGGGAACGTGAGCAACAGCTTCGCCAGGAGCGCGACAGGAAGTTCCGCGAGGAGGAGCAGCTCCTGCAGGAAAGGGAAGAACAGCTGCGCCGCCAGAAGCGCGACAGAAAGTTCCGCGCGGAGGAGCAGCTCCTGCAGGAAAGGGAAGAACAGCTGCGCCGCCAGGAGAGTGACAGGAAGCTCCGCGAGGAGCAACAGCAGCTTCGCCGGAGGGAACGTGAGCAACAGCTTCGCCAGCAGCGCGACAGAAAGTTCCGCGAGGAGGAGCAGCTCCTGCAGGAAAGGGAAGAACAGCTGCGCCGCCAGCAGGAGGAGGAGCAGAGGCGGCGCAGTGTCTGGCAGGAAGGAGACAAGGGCAGTCAGCAGGCTCTGGAGCCGAGCAAGCGTCAGTTTGCCAGTGTCCCGGTGCGCTCCAGCCCTCTGTACGAGTACATCCAAGAGCAGAGATCTCAGTACCGCCCATAAGAGATGCTGCCAATACCCGGACACCTGCCAAAGCTTCCAGCAAAGGAAAACGAGAAACACTGGATACCAAATGACTCAAATGTTTCTGGTTGTGGGAGAACTCTCTGATGTTCTAAAATCTTTTTTTTCCAAAACCTTAAACTACACTCATTTCATGTACCTTGTACTCTTGCCTTTTATTCTTCCTGAAATAATTCTTTACTGCAGGGTGTCTTTGCTCTTTGGTGCAGATGTGGTGTGCATTTTTTAAAAATATAAATCATTTAATTTGTTTAAGGAGTTTTGTTTGGGGAACATTAATTTATTGCTTTCAAAAGTAACAAGAATAATATGATTTAAGATTCAAAAGAACTGGGTCTGTTTTTTTAATGGTTGATCCATCTTTTGGAGAGTTCAAATATTTTTAATGTTCCAGTTGGCATTTCTTCTTGAGCCTAAAGTACATTAATATTTACCTCCAAATAGACTCGCTTTTGTGGCGTAATTAGCACAGATTCTGCAAGGGGACTGAATTTTTACAGCCCTTGAATAGCACAGGGGGAATGACTTCTACAGAAAAATTCCCTCTGAAATCAGTCCCTAACAGAAAGAAGTATCTTTATTTAGCTTCAAGACTTAGAATTTGAATTAGATTTTTTTTCACACTTCATAAGCACTTAAAATCTCATGAAGCAAAAGCAAGATGTTTCTCAAACAACTCCAGAGTTCAAATTTTAAAACAGTCTACTGTAGTCTGTAGTGCTCAGTTCTTTTCCCCCAGTCTTTGATGAGTTTGAGACTATTACTACCTTTGTTCATTTTAACTGAGAGGAAACCTGCTCAGTATCCTGTAAACATCTATTTAGCTCTAGAGCCAATAAGAGATCACAGCATTTTGGGGGAGGCAAAGGGAAAATTTGTGAACAGAAGGGCAAATTCCTAGAGGCCCTTAGGTGAGACTCATCAGCCCACAATCCTTTGAGGCCTATTGATACTACTTTGGAGACATTCTTGTTGAAATGATTGGACTGTGTAAAAAATAATAAATGTTTGGCAAACAATTATTTTTGTCTGTTTTGATTATGCATCAAATCATAATTCAAAATCTAATGGTCTGTAACTGATATAAGCTCCCACATAAGGGTATTTGGCTACTATTGTCTATGTCTAAATATGAAAAAGGAAAAAAAAAAAAAACCTATTTTCCCCTACCACTTTTTCCCTGTTAGGTTGAACCCTACATTATTTCCATCTCCAAGCTACAATTCTCTTTCCAAGCGTTTTTATTCTTGACCCCACAGCTTTCTATCCTTGCAGTGACTCACTAGTCATGACATTGTACAAAATTATTTGTATAATGTGTTTGTTAATTCTTCCTTCTGAGAATACAGCAGCTTCTTGGTATCTGGTGTCTGATAAGCCAAGAATAAAAAATAGCCTGAAAGTTCAGCTCAATATTACAGAAATTACAGATGACCTGTTGACTTAAGCAACATAATCCATGAGGTGACACAGTCAGAAGATGCTTAATACTGGGGCGCCTGGGTGACTCAGCTGTTAAGGGTCTGCCTTCGGCTCAGGTCATGATCCCAGGGTCCTGAGATCGAGCCCCACATTGGGCTCCCTGCTCCGGGGGAAGCCTGCTTCTCCCGCTCCCACTCTCCCTGCTTGTGTTCCCTCTCTCGCTGTGTCTCTCTCTATCAAATAAATAAAATCTTTAATAAAAAAAAAAGGATGCTTAATACTAATCAGGCCAAAGTATAAAATTGTTATCTAATAATCCAAACACTCCTCTGCCACCTGCTGAAGTCTATATTCAGCATTCATATCTTAGTAACTAGGAATAAGTCCAAGAACGCCCTGATCCAGGAAAGGATCATTTCTAATTGTGAGGGTCATGGGTGAGAAGATGTTCTAAGTTACAGACACTTAACATTTTGATCAATGGTAGAGACAATAAAGCGAAGCCTATAGCTCCTGAAAATCATTCCAATAGAGTAAGGTGACATTTTCTGCAAGGAGCACCAGCCTCTCTCTCACTTTAACACAAATAGCAGATACCCACAAAAGACAGAACCTGGGAATCCCCTGATACTACCTTGGAACTCCATCTCTTTCAAATGATTTCTAACTGCAAAACTATTTTTCTCTTTAAGGCAAGTGTAAGCTTCTCCTTACTTAATCTTCACAGAAACCCTAGAAGAGCTGCAGGGGCTTTCCCCAGGATCCTCTCAATGGGCACTCATTTCAGAGCCTCCTTATAAATATCAGCCCCAGGATACTCCTGAAATATACACTCATCATCTAAGCTACAGTTCAACTATAACAAAAACAAAGCCCTTCAGACTTCTTGTAGCACTTTACAAGATGAGAAAAGGGCCAATTTCCAAAGAAGAAAGTAGGGTTTCATCACAGTTATAATAACATGTTGTTAGAAAAAAAAAATGTCAGCCAGTCCATGCCCTGTGGCTCTTCTTTTAGTGGCTGGCAAGAGAACAGGCTGGCAAGCCAATCTTCCTGTTCCACCTGAATAATGTACACGCATGGGCAGAATCTTGAGGCTGTTGGGCAACTGGCTGCTTAACTATAAACTGGGAGCTCTATTAACATCAACTGGCTGCTACTAGGGAATGGGATTGAGAGTTTAATACATATGATCTGTGATGGAAAAGCTGGTCTCCATGTTATGGACTGAATTATGTCCTCTCTACAGGTTCATATGTTGAAATTCTAACCTCAGCACATTATTATGTAGCCATATTTGGAGATGCAGTATTTAAATAAGTAATTAAATTAAAATGAGGTCACTTGGTAGGCACTAATCCTATATGAATGTTGTCCTTATAAGAGGAGGAAATTTGGACACAGACATGGAGGGAGGAAAAATGATATGAACATACAGGAAGAAAATGGCCATCTACAAGCCAAGGATAGAGATCCTCAGAACAGATCCTTCTCTCATGGCCCTCAGAAGAAACCAACCATCCCGACATCTTGATCTTACACTTCTAACATCCAGAACTGTAAGAAAATAAATTTATGTTGGTTAAACCACCCAGTCTGTGGCACTTTGTTATGATAGCTCTAGCACACTAATACACCATGTAAGGTGAGGTTATGTTGCTAGGGAAATATCTGTATTATAATGTGATGAGTTTTATTTATCCTTTGACATTTTACAAGCAGATCCTGGTTCCTCAAAGACACTTCACTAAATCTGCCATAGTTTCTGTGGTGCAGTGGAAAGACTGCTACAAGGAATCAGAAGCCTGGAGTTCATTCATTCATTCATTCATTCATTCATTCAGCAAATATTTCTTTATTGAGTTCTTGCTATGTGCAAAGCATTCTAAGGCACTATATACAGTAGTGAAATAGTCCTTCTCACCTGTTCCTTCACTTTACTATCTGTGTATCCTTGTGCAAATCACTTAGGCTTTCTGGGCCTCGTTTAGTATTTTGAACTATGAGGTTGAAATAGCTATCACCAAGGTTATTCCTAGGACCGGAAAAAAATTAATTCTTACATTCAGTTTGTTCAACTGAAACTCTAAAAGCAAGTCAAATAATGCCTCACCCTAGTTTCTACCTTGAGCTAAGAGAAAGCAGGAAAAAGAATTAACTGATGGTGATCATCAGAGCCTAGTTCTAGCTTCATAGATCTTGCCTTTCTAGCCAATCAGATCTGGTTCTGATTGTTCCTTCCATTTATCTCCCAAATTCCTCTCCAGAGTGGTTTCCTATCATCCCAGGTTTATTCATTAAGGGAGAAGACCCTAAACCTACCTCATTTTCTATGATCCTTGTTCTACTAAAGACCATTAGCCTTCTGATTTATGAACTTCACATATACACTTAATTACTTCTACTTGTTTCAGAGGAGAAATTAAGTCCTGGAACTTGGTTCCACTCAAAGTAAAAGTCAGTGGCCATTAGTTAAGTGTGAACCCATCTCTGTTCCATCTTCTGCACTAATTACACATTGTTAATATTTTCATTCAGTCACAGTAATTAGTCTGTTCAGCAAGTGTACTGGTACTATAAGCCTCTGAAGATTGTGATCTATGTAATATATAATAAGCACATTTCCCTTGTCAGTTAAGAGCTGACAGTGACATGCAGTAACCTAAAATTAATGCAAAATATAGATTTCTGAACAGGTTATCATTTTCTGAACCATCAGGACATCCATGGCAAGCACTCGAATTACAAAAACTTTTAAAAATTTTATTTCTATTTGTCATCACTCCCCTTTAAAAGAAAAAATGGGTGTGTCATTTTCTGCAAGATAAAGTCTAAGATCTTCAGTTTGGAATTTAAGGTCCTCCACATTCTCCTGATAATACACCTTCTAACCCTGGCCTCCTCAATATCTCTTGAACCAACCATGTTGTTAAAAGCAGACTAAGTCTGTGTTGTTATCAGGACACCTTATGATTGTCCTTCCTTCAAAAACTTATTGGCATAATTTTATCTATTTGGAATGGCTCCCTCCCTATCTACCTGAATACTTTCTACTCAGTTTAAAAGACCCAGGTTGAGTCCCACCTCTTTCCTAAAATCTTCCCTAATCATTCTGACATACATTCATTCACTGAGATTCTAAGATATCTATCATCTTTACTACTCATTAATTGATTACAACATTCTGCCTTAGTTGGCTTTATACTTGCTTCATCTCCCAAATAGATTGTAAAGATATTGAAAGCAGAGACTACAATTTGGAATTATTTATTTTGTATATTCTTTCCATGATAAACAATAAGCAATAGAACTCTATGAAATTCTGATGAAATATGTGGACTGTCTCACTAGAAAAATATACATACTCAAAAATTTCACCTAGGATTTCAGAAGTTCCTAGTCCCTATGAAGCCAAGGAGGTGTGAGAATGTAGGCATTCAATAAATATTTGTCACATGAATTACTATAACCCTTATATTTCGTTTAGTCCAAGGTTTCTCCTGTCCATCTAACATATCATCCCTCCCTTCTGAATACTGAAGCCCTAAGCCCCTTCTTGTATTTTGAAAATTCCTCAATGTTGAGCATTACTAAATGTTCATGAAGGGGAGGAGAAAGGTTGGATGGGGTTTTGGCACAACGCAGGATTTTATAAAATAGGAGAGACTTGAGCAGATGTAAATGCTGATGGGAAGGAACCAATAAAGAGAGACTGCAGTATAGAAAATAGAGGGAATTATCAACATAGAAGATTTCTTGAAAAGGGAGGAAAAGACAGGATCCAGAGAGAAAGAGAGATTAGGCTTAGATGGATACCTTTTCTAATGTCATAGAAAGAAACCATGCATGTAAATAGATGCCAGTAAGTTTGTAGTTTGGTGGAAGAAAGTTAAGGGGTTCTCCTCTGATGACTTTTATTTTCTTTATGAAGTAAACAGGCAGGACCATCTTCCAAGAGTGGAGGGGGAGGAGGTTGTCAGATAACCAAAGGGAGTGAAGATGTTTTAAAATAACTGTTGTATTACAAAGCTCTAGTCATCAAAACAATATGGAACTGGCACAAAAATAGACACATAGATCAATGGAACAGAATAGAAAATCCTGATATAAACCCACAACTATATGGTCAATTAATCTTTGACAAAGCAGCAAAGAATATCCAATGGGATAAAGACAGTCTCTTCAACAAATGGTGTTGGGAAAACTGGACAACATTCAAAAGAATGAAACTGGACCACTTTCTTACACCACACACAAAAACAAATTCAAAATGGGTTAAAAACCTAAATATGAGACCTGAAACCATAAAAATCCTAGAAGAGAACACAGGCAATAACTTCTTTGACATTAGCCATAGCAACTTCTTTCTAGATATATCTCCTGAGGCAAGGAAAACAAAAGCAAAAATAAACTCTTGGGACTACATCAAAATGAAAAGCTGCACAGCAAAGGAAACAATCAACAAAACTGAAAGGCAAACTTCAGAATGGGAGAAGATCTTTGCAAATGACATATTCAATAAGGGGCTATTATCCAACATATTTAAAGAACTTATAAAACTCAACAGCTCAAAACAATCGAATTTAAAAATGGGTAGAAGACATGAACAGACATTTTTCCAAAGAAGACATCCAGATGGCCAACAGATCCATGAAAAGATGTTCAACATCACTCATCATCAGGGAAACACAAATCAAAATTACAATGAGAAGTGAGTGATGGACCAAGGAGTGATGAAAGAGACTAAACCATAATTTTTCAAGAATTAAAAATTTTCGGAGGTGAACCATGAGAGACTATGGACTCTGAGAAACAAACTGAGGGTTCTAGAGGGGAGGAGGTTGGGGGGATGGGTTAGCCTGGTGATGGGTATTAAAGAGGGCACGTTCTGCATGGAGCACTGGGTGTTATATGCAAACAATGAATCATGGAACACTACATCAAAAACTAATGATGTAATGTATGGTGATTAACATAATAAAAAAATCTGAATAAAAAAACTACAATGAGATACCATCTCACTGGTGGTATCTGTCAAATACCTGTCAGAATGGCTAGAATCAAGAACACAAGAAACAATACGTACTGGCGAGGATGTGGAGAAAAAGGAACACTAGTACACTGTGGGAATGCAACCTGGTTCAGCCACTGTGGAAAACTGTACAGAGGTTCCTCAAAAAGTTAAAAATAGAACTACCCTAAGATCTAGTAATCTTTTGAACCCCAGTCTCATTCCTCAGAGAAAGACTCTCTAAAAAAATTTTTTTTGTTGATCTTCTGGTAGCAACCTCTGGTAGTAAAATTTATCCATTTAAAATGATATATCCACGACTGGGATGCCTGGGTGGCTCAGTCGGTTAAGCATCTTCCTTTGGCTCAGGTCATGATCCCAGCGTCCTGGTATCACGTTCCACATTTGGCTCCTTGATCAGTGGGGAGCCTACTTCTCCCTCTGCCTGCCACTCCCCTGATTATGCTCACTCTCTCTCTGACAAATAAATAAACAAAATCTTTTAAAAAAATAAAATGATATATCCACGATGAAAAGAGAGGATTTAAATCACTTACACTGCCTCTCTTCTCCACCCCCTTTCTCAGTGTTTAATGTTTCATTATTCTAATCTTCTATTACCTTTCTAACTCAATATACTTTTCCTTTTCCATCAACTTCTGACAGTATCACTTCCACTTTTACATTTCCAACCACACACATATACCATGATTTGTACATACACAGACTCTTAACACTTGGAAACCAATAAATAGCTACATTGTTATGTTAAGCACATAGGCACAGAAGCAAGATTGCCTAGGAGCAAAAACTGGGTTTACCACTTAATAGATTTGTAGCCTTGGGCAAGACACTTGACCTTTCTTTTCCTTATCCTTGATGCTCTGAAATTTCCAAGGATATATCTAGATGAACATTTTGTGGACCTTTTAAAATATGAATTCTCTAGGAAATCTTCATTTAATATTTTGATATTAATCTTTTATCTCTCTGTTTTATCTTTCTGATGTTCCTATTAGTAGGCTCTCCTAAGTTGATTATGTATGTTTCTTACCTTTTCTCCCACTTTCTCTTTTTGCTTTATATTCTAAAATTGTACTATCCAAAGAGGTAGCCACTAGGTGAATGTGGCTATTTGCATTTAAGTTTAAATTAATACATATTAAATAAAATTTAAAATTTAGTTTCTCAGCCACACTAGCCACATTTCATGCCACATAAATAGCTAGTGGCCATCACATTGGACAGTGTAAATATCTAAAGTTCTATTGGATAATGCCATTCTAAAGGACTTTGTCAACATTGTGAGGTTTTTTAAATTCTATTGTTCTTTTTTTATTTCATTTATTTCATTTCATTTTTTATTTAATTTAATCTATAAATACCATTTTATTCTCTGATTTTTGTTCTCTGATTGCTCTTTTAGAGCATCCTCGTCTTGCCTCAATTAATCTCTTTGGAGTATATTAATTAGCGGTTTTTTTTTTTTTCATTTCTCTTCTGCTTCCTGAATTATATCTATTTCCTCTGGGGTCAGTTTGTCTGTTTATCTTGTTCTTTTTCTTTTTTTTTTTCATGCTGCTGATTTATTAATATGCCTGAATATTCTTAGTTGCCTCTTTATATCAATTAAAAGATCTGAGTTTCTTCTGATTCGAATAAATAGGTCTGTTTTCACACCAACTCTCTTACTTAGATGGGAACTTGTGGCAGACTAGAGGAGAAACCTGTCAATTTGCAGAGAAATGGCTGTCAGGCTGCAGACCTGCCCTTTCCCCACCCCCCAACTAATGCCATATGGAGAAGCTTTTCCTGGAGCATTAATATCTATACTAGATGCCTTAGCTTTCAGTCCATCTATTAATCAACAAATATGACAAAGCACCTACTATAGTCCAGATACTCATACAGCTTCTGAGTATAATATGGAAAATAAGATACAGAGTCCTGCCCTCAAGGAGTTTACACTTAGCATTTCTAGGAATTTTGTTCAATATCTTTAGGGAGAGCCATTTGGGGTTTTGCTAGGAAGGTGAGGCAGTATATGCTCAGATGTCTATGTTCTATGCTCCAAAGTGGAGGAGGGATTTGGGAATGGCCACTAAGACAGAAGTTTCTCACATAAACTCTCAATTACTTTCTCTATTTAAAGCGCTACTTCCCACTCCCACCTCCATCATACCTGCTAATTCTGAGTCCAGAGCTTCTCCAGGTTTTGATGGCTGGACCTGCCTTCACCTCTGCCCCTCCTTCATAACATATTCTGGGCTGTGCCTTTCTCTTTGGTAATAGTAGAAGTGTTTGTGGCTTATTGTATAGCAATCTAAAGAATTTGTTTAAACAAAAAAATTAGGGGCGCCTGGTGACTCAGTCATTAAGGGTCTGCTTTTGGCTCAGGTCATGATCCCAGAGTCCTGGGATCGAGCCCGCATCGGGCTCCCTGCTCCACGGGAGGCCTGCTTCTCCCTCTCCCACTCCCCCTGCTTGTGTTCCCTCTCTCACTGTGTCTCTGTCAAATAAATAAAATCTTAAAAAAAAATTATTCTTATCTTCTCCTCCCATCTCTCTCTTGCTTCCGCCATCCCTTGAGTCACTACCCACCCCGAAGAATGGGTATTAATTAAATGGTCTTAAGTAAGTTCTGAAAGAGTAGGAATGCCTGTAAAAGGGCTGGGGAGCCAGCCCTTACCTTGTTCAAGATCCAAACCTGACCTTCTAAATAGAAACTATAACCTAAAAACATTGACATTTAGGGTTGAAAGAGTTCAATGCTCTTCCCTGTAAGCCACTCCGGCCTTGCCTCCTGCTGTGGCAGGACTCCCCCATAACCTAGCCAGTGGATTGTGATTCTGCCTCTATTTGACTGTTCCAGTAACAGGGGTCTTGTTACCTTAGGAACAGTCTGCATCATTGTCAGACAACACTGTTCCTTAAAGAGTTCTTAATAAAAACTAAAGACTTCTTTTTAGAAATTGTCAATCACTGATTCTAGCTCTATTCTCTGGCATTACACGGAATAAGGAATTCAACATAATGGAGATACCCATGAGCTCAGAGATATTCTTGAGGCATTTCAATTCTAAATCCAGGCTTGCCATTTACTGGGCACATGGCCATAGGCAAGCTACTTAACAGCTAAGAGCCTTAACTTCCTTATCTGCTAAAAGAGGATAATAACTACCTAAAAGGTCTATGAGGATTAAGTAAGAAAGCCCATGTAAAGTACCTGACATGTCTTAAGTGTTCAATGAATGTAAGTTCCTTTCTCTTCCCATCCCATTCCTTATCCCCATGAAAACTCTTCAAATATTTGAAAAACAGCTGTTATCTTTCCCCTAAGTCTTTCTTTCTAACCCAACCTTGAAGATTCTCAGTTTCCTTCAACCATTTCTTGTGAAACTGGCCTGTGACCTCCAAGGCAGGGAGACAGAATTTATTCAACTTTAAACACCCCAGTGCCTGGCATAGTGGCTGAGAAACAGTTGGTACTCAGGAGATCCTGACTGATCAGAATTAAGATGACCTTCACATGTCAATTCCAATTCTCAGGAAGAGGCTTCTGCTTTTTAGGACAATGTTGAGAAATTTTTTTACAGGTGGGAACTATCAACATGGATTCCCCCCAACCCCAATATTCAGTTCCCTTGTACTTGCTTTGATTATCAGGAAGATCAGAACAAGGTTTTGCTCCATATCAATGCTGCCCTTAGCCTCAGTCTTCTTGTAAAATTACCTCCCCATCTCCACCCCTCCATTCTCTTGGTCTTTGCCTTTTACAGTTGTTTTCATGGGTCTATTTCTTACATGCTTTTACAAGCAGGCAAGAATGTTTTAAAACATACCCTGTTCTCTTTTTAAATATCTAATAAAACAACTAATCTAATTCTCCTGCTAGTTAAATATTCTTTTCAAAGAGGGACCCAGATCTAGAAGGTAACAAAAACATTTACCAGTTTTAGCATCTCGGGCTCTCTCTTACCTGTCCTCAGATTGGTGTTTTCTAGGTCTCCCTTTTCCCTTTACAGAAAGAACATAGGAATATGGATGCCCATTTCTAAGCTCCTTGGATTATAAAAGCACCTTTAAAGAGCAGATATCAATCACTTTTTTTATTAAAATAGCACATTCTAGGTAAGCAAAGTTCTGCACACCCAGCAAGATTTTTTTTTCTAACTCTGCCTCTGGGCAAGGAGAGCAGTGCACTGAAACACCTGAATCAACTGTATCTCCACTCTTGTCACATGACTCAATGGGGCCTCTATTTTTAAACACATGATGACACCCATCTGTCCTGCTGGGTCAAATACAGTCCATCCTGTGGGCAGAGGAAGGAATCAGATGACTTCTGAGGTCCCTGCCAGCCCTATGATTTGTCAAACAGAAATGTAATTGTGTTCTTAGGTTGGAAAAAAAAAAAAGCTAACACCACCCCAAAGATCCTTCAAAACTATAACCTGCAAGTCAGTGAATGAAACAAAATATCCCCTCTTCTTCCTTTGGATGAGTCTGAAGCCAAGACTTAACTGAAGCTGCCTAAAGAAGGAAATAAAAATAAGAGAAGCTGAGAGTAGACAAAGGGGGAGGCTGGGTTTGGTGGTGATGAATCAGGGCATTAGACCCAGAGGGTGTCTCCTTCCTAACTGTGCAATTAGGGACTCAATAAAAGGTTTCAGCGCCTGCTGTCAGCTCACAGCCCGCTGACAATTTTATTCTACTTGCTCTCATTCGTGAACAAGGTAAGTCTCGTAGACCATATGCTTGAGCATACTTGGGATCTCGGTTATTGTTCTGCTTATATGTGAGATTATGTAAGGATTCCAGAGAGACATAACCCAAGTCTAAGTTGACCACTATTAATCCCACTAAACTAGGAGCTCCAGCCTCCCAGATGCATTCTTTGCTTTGGAGCTTCTTTGATCATTGTCTTCTTTAAAAAATATAAACTGTGTGACATAGGCATGAATACTATTTAATAAGACATGGGACTCAGAGCTATACTAAAATGAAAATACAGAATCATTTAAATGTTGGGTAATGACTGAGGGGTCAAGATTCTATTTGTTTTACCAGTGAGTTCACTGAGCCATGTCTTCTTGGCAAAAACAAGTTGCTTTAGCCTGCATTTATAGGGGTTGATTTTTTTGGCATTACTTTTCTTTCCTCTAGAAGCTTTACTAACTTTAAAAATTATACTTTTCAGGGGCGCCTGGGTGGCTCAGTCGTTAAGCGTCTGCCTTCTGCTCAGGTCATGATCCCAGTGTCCTGGGATTGAGCCCCACATCGTACTCAGCAGGGAGCCTGCTTCTCTCTCTCCCTCTCCCTCTGCCTGCCTGCCTGCCTGTCTGCCTACTTGTGATCTCTCTCTCTATCTGTGTCAAATAAATAAATAATCTTTAAAAACAAACAAACAAACAAAAAAACGTGTTAGGGGAGCCTGGGTGGCTCAGTCGTTAGGCATCTGCCTTCAGCTCAGGTCATGATCCCGGGGTCCTGGGATGGAGCCCGGCATCGGGCTCCCTGCTGGGCGGGAAGCCTTCTTCTCCCTCTCCCCCTCCCCCTGTTTGTGTTCCTGCTCTATCTCTCTCTCTGTCAAAGAAATAAATAAAATCTTTAAATAAAATAAAAAATAAATAAAAATTATACTTTCTTAAGAAGAGGAGTTAGACTGACCCAAGGTAGGAGAAACAGGTGGACACTCTCAGTTAAGGCTGGAAGGATTGGTCCCATCTGTTGACATCATTTGTGCATTTCAGTACTTACATTTGCATTCTTTTCCTGCTTCCTTTTGCAATAAAGCTTTCTCTGAAGACATGAGTGTCGTTGTTTTCCACAGGATGGGATGAAGTGTCGCTTCTAATACCTACCTGTGCCAGATCTGATCTCACTGACATTATTTGGTACAAAACTAAATCATTGAAATTCAGATGCAATATCTTAATAGAGATAGATAGGCAGAATAGAGCAGATGATGCCAGTGGAACTGTGGGAGGGACAGAAAAAAGGATGACCGCAGTATCTCCTTCCTGAAGGACCCTTCCTAGGAAATGAGCTTTGTTTGTTCTTTCTCACAGTCTCCCATGTTGGGAAAGATGCCTCAGCTCCTGAAAGATGTCCTCTGTATAATCAAGACATTCCATAAGTATGCCCAGGAGGATGGTGACAAGGCAACACTGACCTGCACAGAGCTGAAACAACTCATCCAGGGCGAGTTTGGGGACATTCTTCAGGTGAGGTGTTCACAGAGCTGTGGAAATTCTCCCCCACTTACCCTTTCTCCATAATCTATGCAAGATAGGCAGAGGTGATCCCTGCCTGTTTTACATTTAGCTACCAACTCTTGGCACTCACTGATTTTGAACAACTTTTTTCAGTCTCAGCTCCCTACTCTGTGCAATTGCTTAATCAGTCTTACAAAGGAAAATAAGGTTTTCCTCACTGGGGCTATGCTTCAGCAAAGTAGCTGAAGCATGACTCCTCTCATGCCTCTCCTCCATGAGAGGAGTGATGAGCCAGTATACATCAAAATGCAACTCACAGTGACATAAAACTTCCTTCTTAGCATAGCTCTCTGATGAAAAATGGCATCCAGAATCAACAAATTCTTACTGTTTGGGGAAATTCCACTAGTTCCTGAGGAATAAGTATAAAAAAAAAAAAAAGAAGAGGATTCTTGGGAGACATGCAGACACTCAGGGTGCTTGACCACATATAAATAGGCTGATTCCTCACTGTGTTTTCATGCAGCCACGTGCCATTCATGCTGTGGAGAGAAACTTGAACCTTCTGGATATTGACAGCAAGGGCACCATCAGTTTTGATGAATTTGTTCTTGCAATCTTCAACTTGTTGAACCTCTGCTATCTTGATATACAATCATTACTAAAATCAGAACCAAGACAAGTGTCTAAGCCAGAGAAGAAAACAGATGATATGGATCTTCAGGTGACCAGTGGCACTGGCCAGTGGACAGAGCAAACTCCACCAACTCAAGACAGAGTGGTGCCTCCTTCAGGAATGACATCATCAGCTCAGCCCAGCCCTATGGAAAAGGGAGCAGTTGGACACAATGGGGTTGAAAACACCAAGACTTGCAAACTGCCAGTAGAAGCACCTGGGCACAATGACCCTAAGAACCAACACCTAGATGGAGATCAACAAGATGTACCAGCAACAGGAGACAATGGGACTCAACTTGAGACAAATAAGCCAACAGCAGAATCAGAACAGATCGACAGTCCCACAAAGCAGGAGGGACAGGATAAGGAGAGTCCCATGGAGGGAGATAAGCCAGCTAGGGAGCAAAGTGGCACTAAGATACGGGATCGATTTGGAGAACAGGAAGGGAACCTAAGAACCCAAAGTTCTCCACCAGAAAAAACAACACAGAGGCCTTCCAAAGATCAAGAAGTTGCAGCAGGAAAGGGTATTAAGAAACATTCTAAAACACAAGAACTATCGCTGCCAGGAAAATATGAGCCCAGTTCAGAGCACCCTGACCTGCCAAAACAAGCTGCTGTCCAGAAGCCATTGCAGACAGAGAAACCAACTGATCCTGAGGATGATGGTAGAACATCTGAGACCCAAGGACAAGGAGAGGATGTCAACAGGACACCACCTGAGACAAAGAATCCAGCTGAACCTGGAGATGACTTTAGAGCATCTGAGACCCAAGAACCACCAGCACAAGACAAAGAACATGAAACAAAAGACCTGCCTGTCCAAGGTGATAGCAGAAATGTTTCGGAAACACCTGATATTAGGGCTGTAAGGAAACAGAGGAGAGGCCCTGAGGCCCATGGAACAGCAGGGCAGAAAAAAAATGAGAGAAAAATTCAGATACTAACCCTAGAAGACCAACCACAGGATGGGAAGTATCAGGAACTCCAAGAGTCATCAAAAGAAAGGGATGCTGAAGAAGGTTCTAAAACACAAGAGTTAAGCTCAGAAGGAGGAGATCAGAATCATCCTGAAATTGAAAGAGCAGTCACCCCAGGAGACGAGGCAAGACATGCTAAGGAAAGCACAGCAAAAGCACTTATGAGCAGCAAAAATGCCCCTGCAGCAGAAGGGACACCAGGAGCAAGAGAAAGAACACAGGAATTAGCACCACTTGAGAACCAGTCTGGAGAAGAAAATAAGAGGGTCACCAAGACTCATAACAAGCCAGTCAAGGATGATGATGGTTACCAGGGAGAGGATCCTGAGCCCACTGTCACACAGAATAATGAGGGTTCTTCCGAAATTCCCAACAGTCTGACTCCAGAGGATGGTGATAGCAGCTCAGAGACAACCGACCTGCCTGTGCAAGGGGATTCCCAGAATCAAGTAGACCATCTCAGAGAGTCTGTGGAAAGAAGTCACAATAATAACCCAGACATTGAGAAACACGTAGCACTGGGTGAGGAAAGCAGAACTCAGGAGGCAGTGGTGCTGGCATCCAGAGGAGAGGATAAGCAGCTCACCGAAGAACCAGAATGGGCTGCCAGAAAAGAGTACAGGAGTCCGGGCTCAGGGACCAAAGGCCCAGCTCCAGCTGTGCAACCCAATGGACATCCAGAGGCACAGGAGTCCACAGCAAGAGGTGAAAACAGAAAGTCACTGGAGACAGAGATCCCTGGTACCCTGGAGGCAGACTTCATTGACCTGTTTGCCATAAAGCAGCTTCCAACAAAGGAAGACAGCAGAAAAAAGCTAAAGGTCCAGGGCCCAAGTACCAAAGGAGAGGAAGGTAGAGCACCAGAGACCCAGGAGGCTCCAGTAAGAAATCTGGATGAGGACAATTCAGCATCCCCCAGAACACACCTTGAAAGAGAGGAATCTGCAACATTGGAAGAGGATGAAAGCCCCCAAAAGTTGGCAGAAGTCAATGACCAACAAAATCCAGCCAAGAAAAGATATGATGTTTTAGTTCCCCAGTCTGGCCTTGAAGAGAAGATGCAGACGGACAAAGAGCTTGGTTTTGTGGAGACGGGTACAGTCTCTTCCAGTCCTCTGTACCAGTACCTGCAAGAGAAGATACTGCAACAAGTGGACATGACCCAAGTGGAGCAGCAAAATCAAGCTCAGACAGCTAGATCATCAAGCCTAGAGCTCCTCGACGACCAGTCAAGTGTATCCCTCACGCGTGAGATCTCAGATTGTCCTATCATCTTCAGTGACAGACAAGCATTACAGCATTACACCAGGGAATATCTGCCTGATGCAGATCCTGAAGCACAGCAAACATCAGCTCCCCAAGTCTCAGAAGATAAGCAGGGCTATCCTCAGGAAAAGAAACCAGTACTACAAAAGGAGGCAAGCACCAAAAAGCAATAAATCATTATCATGATCCCAGGAGAAGTTCCAAGGAACTTCATACAGCTCAACATGTCCCAGACTTCTTCCCTCCCGATCACCCTCAAAGCTCACATGCACACATTCAGATGCAAATTGATAATCCTTTAAATTCCCTTCCTAGGGGCACCTGGGTGGTTCAGTCTGCCTTTGGCTCAGGTCATGATCCCAAGGTCCTGGGATCAAGCCCCCGGGCTCCCTGCTCAGCAGGGAGTCTGCTTCTCCCTTTGCCCTTCCCCCTTCCCCTGCTCATGCTTGTGTGCTCTCTCTCCTCTCTCTCTCTGAAATAAAAAAATCTTTTTAAAAATTTTAAATTCCCTTCCTAGATTTCTACAAAAGCAAATAAGAAAGTATTCAGCAGTGGGAGCTGCCACCAAAGAAATATCACACCAAACATCCTACCATATGATGCTACTTCTGAGTACCAAAATGGATTTTCTCATGAGACAGTTTTTCACAATTTACCTATCACTAAAAATAGAAAATTTCCTTTCATATCTTTCACAGATGCCGATTTCTTCAATTGATTTGTTGGCTTTTTATAATGTGGCAATAGTGAATATGAGACTCTGCAATACCACCTTATAATCATAAAATATAATTAACTCATAGATGCAAATTATTGTTTCAGGACATATCCTAACAGAGTTCAAGTTTATCCTTCAAGATAATCTCAGATATCACCATAACTCAAAATAATTATGACTTTCTAGCACCCAATCAGAGTAGATTCATAATTTTTTGCTAATGTCCAGGTGCAACTAAATCTATGCCATAGATTCATTCATTCGTTGATTCATTCAGCAAATTTCTATTAAACCCCACTCCTTACACAGTGTTTTCAGAGTTTCTGGCTCAAATAAGCAATCAGAATAATTATGAAGGAGACACAGAATCCAAATCTAATGTATGCTTGATTCCATAAGAAGCTCTTATGATCCACTTATAAGATCATATTATAAGTCTACGAAATGTTTACCCATATGGTTTGCTGATAGCATTACATCAAAAGTAGGAAATAAATAACCTCCTGATCAATATCTTTTGTTGGCTCTTGCTGTTCCCCTTTATTCTCCATCTAGCCTTGGAGACACTGATCAGAAACAAAAACAATCTTAGGTGATTTGTGGTTATTTTTAAAGACTGTAATTAGGGGCGCCTAGGTGGTGCAGTCCATTAAGCAGCCCACTTTTGGTTTTGGCTCAAGTCCTGATCTCAGGGCTGTGACAGCAAGCCCCACATGGGGCTCTGTGCTGAGTGTGGAGTCTGCCTAGACGTTCTTTCTCCCATTCCCTCCAGCCCTCCCCCTGCACTCTCTTGCTCTCTAAAATAAATACATAAATCTTTTAATAAATAAATAAATGACTGTAATTAAAGGATGATGTCTCAGAGCTAGTAATAACCCAGAAAAGGAATAAAATAGATATCATAAAATGTTTCCTGAAGCCAAAATGCCCCATCTCCCATTGCATTCTGCCTTTGAGTTTCAATATTCTTCCACTTCATTGCACACCTCTTCCAGAATCTAAAATTCTCCTATATATCTCTCCCTCCAACATTTTCAGCTTTTCTCATTCTACCTTTGATATGAATGAATATCCTTATCTAAATATATATGTTTTATATATATTTATATTTTTATATGTTTTATATAACAACATAACATTTCATATGTTTTATATATATTTATTTTATATATATGTTTTACATATATATATATATAAAATCTCTTTAATGACAAGGAGACATAAGACAACTCACAAAAAAGAAAATTATATACTAGAGCTTAAACTCATCAGCCTTTTTCACAAGCAACTGGCAATATATATCAGGAACCGCAAAAATGACAAAAGTTATAAATAACAAATTTGCAAGAGAAGCTATACAGATATCCAATAAATATATGAAAACCTCACTAGACTTGAAGGAAATGCAAATTAAAAATAGTTTTTTCAGTTACCAAGCTATTAAATGTTATTTGTTTGTTTTTAATAATCACACAGTGATTTCAGTGTGGAGAAACAGAAACTCTGAAATACAGATGACAGGCATATAAATGAGTACAACCTTCCCAGATGGCAATTCAATAAGATTCACAAAAATATTTTTAAATATTTCTCAGATGGCATTATAAGGAAATAATAAGGGATGTATATAAAAGTTCATCTACAAAGATATTAGTCATAGCATATTAAAGACAGCAAAACCCAGAAACAACCTAAATGTTCATCATTACAGGAATTGTTAACTAAATTATGGTCACTGGATACTGTGGAATGCCAAGTCATTAGAAATTATGAGATTATATTATAATTATAGAACTATAAGATTTTATTTAATTAAGTGAGGAAGGATTAATAAAATACTAAGCTTTGAATGATTACAAAGTGGTATATGGAGTATGATTCCACTTAAAGATTAACAGATAACTAGGCAGAGTATTACAACAAAATCTTAACAGCAGTTATCTCTAAGTAGGGTAACTATAAATGATGTTTATTTCCTGATTTGAGATTTTCTTCATTTTCCAAATGTTCTATAATGAAATGCAATACATTTGCAACCAGAAAATAAATGCTATTTTTAATAACTAACTCTAGCCTCGAGAAATAATGTAAAATAGAAAAAAATTTTCAAAGATGTTCACAACACCATTATTCATAATAATGAAAAGTGCAGGAAATCAAATTTTAATAGCCTTTGAAAAGTGTATTTATCCCCTTGATGTCTGTTATATAGTCTCTAAAATGTGCATTTATGAAGCATCTGCACTCATATGGAAAATTCCTTATGTGGAAAAGCATGATACCCATTCTGTGCTTACAACAGGATATCAACTATATATGTGATGAAGAGAAAATACACTTAAGTATTTACAATGTTCATCTCTTAGTGATAGAATTATAAGCGACGGGGACACCTCGGTGGCTCAGTCAGTTAAGCATCTGCCTTCGGCTCAGGTCATGATCCCACGGTCCTGGGATCGACCCCACATCGGGCTCCTTGCTTAGCCGGGAGCCTGCTTCTCCCTCTGCCTGCCGCTCCCCTTGCTTGTGTGCTCTCTCTCTCTGTCAAATAAATTTAAAAAATTTTTTTAAATAAATAATAGTTTTTAAACACTCTCTTCACATTCAAGCAACCATCCAATTTTTCTCTCCCTCTTTCTGCCCTCTGTTCTATCCTTACAACAAAGCAATGTTTGTTCCGTCATCCTATAGAAATTCTTCCTTTGAAGATGGCATTGCCCTCTATCTGATAAGACTAGAGACTGCTAACCTCCATGTCTTCAGATCTCTTTTGACAGTTCATACTGATGACTGCCTCTCACTTCACTGGTCCTTCCCCACCTCTTGTGGATTCCTCTCATCCAGTTCCCTAGACTTTGGGCTCTTTCCAAGGGCTCTTTTTTTCTGGACTTTCTCCCTCTGAGAAACTGTCCTTAGCCCAAGTTACTACTGTCTCTACAATGGTGAGTCTCAACTCACCTTGTTCAGACTTGAACATGCACTTCAATCAAGTCTGTGCAATTGCTGACAAGATATGACCCCTGAGACTGCCAATCACTCCCCATTAAACAGGCTTGTCTTCTCAATTTCACTCATTCTGTCCTCCTCTCTATCCCCATTCTATCAGGCTTCAAAGGCACAAATTCTGGAATCATCATTTGCTTTCTCTTATTCTCCATATCTAATCTACTACAGTAGCTCCATAGTCTTCCTTAAGTCCATTTTCCAGACCCATCTTTCATTCTCCACTCCCCATGGGCCTTCAAGTACACTACACCTAAAATAATATCTCTCCCTCCCCTTTTATTGAATGTCCAAATCCTGCTTATCCTATGGGATCCAACTTCAATGTCATTTCATTCATTTATTCCAAAATTTTTATTAAAAAATTTGTTAGTTCCAAATACTGGGCGAAGAATTAGAAATACAGAACTGACAAGACAAATAGGTACTCTCTATCTTGGATCTTGTATTCCAATGAGGGAGGGGAGAGACCAACAGCAGACAAGTACAACCATAAATAAACGAGATAATTCCAGATAATAAAGCAAGGAACATGATAGAGAGGGACAAGGGATCAGGAAGGCAGAGGCAGGTAGAGTGCTGCTATAGAAGACTACTTGAGCCTTCCCTAATGCCCCAGCAAAATGGATGTGGTCCTCCCCTGACTCCACAGTCTTCATTGTGCCTCTTTTTCAAACTTCCTCCCATGAGTTACAGTTGTTTGTGTGCTTGTCTTACCTCTCCTCTCAGACTATAAGCTCCTTGACAGCAAGGTTCACGATTTACACATCTTGCTATCCTTCATTAGCATGGAGCTTAGCACCAAATGTGTATTGTGATTTCAATAGGTGTTTGTCGAATAAGTAAATAAATCCTAATATCATTGCAACAGCCTCTTAGCTGGGCCTCTGCTTCCAGTCCATCCTTCATTTAATCACTCAGGAATTTTGCAAAACATTGTTTTCATTTCATCTCTCTCTGTTCAAGACCTCTCAGTGACACCTACACTTTCCTCTATGCCACATCAAGTCTAAACTGATCAAACTCGGGGCGCCTGGGTGGCTCAGTCCTTAAGCGTCTGCCTTCAGCTCGGGTCATGATCCCAGGGGGGATCGAGCCCCGCATCGGGCTCCCTGCTCCATGGGGAGCCTGCTTCTCCCTCTCCCACTCCCCCTGCTTGTGTTACCTCTCTCACTGTGTCTCTCTCTATCAAATAAATAAATAAAATCTTTTTAAAAAAATAAATAAATAAACTGATCAAAGTCTATAATATTTCCCTCTAATTACAATTTACCACTAGTTTCTTTAGAAATCCTGCTGAGGACATCAGGTTGGTCATCTAATTTAAATCCTCACCAGGATCATTTAAATCCTATTCTACTAAGTTGAAAGGAATATTGTTGGGATTGAATGCATTCTTTCATTTCATTTCAATGTGTTTATTAAACACTTGCTATGTGCCAGGCACTGTGGTGGGCCACTGTGGTGGGCACTGGACATGCCCTGGTCAGTGGAACAGGCATGGTGCCTGCCCTCATGAAAGATGTAGTCCTACATAAGACAACTGTGAAGTCCTGCAAAGAAGTATTCAAAGGCAAGGAGTTAGTCACGTTATTTCTTCCATCTCCATGCCTGCCTCTGCTCCTGTGGTTCACCTTCCCTGAAATGTTTTTCATTTCTTGTACTTCCCCAAGTATACCTGTCCTTAAAGTCCTAGACTAAATCCTACCTCTGCTAGGAAGTTCGTTCAGCCTATACCACCCAGATTAATACTTTAATACTTACTTGCTAGTATTACTCACTAATTGTTCTCTGAGTGTTATTTCCCCAACTAAATAGATTATAAGTCACCAAAGAGAAGGAATAATTCTTACATTCTAATACCTCACATGTCCACCAGCAACTGACTTAACCTCTCTGACCTCAGTATCTGCCTGTGTAAAATGTCATTATAATAACTCACAGGGCTATTGTGAAGAATTTTAAAAATTCAGAAACACAAAACAACAACAAAAAACAAACCAGAGCCAGTATCCGGAATATACATAGAATCCCTATAAGTCAATGAATAAAAGATAACCTAACTTCTAAAAAAAGTAAAAGACATGAACAGGCACTTCAGAAAAGAAGATATCAAAAACGCCAATGAAAAGGTACTCCACCTTATTGGATATCACGTAAGTGCCAGTTAAACCACACTGAGAACCACTCATATCTACCAAATGTATGAAATTAAGAAGTGATAATATCAAGTGTATGCAAAGAGGTAGAGCAACTAGAACTCTCAGCCTGGTAGTGGGAGCATAAATTGATACAGTAGTCATTGTGGAGAACAGTAGGGCAATATCTACTATAGCTGAATACATGCAACCCTATGACCAGGTAATTCTACCCCAGGCATATAACCCAAGAGAAATGCACCAAAAGACATGTTCAAAAATATTCATAGCAGCACTGTTTGTAACAGCCCCAAAGAAAAGATAACCCAAAGGTCTACCAACTGAGAATAAAGAAGCAATAATTTGTACTATATTCATATAAAGGAGCACATTTAAAGGATACAGCAAGGAGATTGAAAGAACTACAATCAGCAATGTACAATCAGCATAGTGACTGTAGTTACTAAAACTGTATTGTGTATTTGAAAGTTGCTAAGAGAGTAGATCTTAAAAAAAATTGTTAATTAGGAAAAAAAATTGTTAACTGTGTGGTGACTTATGCTAACTACACTTACTGTGGTAATCATTTCACAACATATACAGATATTGAATTACTATGTTGTACACCTGAAACTAATATAATATTATGTCAATTATATGCCAATTATATCTCAAAAAAAAAGAACTATAGGGGTGCCTGTGTTGCTCAGTCCATTAAGAATCTGACTCTTGATTTCTGCTCAGGTCATGATCTTAGGGCCATGAGATCGAGCCCCACATCAGGCTCCTCACTCAGTGGGGAATCTGTTTGAGATTCTCTCTCTCTCTCTCCCTCTCCCTCTGCCCCTACCCCCTCCCTCTAAAATAAATAAATAAATATTAAAAAAAAAAGAACTATAGCCACACACAATAGCATAGAAGAATTTCCTAAGCATAATGTTGAGGAAAATAAAGCCAGACACAAAAGAATTCATACCAAATGACTGCATTTACAACAAGTTCAAACAGGGAAGAAACTAACCAATGGTATTAGAAGTCAGGATAATGGTACTACTGGTGTGGAGGGAGATAGTAGAGTATGGGCAAGAGAGGAACTTCTGGGGCACAGTTAATGCTCTGTTTCTTGATTTGGGTGGTGGTGACATGGGAGTGTTCACTATGTGATAATTCATCAAGTGTACACTTATGATTTGCATATTATACTTTAATAAGAAAGTTTATTTTTAAAAAGTAAACAAAATAATATACATAAAAATGCCCAGCAAACTGCCTGGCCTTAGTAAGTGTTCAATACATATGTGTTTACTATTTACCAGTGAATTTAGAGTAGTACCAATCCATGGGAGGCATCTTTTTCAACTATTAATTCAACAATTGACCATCTACTGAACTATGTATACAGGGTATATAGTGATGAACAAAACAGATATAATTCTTGACCTCCTAGAATATACAGTCTGATGGAGGAAGAGAGTCATTTAAAAAATTAACACAAAAACTATGCATAATTACAAACTGCTAGGTGCTATGAGAAAAAAAACAATAGGGACTCCTAACTTAAATAGAGTGATCACAGAAGACCTCTCTGAGAAAGTGGCATGTCTTCATGATTGATTTCTGAATCCCTGGATAGCAAGATTGGGAGGATCAACCCTTGGAGGTCAATGCCCCACAAAGCACTTGATGGTGGATCTATACCATTCAAGAAGCATTACTCCTACTAGTTATTATGGCAAGGGTAAATAAAAATTCACACTTCTTCCTCAATATGCCAGGAGAGAAGTATCTAAGAAGTGAGGAAATGAGAAATAAAGGATGGAATAGTGGTTAAGAACATGGGCTCAGGAGTCAGCCTATACCCAGGTTATAATCAAAGTCACTCAGTGTGTCCTTGGGCAAATTACTTAACCTCTCTGTGCTTCTGTTTGTGCATCTGTTAAAAGCATTTCACAAATTCTCGGGGCGCCTGGGTGGCTCAGTCGTTAAGCGCCTGCCTTCGGCTCACGTCATGGTCCCAGGGTCTTGGGATCGAGCCCCGCATCGGGCTCTCCGCTCTGCAGGAAGCCTGCTTCTCCCTCTCCCACTCCCCCCGCTTGTGTTCCCCCTCTCTCTGTGTCTCTCTCTGTCAAATAAATAAAATCTTTAAAAAAAAAAGCATTTCACAAATTCTCAGGAAGTTCATCAATTAGTCTTGGGCATAGGTTAGGAAGTCTTTTTAGGGATTCCTGAATTTTAGTAAGAGGAGGTGAGCTCATAGTCTGCAGAAGGGCTGCTTGAGACCAAAGAAGGGAGGTGACTTGCCCAAGGTCACTCCAGCCCTCTTGGGAAAGGCAGTCTGATACACACAGTCTTTTGATCCCCACTTGACCACATAAGAATGGGTCTTGGACCTGGAACACTTCCTCACCAAAAGATAAAGAGCTCACAGACTGTACTGTGTTTATCACCTTGTTTGGGAATATCTTTTCCTGTTTCAGATTTAGCATGTACTCCTTTATTCTGCTCAAGCATGTGCATCATATGGCACCTGGCCCACTGCTCTATCTGTCCCCTGTGAAGAAGGGATAGGGTCCTCCTTCATTCTCTGGCACAAGTGGGGTACATGCAGGCCAACGGCCCTATGTCAGCTACCAGAGCCAGGGCTAGTCCACTGGCCTCCTGAGTTCCCAGCCTAAGCTCCTTCCAGACCTCTAACATTGGCCTCTGGGCATGGGATAATATCTGCTCTTACTTCATTGTTACATCCCGGGGAGAACATGCAGGTTCTAGGTCCATAAATCTAAACAAACGAAAAGACAGAGTAGTCTAAAGGAAACAGCTGCACAAATGCCACCTTTTCCTTCCAGCACAGCATCCCCGCTCCCTCCCACTGCCCAGGAGATGCCATGCTGAGTCAGTGACTGCACCTGGGTGTAGCCGGGGATTTTTGTTCATTTAAATTCAATTTAGGCGGGCGCATGGGTGGCTCAGTTGGTTAAGCATCTGCCTTCGGCCCTGGTCATGATCCCAGGGTCCTGGGATCAAGTACCACATGGGGTTCCTTGCTCAGTGGGGAGCCTGCTTCTCCCTCTCCCTCTGCTTGCCACTCTCCCTGCTTGTAAGAGCTCGCTCACTCTCTCTCTCTCTTCCTCTGACAAATAAATAAATAAAAGATTTTATTTATTTGACAGAGAGAGACACAGCAAGAGAGGGAACACAAGCAGGGGGAGTGGGAGAGGGAGAAGCAGGCTTCCCGCGGAGTAGGGAGCCTGATGCGGGGCTCGATCCCAGGACCCTGGGACCATGACTTGAGTCAAAGGCAGATGCTTAACTGACTGAGCCACCCAGGCACCCCTACTGGAGCTCCCACTCCCCCTAGTGCTCCCACTCCCCCTGCTTGTGCTCCCTCTTGCTGTGTCTCTCTCTGTCAAATAAATAAAATCTTTAAGAATAAATAAATAAATTCAATTTAGTTAACATACACTGTATTATTAGTTTCAGAGGTAGAATTTAGTGATTCATCAGTTGCATACAACACCCAGTGCTCATTCCATCAAGCACCCTCCTTAATGCCCATCATCCAATTACCCCATCCCCCCACCCCATCCCCTCCAGCAACTCTCAGTTTGGTCCCTATAGTTAAGAGTCTCTTGTGGTTTGCCTCCCTCTCTGTTTTTATCTTATTTTATTTTTCCTTCCCTTCTCCAATGTTCATCTGTTTTGTTTCTTGAATATCACATATGAGTGAACATATATGGTATTTGTCTTTCTCTGACTGACTTATTCACTTAGCACAAAACCCTCTAGTTCTATCCATGTCATTGCAAATGGTAAGATTTCATTCTTTCTAATGGCTGAATATATTCTACATCTTCTTTATCCATCCACCTGTCATGGACATCTGGGCTCTTTCCATAGTTTGGCTATTTTGGTTATTGCCGGGGATTTTTGACACTATAGGTGCCCTCCCCTGAATAGTGGCGGATAATCAAAGCCTTCAAACAGGGTGGACAGGGTTGGTTTCCCAAAGCCAATCAGAATCACCTCGGCATTACATGTTACAGTGCTACGTGCCCGGCTGAGCCACACAAAAGTACAGGCTGCTTTCCAGTACTTCTGACACCGATTATGGTAAGGAGTCTATTAATTAAGAGAAAGACTGCCCTTGTGGCCCCTGTCTACACAGAGATGCACGGTCTTTTATGCAGGTGAGAAGACTGCCTCAATTTTCCTAACGTCACCCTGCCTGACACCTGCTCCTCGGGTTTGTAGAATATGAACACCCACCCTTCACCGCAGTGTCGAGGGAGTACCAGCATGCCATGCTCATCAGGGAGGACGCCCAGACACTCCTGCTGAGGAAGTGGTGTTTATGTACCAAGCTTAAATGTCCTTCACCAATGAGTTGTTTTAGAGTCACATACCCAATTTTTTTTAATACCCATTGAATAGCAACTCCCCATTCACATCCTCAATTTTTGTCAAAACTGTAAGAAATAGGGGCCCCTGGGTGGCTCAGTCGGTTAAGCCTTCGGCTCAGGTCGTGATCCCAGAGTCCTGGGATCAAGCCCCACGTTGGGCTCCTTGCTCAGCAGGGAGCCTGCTTCTCCCTCTGCCCGCCGCTCCCCCTGCTGTGCTCTCTCTCTCCGTCAAATAAATAAATAAAATCTTAAAAAAAAAAAAAAAAACTACAAGAAATAGATGTGAAACTCATCACTGCTCTGGCTGTCAAAATACTGTTGAAAGTTTTCTCCATTTCATCATGAGGTGTCCACCTTTATAAAGTCCTGCCTGAGATATTCCTTTTAGAATTCAATTCTAATAAATGCTTTCTTTCCTCATAAAAAGAATGACAGTTCTGCTTTCGATCCTGAGGGTCCTGTAATTGATGGTGCTTTCTCTTGAGAACTGCTGCCAGAAAGCTTGAAGTGCAACAACAGTCATGCTGACCCTATTTACATGATGTATTTGAATGCTCATTTTTCCTAGTTCTATTTTTCTACTCCTCATAAACGTTACTAGTTCATTGTCTATATATTTTACTGTAAGCGGCTTTCAAATCAGAAGAGGCTATCAATAAATAACTTCATTTAAAAGGGAAGAATAGGTCTTCCCTCAAATATTATAAATAGCAAATAAACACATATGCTGGTTTATCTACAGCAATATGTATTACCAGTTCTACAGTCACCCTTAATGACAGGAATATGTGGAACAGAATCTAGATTAGGATGGAGGAAGGGAGATCCAAGGACGTTGAAACATCAGTCAGAGATGTCACACCCCTGCAAGGAGGACTATGAATTTCACATAAAGGACTCAAATGCACCAAATTCACTCTGTCCTTAGGGTCAATGTGACCCCACCAGGGACTGCCATCACTGATTAGTCAATAGCTGTTGCTGACCACACTGGCCTCCACTATGAGAAGCCTCTAGTCCTTTCATGGGTATAGATAAACAAATAATTACTTATGGAATCCAACACCACTTGAAGTGTTAAGTCATTAAAAAATAAAAATAATAAAATTTGGTCTCTATGCCCAAATAGCTTATACTATAATTAAGTAAATAAGACATACTCATGAAAGAGTTGGAGAACATGCTGTTAAGTGATGAAGGCCTAAGCAAGACCTCATCTTTAGCTCTGGCAAGTGCCTCAGTACAGGCCTTGTGAGCATGGCACAGGTAGTCAGTGTAGAAACTATTAAAAGAACAAGATTATGGTAGTTAACGTCACGGGTTTATTCACTCAACAAATATTTGCTGCATACATACAACCTGGTAGGCATTTGCTAGGTATTAGGAATACAACAGTGAACCAAACACACCAAGTCCCTGCCCTCATGGAGCCTACAGTCTAGTGGGAAAAATAGAAAATAAATAAGCAATTATATAATATGTCATATGGGATCAATGTTAGGGAGAGTAAAAAGCAGAGTGAGGGGATGAGAGGGGGAGGCAGAGGAAGCAAAAGTGTCAGCCTTTAAGACAGGGAGGTCAGATGATACTTGGGCAGAGAGCCGTAGGAGGTGAGGAAGAGAGCCATTCAACAGTTACTAGGGGAAGAGCATTCCTGCAGGGGGAACAGCATGTGCTAAGGCCCTGAGAGAGGTAAGCCTAGCATGTTCAAGGAATAAGGAGGATAATGTAGCAGGAAGAGGGAGCAATGATAGCACAGTGGAAGAAAATGTGGCCAGAAGCTGTGCAGACTCAATCAAATCCCTAGGAAGACACCTAGGAGAAGATAGGTTCAGCTAGCAGGGAATTTGGCTGGTTCCTCTCAGCCCAAAGGGAACACCATGAACAAAGGCTTGGAAGCATGGTGTGAGAGAGCTCAGAGAATGAAGTCAACCTGATTCCAGATGTGGGCAAACACGAGTGAAGTTTGAATGGTGAGGAGGGGTCTGTGATAAAAATTTCTGGGGAGGGCGCCTGGGTGGCTCAGTTGGTTAGGCGACTGCCTTCGGCTCAGGTCATGATCCCAGGGTCCTGGGATCGAGCCCCACATCGGGCTCCCGGCTCGGTGGGAAGCCTGCTTCTCCCTCCCCACTCCCCCTGCTTGTGTTCCTCCTCTCGCTGTCTCTGTCAAATAAATAAATAAAATCTTTAAAAAAAAAAATTTCTGGGGAGCTTTTCAGGAAGCACCTAGGCAGAGTAGCAACCCCAGCGATGTCCTTTCCATAGGGACCCAATATGGGCCTCACCCAGGCACCATTTTGAGGAAAGAGGAAAAAAATTAGAAAGAACATAGAAAGATTTAATACAAAGATAGAACCTTTCCATAGGTGTCTGGGGGCATATGTTGTCTGAAGGAGAAATTAGAGTCAAAAGAACTTTAAAGCTGTTCCAGGAACCTCCAGAAAACATCACAAACATGTTTTCCTGCCCTTTATAAACTATTGAATGAGAAACTAGGAGGGTTTCAGAGCTAGTGCTGAGGTTGGCTGACTAGATACAACTACCCCTGAAGGGGTCTCCATGTAAATGAAGGAAAAGAGTCTTCCTTCATGTCTGCTTCTGGGAAAACAGAACATAATGAGAACATCCAAGGGTTATGAGGCAGATGAAGAGACAACAGAAAGACTCTTTCATCAGCAATGTTTCAATTCTTTGAAGAGTGTATGAATAAACATGAATCCCTTTGTGTCAAGCTGAAAGTTCAAGGTATTGTCAAAAAACCGTAAGATAATGTTTTGATTTCTCCTGGGTGAGGTGGGCTGGTTTTGAAACACAGAATCCGGAACACTTCCTAGCCATGTTACTAACTCTACTGGAATAAAATGTTGTACAGTTGTTTCTCTCAAACACCAAGGTTTTAGATGACTCTTCCTCACCATTCCCCACCAATATACAAACCTCTCTGCCAGGCTTGGGAATGGGGTGGAGAGGGGTGGAGTCAGACCCAGCAGAAGGAGACAAAACTAAACCATGGGGGAAATATGTGGAGACCTGTACACACACATCCTCTTGGTTTTCTCTGTCTATAAAAATGAAAAGGCAAAGAAAAGATATGAAAGCAAAACACCAACTTGATAATGGTTGTGACCTCTTCTGAGAAGAGATAAAAGGGACCAGGAGTCATAGTACTCATCAAAGAAGTCTTAGATTTTTATCTGTAATGTTTTAGTTTTTCAAGAATCAAGAATTTAGGGGTGCCTACATGGCTTAGTCGGTTAAGCATCTGCCTTCGGCTCAGGTCATGATCCCAGGGTCCTGGGATAGAGCCCCATTTGGGGCTCCCTGCTGAGCGGGGAGTCTGCTTCTCCCTCTCCCTCTGCCCCTCCCCCCTGCTCATGCTCTCTCTCTCTCTCTCTCTCAAAGAATTAAATAAAATCTCTTTTAAAAAAGAATCAAGAATTTATACATAATTTGTGTGTAAATAAAAATGACTTTGAGATCCATAATTACATCAATAGTTTGAATTACAAGAAAGAAAACGGTACCCCCTACCAGTTTGGGTCTTATTTAAAATCCTTAACAAGCACAGTTTCAGAAATAAGTCTTGATACATAAGAGAAGTTAAATGTCACCATTCTTTGGTCACTGAGTTTATTATTTTCTTCCAAGAAGATGCAAAGGACTAGAGTTTTCTGTTTCTTTTCCATTTTCTGGTCAAGAAAAGCTTGGCTGGGCTAAGCAAGAACATGTCAGGGACCTTGGAGTCCACCTCATGCCCCCGTTCATTCAGCTACACCCCTTCCTCATTGTGAACATGGTTGGGGGAAGTCTTAAATTTCTGTAATTACTGGCCCAAGTGTATTTAAAGGCACCTTTTTCAGATGGAACAAATGCTTCACTTTTAATCATGCTGAGCCCCATAATAAGGATAATAACTGGGATTTGTAAAGAGCTTTTCCCCAGATGAGTTTAAAACACACCACAATACAGCATTTCCTTGAGCCGCACAATATCCTAGTGACGCACCCGAGACATGATGACCACCTGATCTGGCTGCTGTGGCTCAGAGAGATATCATAAGTTGTCTGAGGTTGCCCAGCAGGAGAGTCGGAATGGGTACTGGGTTAGCCACCCCCAGCAGTGACTTCTCCAATCACTAACCTTGTCCCACAGAGGACTCAACACCTTGAAATGACCTGGTAGCCTCCTGTCATCTGAATCATGACTGTGGACACTCCTAGGAGTTCATCCCTTGATGCTGAGGGGCCAAGGCCACACCACCAGAAGGCTGTCACAGCAGAAGTTATTCTAACACCAGTTGGTCATGGACTCTGGGTCAGAAACTGTCCTCTTCATGAAGGCAGCTTGGGTGGTACAGGGGAAAAGCACCGGCCCTGGCACAAAACAGACCAGGGGTGAAGCCCAGCCTCCTTGCCATGTGACTGCGGCAGGTTCTCCCTCTCCTGGGGCAACAGAGTGGACGCTCAGTAAATGTCACTTTCCCTTCTGATAGCAGGAACACGACATATCAGTTTTCAGGGTGCTCTGCTTTTATCTTCCCTCATGGGAAAGAATAAATTTTTGACCAAGAGGATAAAAGAGAAGACCAAAACGAAGATCTTCAGATATTCTGGAACAAATGGGGTAGCAATGCAGGGGACAGGTTGGAAGACACAAAAGGCAAGAAAAGGCACAGAAAGAAAAGGACAACAAGAAACAGACTGAAATGCTGAATGGAGGGGAAGACAAAAGGAAGACAGAAAAGAGATCATCAGAAAACGAGAGAGTGACCCCAGGGACTAGATAGACCAAACTCAGAAGAGAAGGTCAGCAGACCTTATGCATCAGCCCTGTGATCACACACAAAACCCTGAGGCAGATGGTCTGGCTGCCAAAGACTGGTTTACCAAGAGGGTGGGAAGACATTTACACAAAGACAATTCCTCTCAAAAGAAAAGTTTTTCAAAGCAAGAATTATAATTATTTGTATTACTAGTAAAGATCACCCCAACAATGGCACTTCTGGCTGCAGGGAGCCCATTCATCAGGCCCCTGCTCCCGAGGCACACAGGGCTCTGGCTTCTCCTGGGTCACAGGAGGTCCGGCCTCCCTCTTCCTCCTCCAGTAGTGGGGAAAATACTTCAGCCAGTGTCTGGGGACCCTCTGAATATGGGCCCAACAGTTTCCTACACAAATTCAAAAACAGTGGGATATTATTGAGTCACATACCTAGAATACCTCTTTTCAAAAGCTATTTTTGTTTTCTTTTGTTTAATAAATAATATACTTAGGGCATTCCCTGAAATCAATTGCCCACAGCCATGGCGATGTTCAGGGGAGAAACTGGGTAGAATTGACATTTCTTGTTTTTGTTACAGACTTTGGGGAAAAAACTCCAGATGTCTTTATCACACACAATCTTAGAAATCACATAAGAAACTTAAAAACAAACCAACCAAATTAGAGGTAAAAAGATTTGGGACCAAGGTCTGTGATTCACTGTTTCTTTGGGAAAACAACCACCTCTTGTGGCCTCAGTGTTTCTTTCCTTTTTTTTTTTTAAGATTTTATTTCTTTATTTGACAGAGAGAGACACAGCAAGAGAGGGAACACAAGCAGGGGGAATGGGAGAGGGAGAAACAGGCCCCCCACAGAGCAGGGAGTTGGATACAAGGCTCGATCCCAGGACCCTGGGATCATGACCTGAGCCGAAGGCAGACACTTAACCACTGAGCCAGGCACTCTGTAAGTATTTTTAAATGGTGCTTTTTATTAGCAGAAAAGGAACCATCATGCTCCCCAGAAAATAAATTCACCTGTATTCACTTTAATTGATTTTATAGTTCTTATCAGTTTGTCATTTCCACAAGGCTATTACAGGTTTCTCCAATACGGTTTACCTTATAGCCATTAACAAGGTTATAGGACTAGCTATCTCTAAGAGAAGACTACAGATTTCTGCAATAAAGACGAGTAGAAATTATTTTTATTGTCATAAAAGATTCTGCGAGAGCGCAGCCACCCATACATAATTCCTTTGAAACTAAGGAACAATATATGAGCTGGTGAAATTGGCAAATGGTCTTTATGTCATGATCTCACGGTCGTGAGATTGAGCCCCATGTGGGGCTCTGCACTGAGGGTGGAGCCTGCTTGAGATTCTCCCTCTCCCTCTGCCCCTCCCCTTTCTCTCTCTTAAAAAAAAAAAGGAAGGAAGGAAGAAAAGAAAGAAAGAAAGAAAATGGTCTTTAATAATAATGAAAAAAAAAAACCACTTCCGGGGTGCCTGGGTTGCTCAGTTGGTTAAGTGTCTGCCTTCGGCTCAGGTCGTAATCCCAGGATCCTGGATCAAGCCCTGCATTGGGCTCCCCGCTCAGCAGGGAGCCTGCTTCTCCCTCTGCCTCCCACCCAGCTCATGTTCACTCTCTCTGTCTCAAATAAATAAATAAAATCTTTAGAAAAAAAAAACAAAACAAAAAAACACTTCCTTCTAGGGTCACAGTAGTGAAAGTGAATAGAACCAAATAGAAAGGGTCCCCGGCTGGCGAAATTCTACAAAAAGCAGTGAAATTTCAACAGACCACCAACTCTGCAGCCCACAGATCCTCTCCTGGGTCCATGATTTTGCTGCTAGAAAAGCATTATCTCTACCGCAGTGCTAGCATCTTATGCTTGCACAGCACATGGACAGAGGGAGAGGGATCATGAGGGGCAGAGTGACCAGCATGGGGAACAGGCCAGATGGCAGTTAAGACAGACGCACATTTGTGTGTACCATCACATGAAGGCAAGCATGTAATGTAACTGGATTATTAGTCCAACATACAGATGTGCTGTTTATGAATGGTGAGAAAGACCTTATTCAGGATCAAAATGGCTCAGATCAAGAATCAACGTATTTTACTTCCAGGAGGTGAGTCCACTCTTGATTCACCAGGTTTTTCTTGAGCTTACTTTCAGCACTCTGTCAGCACACTCTGTTGGTGCTATGGCCTTACAGTGGGTGTAAGGTACACCTGTCCCTCAGGGGTCAAGCTGCGGACAGAGAGAGAAGGCAATAGGAACGGCATTCAAGGAAACACAGAGATTAAAGACCCACTGGAGAATAAACAGGTGGAATGGGGTTTGGTTGGCAATGAATCAGTCCATTAGACACCAGGGCGTTGTCTGCAAAAGATGTCTGGCTAAAGGGCGCAATTAAAACTTCTATATAAGCACCAGGATCCCCAAACCAGTATTTCACAAGCTCTCAGCCTAAGTCCTTGGCAACCTAGGTGAGTCCTTCAAGAAAAAATTCTATTTCTCTTTTTATACCAGTTTCTCTTTCTTAGCACTCTTACATAGACAATTAAGATTGTGCAGATTGTGTAATTTTGCCTTTCTGGAGAATTCTATGACTTTCCCAACCATGACATGTTCTTATTCGAATGAGAGAAGCAAAATCCTAGTGGACTTCACCCAAAAGCTAATATTTTCAGAATCCTCTATTGTCTTCAAGAAAGGAAACATCTGAAGAAAGGTTCCTGTCTTAGTCGCCAACCACTGGGTGTCCATTATTGGACTGTACTGTGTAACTTTGTATCTCCTCCTCCAGGCTTTGAGTTCCTTGAGGAAAGGAAGTTTCTTATTCATTCACATTCCCAGAATACACCACTGCAATGGCACTAAAGAAATAATTAACTGTTGAATCAATTAATTTATTACTTTTGCCATCACAGCACCCTCTAGTGGCAAAAGACTTCAGATCAGGTGGCCAGTGGTTTTCAAAGCTGCATCAGAATCAGCCAGGAGCTTTTTAAATGCAGAGTCCAGGGTCCACCACAGACCTAGTAAACCACTATCTCTGGAGGTGGGATCTGGAGTCTATTTCTCTAAAGATCCCCTGGTGATTCGAAAGTACAGCAAGGCTTGGGAACCACAGACCTAATCCAACATACCACTCAAATTAGGAATCATTCATTTGTTCATGCACCCATCCATCAAACATTTTTTGAACTTCTACTATATTCTAGGTACTAGGAAAAATATAAAAAATAGATAAGACATGGTCCTGGCCTTTACAGAACAATCTTTAAAGGAGTAAGATAAGAAACAAGCAATTCATATACAATGTGACATGTAGCATAACAGGGATAAATACAAAGAAAAAGATAATCTCATGGAGATTGTCTAGGCATGCTCTTTACTTCTTGGGCCAGGTGGTCTAGTACAGTCTGGAACCCTCCCAAGAGCACGTCCACAGAAGACACTTCAGATGTGGAAGGAAAGGCCATGCTATCTTCATTCCAGATGACTTCTACATGATGCATTCAGGGCTACAAAGCCAAGGGGCCCTGTTTCATTTCTGTCCTCTTCTTTTTGGGAATTACAGTAAAAGCATTATCATTGGAAATGAAAGATGAAGTAAAAATGCCAAATTTCACAAATTACATAGGCCAGCTAGACACCTGGCATTACAAATAGGTCAGATTTTTACATTGTTGTCTGCCTTCCAAGAAATGAAAAAAAGAAGAAATTGTAACAATTCAGGACTATGAAACAAGCTGAGTATTCCTTGTCACATCCTAGGTGTACTTCTGGCAAAACAAGATGCCTCACTGTCTTCTGAGGAGCATCATCAGTATCATCAATGTTTTCCACAAGCATGCGAAGAGTGATGGACACTGTCAGAGGTTGACCAAGAAGGAACTTAAGACACTTTTCCAGCAAGAGTTTGGAAATGCTCTGAAGGTAAGAAGAATAGTCACTCTCCTTGCCCACGTACTCTGGTACTTGGAACTGTCTTCTTGGCTCCAGTGGTACTACTCTCTCCTGCTGTCCTCCTGCCTCTCCAGCTATTTCTTCTCCAGGTTATTTCAAGTTCCTCTTTCTATGCTTTGTCATTTAAGGGCTGATGTTCTCTGGGATTCTATTCTCACTCTGTGTGTTCCCCCTGGTAATTCTTCTAACTCTCTCTGCTTCAACCATTCCTGCATACTGCAGTGATGATGGGGAACATCAAGTAAGAGACCTGAGCCCAGAACCCAAGACTGACAAGAAACTAGATGTTAGAGAACAAAGGCCCCCTTCAAAAAAGGATGAGAGTCATCTTGGGGGCAGCAATGAGAGAAACCTTAGAAGAAGCACACCTCTGAGGGAAACCGATTATGAAACAAAAAAGCACCTTGGGAAAAAACAAGATCAAAAGCCTTTTCCTAGACAAGAAAAAGCTGAGCTTGAAGATCTAGATCCTCAGGGATCAGCACCTACCATAAAAATTGGGCCATTCACTTGTGAGGTATACTTTTTTCCCAAACAGAAAGGTAACTGGTTATGCTGTTGCCTACATGACCCATCTGAAACAGGAAATACAAGAAATCAGCTCACTTACACAGGTTTGGGGATGTTTAAGGATCAAAGGAAGGGAAGAAGCTATGGCTGCTCCCCAACTGGGGATCCAGAAGAAGAATGTTTGTACCAAGACAAGGAAGAAAGATGGAAAGATTGTGTTGATGACCAGCAGGACAAACCCTACCATGTTTAGAAATCTGGCGACCACAAGTATGAGAAGAGCCCTGGGGTCCCAAATGAGCCTGACTCCACTGAGGATGAATTTTGAAATCCCTTCTAGATGCTCCAAGAAATTCTAACTCCCCAGCTGACTGAGCTGGTTGATTAGGCATTCTTGGCTTTTTCTTTCTCTATAAATCTTAGACATCTAGTTTTAATCTATATTAGGTAGAATTCCACAACTTTTGGCTTCTGGGACTCTAACATTTTTTAGGAATGGCTGATAATAGAAAGAAAAATTAAATGTTATATAATATTCAATAACCATACAATTTTAACTTTAATGAATCATAACTCTCAAGGCTTATTTGAAGAGCTTGCATATTCAAATTATAAACCTTATAAAAATTAGTAATCAATTAGCATTGATTTCTCCTTGGTTTTCTTCTACTTTTTTTTTTAATTCATCACTCTCAGATTGAAAGCTGAGATGAAGATGACAAATAGAAAATAAGTAAGTTCATAGGAAATTTGTTTAAAGTAATGGTGAAGACAATGAACTCTGGAGGCAAACCAATCAGGGTTGAACTTCTGGCTCCACCATACTAACTAGCTTTATGATGTTGGGCACTCAAACCTCTTTAAATCTTAATTTCCTCATCTGTAAAATGGAAATGATAAAAATAAGATTACCTCCTGAGATAAGGTTATTAAACAATAAAATGCTTCATACAGTATCTAGTTAACACTTTTTTTAGTATTTTTGATCTTATAGGTATATATGAATCTACACACTTCAGAAAATGCACATACTTTTTTAAAACGATTTTACTTATTTATGAGCGAGAGAGAGCATGAGCAGGGGGAGGGAAAGAGGGAGAGGGAGAAGCAGACTCCCCAGTGATCAGGGAGCCCAACTTGGGGTTAGATCCCAGAACCCTGGGATCATGACCTGAATTGAAGGCAGACACTCAACTGACTGAGCCACCAGGTGCCCCAAAAATGCACGTATTTTTAAGCACCCATAAAAGATTTATAAAAGCTAACCAAATATGATGAAAATTCCAAAAAGCATAAACACTGCAGATCACGTTTTTTATGATAATGCTAATAAAACTACAAATTGATAATAAAGGAATATATGAAAATATTTGGAATTTTAAAAGCACTCCTCTAAATAACTTAGGTTATGAAAGAAAGCAAAATTGCAATTAAGGAAATTTTTATTTTTTTTTTAATTTTATTTATTTATTTGAGAGAGAGAGAGAGAGAGCATGAGAGGGGGAGGGTCAGAGGGAGAAGAAGACTCCCCGCCAAGCAGGGAGCCCGATGCGGGACTCGAACCCGGGACTCCAGGATCATGACCTGAGCCGAAGGCAGTCGCCCAACCAACTGAGCCACCCAGGTGCCCCAATGAAATTTTTTTAAAAACCAATTAAAAAGTCACAAAATCCTTTAAAAGTCACAAAATATTAAAATCTGGATCTGTAGCCCTAAGCATTTTATTAACAACAAAGAACAAAAAAGGAATAAACCATAATTAATTCAATAACTTAGAAAATTAAAACACAACAGACTTAAGAAAAGCAGGAAGAAGGAAAATATAAACATGTAAGCATGTGAGTAGAAAACAGAAGAGCCACATAACTGATCAATAAATAAGAGAACCCAAGATATTTGGAAAATCATTAAAATAATTAAGAAAAAAAAGAAAATATATAATTACGCTGCAACCAAAAATATTTAGCTACAGGGGTGCCTGGGTGACTCAGTTGGTTGAGCATCTTCCTTCAGCTCAGGTCATGATCCCAGGGTCCTGGCCTGCTTCTCCCTCTCCCTCTGCCCCTCCCCCTGCTTGTGCACTCTCTCTGTCAAATAAATTAAAAAATCTTTAAAAAAAAAATTTTAGCTACAGATACAGAAGAATAACGTTTTAACAACTAAGAGGAAAAAAGAAAAGAAAGAAAGTCTGGGAAGAAAATAGATGATTTTTCTAGTAAAATTGATTCCAAAAAAAGGTATAACATAACCCTTAGAAAAAAATTGAGAAGGTTGTCAAATAACTGCCCTCTCAAAAGCTTTAGGCATTATTGTTTCACAGCTGATTATTTTCAAAAATTCATAAAACAAATAATTCCTACACTATTTTTTTTAAAGATTTTATTTATTTATTTGAGAGAGAGAATGAGATAGAGAGCATGAGAGGGGGGAGGGTCAGAGAGAGAGGCAGACTCCCTGCTGAGCAGGGAGCCCGACGTGGGACTCGATCCCGGGACTCCAAGATCATGACCTGAGCCGAAGGCAGTCGCTTAACCAACTGAGCCACCCAGGCGCCCTCCTACACTATTTAAACCATATCAGAGACTACAAATATAAAGAAAGCTTTATCATTTTCTTCAAAGGTAGCAGACCTCCAATATCAAAATCCCAGAGCCCCCTAAAACTACAGATCAATCCCATTGATAAATATAGATGAAACCTCTAAACAAAATACTAGCCAAGAGCAGTTTTTCTTTCCACTTGGATGCCAGGAAAGAATATTAACTACATACTGTTAGATGGTATGGTTCACTTCTGGGAGGTCACAGCTCACTAAGAGAAACCCATTCATATAGATCATCTTGGAACCTGGCAGAGAAAACCTATGTGATATCTCCAAGGAGATGTAGATTATTTTTTAATCCATGTTTGGTTTTTCTGTAATTTAAAATAGTGAAAGGAAAAATTTATCTAGATAAATCAATACCTGGTGAGTGTCAGACTCTTGGTTTCAGCTGGGGTCAGGGTCATGGGATCCAGCCCTGTGATGGGCTCCTGGCTAAGTGGAGAGTCTGATTCCCCTCGCCCTCTGCCCCTCCCCCCATGCACAGGTGCATGTATGTGTGCTCACTCCCTTTCAAATAAATCTTTAAAAAAATAAATTAAATAAATAAAATAAACACCTAGCATTGTGCTTAACCATGAAACATAGTATGCCATTAATGTTAGGAACGTCCCTTCATTCCACAAGTACTTACAGAGCACCTACTATGTGACAGGCAGTGGCAAGGGGCACCTGGGTGGCTCAGTCATTTGGGCATCCAACTCTTGATTTCAGATCCAGTCATGGTCTCAGGGTCTTGACATCAAGCCCCACATCAGGCTCATGCTCAGCAGGGAACTTGCTTGAGATTCTCTCTCTCCCTCTCCCTCTACCTCTTCCCCCACTAGTGCACTTTCTCTCTCTCTCCAATAAATAAAGAAATCATTTTTTAAAAGAAATGAAGGTGCAGCTATTTTAATCACATTGAGTATCATATGTCTAAGCTAGCAGTATTTTCAATCTGAGAGCAGGACGGAGAACGCCAAAAAGCCCATGGGTAAGTACAAAATGAGAGATAGAAAAAATGAAAGTATGGACCGCCTATCTAACCTGGGCAAATTTGTTGTGAGCTTTAGCCATGATCCAGTCACAAAGGAGTGGTCTGCCATCGAGGGAGTGCCCCAACTGAGTAACAGCTCTGACCAGTTCCTTTCGGAAAGCACACAGTCACAGTCAGACATATCTTGGATTTTATGCTCATTGAGGGATCATACCAGGTTATTTAGGAGGAAACCTTACAGGGAATCTTAAGATCAGTGGCCATCCTAATGATATGTATGCCCATTATGTGCCCAAAAAGAATACAAGTATTAAAAGAACAGATAAAACAGGAAGAGCTTGGGGATGCCTGGGTGCTCAGTCCATTAAGAGTCTGCCTTCATGAAATAAGATACAGAGAAAGACATGTATCATATGACCTCACTGATATGAGGAATTCTTAATCTCAGGAACAAACTGAGGGTTGCTGGAGCGGTGGGGGGTGGGAGGGATGGGGTGGCTGGGTGATAGACATTGGGGAGGGTATGTGCTATGGTGAGCGCTGTGAATTGTGCAAGACTGTTGAATCACAGACCTGTACCTCTGAAACAAATAATACATTATATGTTTAAAAAAAGAAGAAGAAGAAGAAGAAGATAGTAGGAAGGGAAACATGAAGGGGGGGAAATCGGAGGGGGAGATGAACCATGAGAGACGATGGACTCTGAGAAACAAACTGAGGGTTCTAGAGGGGAGGGGGGTGGGGGGATGGGTTAGCCTGGTGATGGGTATTAAAGAGGGCACGTTCTGTATGGAGCACTGGGTGTTATATGCAAACAATGAATCATGGAACACTACATCAAAAACTAATGATGTGTGGGAGGGATGGGGTGACTGGGTGATAGACACCGGGGAGGGTATGTGCTCTGGTAAGCGCTGTGAATGGTGCAAGACTGTTGAATCTCAGATCTGTACCTCTGAAACAAATAATGCAATATATGTTAAGAAAAAAAAGAAGAAGAAGAAGAAGAAGGTAGCGGAAGGGGAAGAATGAAGCAGGGGAAATCGGAGGGGTAGACGAACCATGAGAGACGATGGACTCTGAAAAACAAACAGGGTTCTAGAGGGGAGGGGGGTGGGAGGATGGGTTAGCCTGGTGGTGGGTATTGAGGAGGGCACATTCTGCATGGAGCACTGGGTGTTATGCACAAACAATGAATCATGGAACACTTCATCTAAAACTAATGATGTAATGTATGGGGATTAACATAAGAATAAAAAAAATAAATTAAAAAAACTAATGATGTAATGTATGGTCATTAACATAACATAATTTAAAAAAAAAACAAAAAACGAGTCTGCCTTCAGCTCAGGTCATGATCCCCACATGGGGCTCCTTGCTCAACAGGGAGCCTGCTTCTCCCTCTGGCTGTCACTTCCCTGCTTGTGCTCTCACTCTCTCTCTCTCTGACAAATAAATAAATAAAATCTTAAAAAACAAAACAAAAAAACAAGAAGAGCCTGATTTCTGAGCCCAATGCCATTATGGCCAAGGTATCGGTGTCTTGGTGTCTAGCCAGCTAGCCAGGAGGCAGGAGTTCGTCCCTCCCCATAGTGTAGCCACAGGCAATATGTTGTCTCCTGAGCATTCAGACAAGGCACCTTCTGAAGGGTCATACTATTCAGGACATCTCTGAAAAAGAAAAAGAACAGGGGTGCCTGGGTGGCTCAGTCAGTTAAGTGTCTGCCTTCAGCTCAGGTCATGATCCCAGGGTCCTGGGATTGAGCCCCACATCGGGCTCCCTGCTCGGCAGGAAGCCTACTTCTCCCTCTCCCTCTGGCCCTGCTTGTGTTCCCTCTCTGTCTTCTAGCTGTCTCTCTCTCTCTCTCTCTCTCTCTGTCAAATAAATAAATAAAATCTTAAAAATAAAAAAAAAGAAAAGAAAAAGAACAGGTAAGAAACAAAAACCAGGGGCAGAAAAAACTTACCAAGTCAAACCGACATTCTTGGATTCCCTCCGTAATCCCCATATGGGCCACCAAATATATTGTGGGATCCTTGAGTGGGAGGGTTAGGGATTCTTGAGGCATCTTATGGTTCAACTTAGTAAACTTCTCTAAGTAGCACAGGGACAGGACCCAGGGGCACAAAGATCTGCACTTGTGCTGTATGAGCTGGTGGTTATTATGCTTAGTGCTCAAGGGGGAGGGAACATGCAGAGAGTATTAGATCAGAAATGTCTTCTTCAAATTCCTACTCATAAAATGACTTTTGCAAGATTTCTCTGGTGATTATCATTCAGTTCCATATTAACTATGAGTGAGATTACAGGCAGTAATAAGACCCTTTAAGAATGTAGCAACCAGAGGGCGCTCAGGTAGCTCAGTCAATTATGCATCTGACTCTTGGTTTCAGCTCACATCATGATCTCAGGGTCATGAGATCAAGCCCTGCGTAGAGCCCTGCATCTGGCTCCATGCTCAGTGAGAACTCTGCTTGAGATTCTCTCCCTCTATCCCTCCCCTGCTTACTCTCTCTCTAAAGGAAATAAATTTTTAAAAATAAATGTAGCAACAAGCACAAATTTGATCTTTATCAAAACTATGCAGCCTACAGGTGAGCCTTCTGGACAGAAGATGACAATTTTTCTGCTGCTTCCTCATCAGTCAGCACTGATAGATCCCTTCCATTCTCCTGAGGAAGCAAACCTGCCTAAAACAATAGATCCTTTGCTAATAATTTTCTCTTTTCTGCTCCCATTCTACCTATTTTTTTAGAGAGGGAGAGAGAAAACGAGAGGGTGGGGGAGGGGCTGAGAGAGACTCTTAAGCAGTCTCCACGACCAGCATGGAGCCCGACTCGGGACTTGATCTCACAACCCTGTGATCATGACCTGAGCCAAAATCAAGAGTCAGACGCTTAACTGACTGAGCCACACAGGTGCCCCTCATGCTACCTTTAAAGACCTTTCCTTGGGGTGCCTAACAGGTTCAGTCCGAAAAGCATGTGACTCTTGATCTCAGGGATATGAGTTCAAGCCCCACACAGAGTGTAGAGATTACTTAAATAAACAAATCTTTAAAAAAAAAACTTTTCCTTTTCTGTAGCCCTTTGGTGCTCCCTTCTACTTGCTAGTCGGGATGCTGTCCGATTCATGCATCGATTAATAAAGTCAATTAAATCTTTAAAATTTACTCGGTTGGGGCGCCTGGGTGGCTCAGTTGGTTAAGCGACTGCCTTTGGCTCAGGTCATGATCCTGGAGTCCCGGGATCGAGTCCCGCATCGGGCTCCCTGCTCAGCAGGGAGTCTGCTTCTCCCTCTGACCCTCCTCCCTCTCATGCTCTCTCTATCTCATTCTTGCTCTCAAATAAATTTAAAAAAAAAAAATCTTTAAAATTTACTCGGTTGAATTTTTTGTTATTTAACACTATCTTATTCTCTACCTATATCCCCTACATCTAGCCAATTGTAGGCTTTATTCAATATACATTGTTATTCTAATGAATGACTCCTGACTTCTTTCCCTAGCATGCTGCCCAAAACCTCCTCCAGCTGCTCCATGGAGTCCGTGTCTTCACCTGGGTCAGTGGGCTCAGCCACAGCATTAGATTCTGTGATTAGATGCTCATGAATGGCCAGTTAGATGCTCATGAATGGCCATCCACAAAAGACCACATCCTTGCAGCTGGTGGACCTCAGAACTTCACGCCTTGTGCCCGTGCGCCACCTTGTGGTGACTTCCTTGCAATGTCCCCAGTAGACCCATCGTTAGGCAATAGGAAATGGGAAAACCTCACTTTGCTGCCGTGGTCCTGAGCTAACAGTGAGTAGTTAACACCTTGTGTTCTTTCTTGGAATTTCAAATGGACAGGAGATTCTCCCCTTCTTATGTTCATCAGTACCTGGGGTTGTAGAGCAGAGAGTGCTACACAATTCTTAAATCCAGACCCTTTCTGGATAGGTGGTGTTACACTTTCATTATTCTATGACACTATGGATTATAAGAGGAACCACTGATTAAAAAGCAGCATTTTTACGCAGCCATCAAAAAAAAAAAAAGAAATCTTGCCATTTGCAACGATGTGGATAGAACTAGAGGGTATTATGCTAAGCGAAATAAGTTAATCAGAGAAAGACAATTATCATATGATCTCACTCATATGTGGAATTTAAGAAACAAGACAGGATCAAATGGGAAGAGAGGAAAAAATGAAACAAGACGAAACCAGAGAGGGAGACAAACCATAAGAGACTCTTAATCTCAGGAAACAAACTGAGGGTTGCTGGAGGGGAGCGGGGATGTGGAGATGGGGTGGCTGGGTGATGGACATTAGGGAGAGTACGTGTTGTAATGAGCACTGGGTATTATATAAGACTGATGAATCACAGACCTGTACCCCTGAAACCAATAATACATTATATGTTAATTAATTGAATTCAAATTTTAAAAATGAAAAAATAAAAATAAAAAGCAGCATTTTTGTTGGGGGGCAGAGAAAACACTATATTAAATGTGCATTTCAATTTTAAGACACATCTGAATTTCAAAATTGTTGTAACATCAATAAATAGGTCTTCGAATGTTGCTTTCATCTGAAAAATCTCCTGGATAGGAAAGGTAGTGCCCACCCATACATGAAATGACATACAGGTTCATTTCAGTATCTATCACTCTGTACCGGATCACAGCCAACTCTGGAGGGCAAGTACAGTTGACCCTTGAACAACACAGGTTTGAACTACATGGGCTAACATATACATGAATTTTTTTTCAATATATTATTAGAAAATGTTTTGGAGATTTGTGACAACTTGAAAAACTCACAAGTGGGTATCCTAGAAATACCAAAAAAAAAAAAATTAAGAAAAAGGTATGATTATAAGAATACAGTATATAGTACATATAACATACAAAATATGTGTTAATCAGCTGTTTACGTTATTGGTAAGGCTTTTGGTCAACAGTAGGCTATTAGTAGTTAAGTTTTGGGGAAGACAAAAGACAGAAGGGGTTTTTTTCAAATGTGTGGGGGAGAGGGGTGGGCCCCCCAACCCCAGTGTTATTCAAGGGCCAACTGTATTTTAAATGTCACCACCCAGAGGAGCCCCCATGCCAGCCACCCTGCAGAAAAACAAAGAAAGGAAGAAAGGAAGGAAAGACCATGATGGAAACTAAGAATAACCTGATCTTCTATTAATGGAGTTGTGCAGTGCTAACAGATAGCTATTCATTTGCTAATGACCACGGCAGTTGACTAAAGACTGGCTTCCAACTCCTGTCTGCAGCTTACTAAGTGCTAACCATGAAGCTAGAAATAAGTACACCCCACCCCACCCCACCCCTGCTACAAGGACAGGCTCAGGGATGTGCATAAAAAGGGAGAGGGTTTTATTATAAAACCAAAATATCTCTTCAAACTGAAACTGTGTAGAAAAAATGTCTTGGCGTTAGTTCGGGGTGAAAGGCAAAACCTAGAGGGTACATACAAATGAAATTTTTTAAAAAAGGACTGAGAAGCTGTTAGTCAGGAAACGAGGAATCTGGATTGTTCCAGGAAGGGAGAGAGAGAGCGGGAGGGGTCCATAAATGGTGGAGGGCTGTATGGAATGTGATGTAACTCTGCCCAGGACCCCCAAATCTTAAAAAAAAAAATCTAGATGCTGTGTAGGTGGTTTTTTGGTGGAAATCTGAGAAGAAGTTGAATTATCCTTGTCAAGAAGGCAGAAATCCAATGCAGGTGAGAGGCAGCCACAAGAGTGTGAGCCCCTGAGACGCACTGAGATCACCCAGATTTGGGATTTCTGCTGGTCAAGATTTAGTGTGGGGATGGTTCAAGTTCATTTTATTGAGTCTTGAGAGTCAGGGAATCACTGTCTGACCTGTGGGCAATATATGTCATGGACTTTTGCAAATTCTCATTGCCCTTGACTCTACACTTTAAGCCACGCTGACCTGGGTGTTGACAAAACACCCAACAGCACCAAGAAAGCACAGAACGGCACAACGGACATTAATTGATAGATATGTCTAGGACCTTCCTCACTGCTTCCATTCTGTTCCAGGTCCTTCTGTCTGCTGACCTTCAGTTTGATCCCTAGTTTCAAAGCTGCTCTGTCCCGTAGACTTGGGGTGGTATTTTCCTTAACTCAGGCTCCAACAGTCCCTAACCAACTCAAATTCAACCCTCTGATTCATTCTCGTAAATACCTAGTATAACTTAACCACCTTACTTAAGGGAAACCTAACTCCCACGACCCACATGAAGTAAAGAAGGGAGTTGTGACCCTATAAAATGCTATTCCTATAAGTCACAGCAAAGATTCTCACAGTGGCCCTAGGACCACCCACCCTCATAATCCCTTGGTTGGTGAGACTCATTAAAATGCAGGTTCATGACCTCCTAAATGAGAATCTCTGAGTAGGGAGCCCAAGAATCTTAACTATTAACGGGCTCCCAAGTTAAGTCTTATATCCACTAAAGTTTGAGAACCAGGCAAATGTAATATTTGAGAACTAATATAACATAACATAATATAATAATATTTGAGAAGTAAATAAATGTAACATACTTTAGTGTTGACACTTTCACAGTTAGGTACTGGATGTTCTTGACCAACTATAAACTCTGATCAAATAGATTCCAGTTATACTGTGCTATCATTAAAAACAATAAGGCAGGGGCGCCTGGGTGGCTCAGTCATTAGGCGTCTGCCTTTGGCTCAGGTCATGATCCCAGGGTCCTGGGATCGAGCCCCACATCGGGCTCCCTGCTCAGCCGGAAGCCTGCTTCTCCCTCTCCCGCTCCCCCTGCTGGTGTTCCCTCTCTTGCTGGGTCCCTCTCTGTCAAATAAATTAAAAAATCTTAAAAAAAAAAAAAAGGGGGGGGGACGCCTGGGTGGCTCAGTCAGTTAAGCGTCTGCCTTTGGCTCAGGTTATGATCACAGGGTCCTGGGATCAAGCCCCACATCAGGCTCCTCGAGCAAGGAAACTGTTTCTCTCTCTGCCTGCCGCTCCCCGTTTGTGCTTGCTCTCTCTCTGACAAATAAATAAATAAAATCTTTTAAAAAAGAAAAACAATAAGGCAGAAGACTATTTAATGACATGAAAAAGTATGCTTAGTTATGTTACAATAATCAAGTCTCATTCCACTCTTGAGTAAAATACGAATGTTTATAACAGAACACAGGGCGCCTGGGTGGCTCATCTGGTTAAGTGTCTGACACTTGATTTCGGCTCAGGTCATGATCTCAGGGTCGTGGGATTGAGACCCGTGTTGTCTCCATGGTCAGCACGGAGTCTGCTTGTCCCTCTCCCTCTGCCGCTCCCCCTGCTCATGCTCTCTCTCTCAAATAAATAAACAAACAAACAAATAAAATCTTAAAAAAAAAAAAACATAAGTCAGGAAGCATGTACACTGAAAAATTAACCAGGATGATAGAACTGTATACATTTTCTTATTCTCTTTCTTTCCTTTTTTTTTTTTTTTTTTTTTTTTCTTTTTTTAATTCCTTTTTTGCAACATGTAGGCAAATACATGTGTATAATGTGATGTGTGAGAAAGCAGAGACTGTTGTGTTTCCTGCTGAACCTTCACACCTTGAAGAGTGTCTGGCACAGGAAAACTTGCAATAAGCATATGTTGAATAAATAAATATTAAAGTGAAATTAACTTTTTATTTTTTTTTAAGATTTTATTTATTTATTTGAGAAAGAGAGAGAGAGAGCACAAGCGGGAGGAGCAGTAGAGGGAGAGGGAGAAGCAGGCTCCCAGCTGAGCAGGAAGCCCAATGTGGGACTCAATCCCAGGACCCTGGGATCATGACCTGAGCCGAAGGCAGACACTTAACCATCTGAGCCACCCAGGTGCCCGAAATTAACTTTTTAAAAATATACTCCTCAAATGACCTAACTTAACCTTCCTTGAAAACAGATATGATTCCTAACACCAGTTTACCATGGTATAAGTAAGTGGTTTTGGCTGAAGGTGCTTGCTTTGCTGTGTGCTGGGTGAGCCTGCAAAGTTAGACTCCAGCAGTGATACTGCTTATATGTTTATAGTTGAGTCTTTAAATTAACACATATTCAGTGTATGTGGGAACACGAACAGCATTTAACATTTATCATTTCATCCAACATCTGTAAAGCCCCTTACTATAGGAAAGTGTGAGAGTAGTTACTCTAAAGGACATCAACTGCAACGTGACAGGTGAGCGGTCCTTGGTAACTGACAGGAGGACGGAATCCAAGGAGGCCCAGCTGTAATACTGAGTGACAGAGCAGTGAACAGAGTGGCCCTGACATTATGGCCCAAAGAGGGAAGGAGGAGGCCTTATTCCTAGCACTTAGCACCTAAGAGGGCTCAGTAAATGTACGTTGAATTTCCCAGGTGCAGTGAGACACAAATCATGGCTGGAATAGGGATGAGCCCACTCCCGTCAGAAAGAAACCAAGCAGAGCCGTGAAGGGAACAAAGCGCAGTGCTGGGTGACAAGACCGAGCTGCATGAACATCTCTGAGGCCGTGGACGGAGACAGCTAGGGAGCACTGGGGAAAGACGAGGGAGGGAGGGGCCCAGACGGCCTGTGTTAGAACGTGCGGGAGGCTTCCTCGGCCAGGGGCAGCGTACGTGTGAACACGGCCTCAGGGATTGCCAACTGCACACAGATCAGAGCAGCGCCCCCACAGGCTGTGACAGGAGGCGGACAGCAGCGCCTGTCCTGGGAAGCCTGGCAAGGCTTCAGGGCCAACTCCATTTCTGCCCCTTTTTGGCTTTGTGAGACTTTTGAAAACTCTTTGAGCCTTAGTTTCTTCATCTTTATCAAGGGGCTTTTAACACTTAACCTCACAGGTTTATTGTGAGGATTAGAGAAAATACACATTATATGAGCCCAGAGCAGGCCGCCCTGAAATGCACCACAACGACATGCTGATTATCTTGAACTGGAGCTGCTTGGGAAACAGCCAGTGCAGGGACACTCAGACCATCCTCTGACCCCCGAGAGCAGGAAACAGATCTCCCGCACGAAAGGTACCCTTCCTGTACACATCCTTCTCACCAGAGATAGGAACTTTAAGGTTGAAAAAGCTGTAGAAATAAACACCTTGTTAGTTTTTTACCAATCTACCTCAGCCCAAATTCTGCTTAGAATTCTTCACTAATTAAAGCTTCCAAACATCTGTTTTCCTTAGCCTTTATTGTCTCTTCGTCTAACAGGTATAAAAACTGCCTGCCTTGGTCATTTCTTTGGGTCCCAATTTCATTATTGAGCCTCCATGTGCACATAATAAAACTTTGGGGTTTTTTCTCCTGTTAATTGTCTCATGTTGATTTAGTTCCCAGTCCAACTTGAAGAATTCTCCCTCCCCTACAATATAAAATATTGATCCGGGGTGGGGATTTTCCCGGCACACAGTAAATGCAGAATAAATAGCTGCTAACACCATGGGGAGGGGTGTGGATTCCAGGTGGATTTGAACCACATGCTTGAAGGCCCACAAATCCCCATGGCTATGTGACATCTGTGGGGGCAGCCTGCTAAAAACACAGTATGTGGGAAGGTCTTGACTTTCTCTGTTCTTCTGATCTCTCATGATGAAGAAAATGCTTCAGAGAAGGAAGACAGAAGTCACTGATGCTATGAAAGCAATGGAAATGTGGAGGGAAAGCAGTAATATCATCCTGGGTTTTATGAAAGCCAAGAAGTGAGAGACATAAAAACTAAAATTCAGGAAGGCAGATGTTTAAAAGTTCACAGGAAAGACAGAATTAGCTCCATGTAATGCTTTAAAAACTCACTGAGGTACTATTAATATATGAATGCATTATTTGGTGACAGCCCACTAGATGCTCTCTTCAGCAATGCTTATAAAAATATGTATTCCTATGAAATCATAACATTTTGTCAAAGAAGTTTTCCATTAATTTCTGCATATTCCTATCTTCAAATTACCAAACTATTAAAATGCCTTAGCACAGAGAATGGACATTTTTCTCACTGGCCTAATAAAATCTTCAAAGAGAGAGAGAAAAGAGGCAGAGAAGCATATTTGAAGGGGGATGCTGAGTTCGGCTTTGGCCATATTTAATTTGAAGGGGCTGTGGGGTATCCAGTAGAAATGGCCAGCAGGCTGCCAGAGTGTGGCCTATGCACATGAAGATCTGGAGGTCAACTTGTATATATGGAGGTGCTAAATAAAACCACGCACCAGAATGAGGTCCCCTGGGCAGAAATGCACAATGAGAAGAGAGGGAGCTGAGGACAGAATCTGCCTGGAGAACACCGGCACTTGAGGGGAAAGCACAGGAGGGGACCCAGGAGCAGAATCAGGAGCAAGAGGTAGAGAGGTACCCGGGGAGACAGGCGTGTGAACAATCTCGGAAGCCAGGAGGCAGATAACAGATCCACTGTGCCCTACGGCTCACTCAGGCAGCCAGATGAAACAAGCACGGAAACAGGCCCCTGGGATCTGCCCAACAAGGCCTTTTCCAACTTACTTTAGGTAGCATGATAATAGCAAAGCCAAATTTCAGAAGCTTGAGGAAATAGCCAAGGAAGAGCAGACATTGCACAAAACTACTCAAGTATTGAATGTATAGGAAAGAAAATGGAGAAGAAGTAGGAGAGTATGAAGTTGGTGTCTGTAAGCTTCAAAACTACTCTTCGGTGCACACTCTGCCATGCCAGGGACTCCACCTCCCTTTTCGCTTGCAACTGAATCCCCAGGAGCTCTGCCAGTGGGGGCCTCACTGGGGTGAGGGGAACTGCAGAGAGGAGGGCCCTGCTCCCCATGGCTCCTGGTGCCCCCAGTGCACACCAGCCTGCTCCTTCCCCCAGCAGGACCATTTCCCTGCGAAGGCACACTGTCTGTCCCAACTGAGCAGCCCTTCATGGCTTGGATTTTGTTCCCCCAAGGCAGCTGAATCCAGTGTGCAGTTTCTCCATCCTTGTGGCAGCAGTCCTCAGAGACGGTGTGCCACAAGAAGCGTCCCTTCGGTCCCAGAGCCCCTCTGCCCAACTGACGACTCCCACCGCCTCCCTCGGCTCCCCGCCTCCCTCGGCTCCCCGCCTCCTGAAATCGCTGCCACCGTGTGCCTTTTCAGGGACCAAGCAAACAAGTCCCTCTGTTAAATTCTTTCTGTTAAAATCACAGATTTGTTTTTGTCCCCTGCCTGATACAGAGGAGAAAAAGGAGCCCTGGGAGAGAGGGATCAAAAAACAGGGGAGAGAGGAGAAAACCATGGCCAAAGCCAGAAAGAATACAGAAGAGGCAGGATAAGGGCTGGAGGGGCCCCCAGGTTCCTGGGACAGGAGGAAAAGAGGTGAGGATGGGTGTGGAGAAAGGTCTGTTTGGGGCTGGTGGAGACTGGGGGAGGTTGTGCCCAAGGGCCTTGCATTTCCCCCAGGAATTAGAAGAAAAGTCCCCTGCGGAGGTGGGAGGATGACAGATGGGAAGAGCTCCTGAGGAGCATGAGGAAACTAGCTCACCAAAGACAAGTAAAGGGATTGATGCGTGTTACGCACCGGGCTGACATGGAAAAACAAAGACCCATGGCTGCATGACCTTCCCCCGGGGCCGGCCCCAGCTTACGGGTGGCAGCAAGGGCAGAGGGAGCACCTGGTTAGATAGACAAGGACTGCAGGGAAATGAGAATGTCTGACTGATTGCTCAGGTGGCTGGTGGAGTCCAGGCTGGGAGGTCAGGAAAAGTGGCATAAAGGGAGCTGACAGATGGAGAAATGTGGGGACCAGGGACTGCCTGAGGCTGAAAGCAGAGATAAAGAGGTGAGGCACAGGTCAGCGCTCACAGAACCATGACAGTAAGGGAAGAGCATCATGTCGGCTCTGAGCTAAAGCCACCGCCACAGTAGACAGTGTCACTTTACCTCTTCACACATGCTTGAGTGCTTCCCTAACAAAGCCTCCAGAAGCTGGGAGGAAAAGGGGAAATAATGATGTTAGCTAAACACTGGTGTTGGTTGTAAGCTTTAAAAGGAACATAGGTTTTACATGTTGAGTTTCCCTCTTGAGTAGTTCTAACTATTTGCAAAGATTTATATTTCATACCTTTATTCTTAGAGTTCTTCTATAGAACCAAGAAAAGACTTACAAAAAAACAAAAATAAAATAAAACTCAAAAACAAAACAAAAAAAAACAACATAAAATTCATTCTGTCTTTAATTACCATATGGGTCCATTGGACCCTTTTACAAAACAAAGCTGTATTTTGAGGTCTTGGTGATCACGTTTTTCTGTATCTCGAAACATTTCAAGATATAAGAAAACGGGGCACCTGGGTGGCTCAGTTGGTTAAGTGTCTGCCTTCGGCTCAGGTCATGATCTCAGGGTCCTGGGATCGAGTGCCGCATCGGGCTCCCTGCTCATTGGGGAGCCTGCTTCTCCTTCTAGCTGCCGCTCTGCATACTGTGCTCTCTCTCTGTGTCTCAAATAAATAAATAAAATCTTTTAAAAAAATGTTTTGTAATTATGGAACAAATAAATGACACACAAGCAAACATTTGTGTGTATGTTTTCAAGTCCAGGAAAATATGGAATAAAAATTTGAGTTTGCCATATCTAAGTTCTTATTATAATGTATAATAAAGTTATTTTTACTATTCCCTTTTTTTTTAAAGATTTTTATTTATTTGACAGAGAGAGAGCACAAGCAGGGGGAGCTGCAGAGGGAGATGCACCTGACCAGATGCTTAACTGACTGAGGCACCCAGGCACCCCTATTGTTACTATTTCTTTATTCTTACTTCTATAAATTATAAAATGATAAGGTAGATAGATAGCTAGATAAAAGGGGTACATTGGAGCAGGTAGCAAATGGTGACGATTATTTTCCTGGCACAGTGAGAGTTTAAGTGCCTCATATGATTCCCGGAATCTGACAAGTTCTTTGTTCGTTGAGAAACCTGAAATGATTGAGGTGTGTCTGCCCCACCCTCCCACCAGCAGCTCTGGGAACCAGGCTACTGCGCCCCACAGGTGAAGCCACAGGGCTGCCACCCTCTGGGGCTGTGGGCAACATAGGTGGGTGGAGGAATGAGGGACCACCACAGCACCTCTCTCTGGCAGCTTCTGGGGCAGAGCTTCCTGGCATTTTTAGAGTCCCCAAAGACCTGTGACAACAGGTGGTGCTCCTATCTCTGAATCGGAGTCCTGGCTGCTCAGGTGTCCCAGGTCAGGAAATCAAGTCCAGCACTAAGGGACCCACCCACAGCCCTCCAGCAAGAGAAAGCAAGCCACGTCTCAAACATCTCAGGACCCTGAGTCACTTCCTGGGGAGACTCCCGGCCCCTACACTGCTCCAGGCTCCAAGCCGGGCAGGAGCAAACGTCATTGTTTCCACTCACACCACCAAAACCACAAGTTTCCTGTCCACGGGGCTATCTATTCCTGCCCAGCCTGGCTTGGAGGGGCGGGACAGAGCAGGAAGAGACAGACCCACAGACAGGGGTTCCTTCCTACTCCTGATATGTGAGACCGGAACAGGAGGCCCAGGCAGCACTCAGCCTACCCATGCCCAGCACCCCTCATCCCACACACACCCACTTTGTTGAATAGGCACAGGGTGGGTGCTAAGTAAACATTTACTGAATACGTATCTCCCCATCCCCATACCATTATCTTCTTTAACTTGCTTTTTTTGTTTGTTTTAACTCTGCCACTCAAACTGCCTTGCTTTAGAAGAACTTTGCTTTCCTCTCTTCTCTAAACAGCACCCACCAAACCACAAGGAGAGGCCATACTCTGGACAATAACTGGGAAATCACAGACCGTTGGCGGGTGTTGACAGAGAAACAGGTAATTCCTGTTCACGGGCTGGCTGGTTTGCTTTGGCTCCTGCTCAAGGGTGACTAAGCAACAGAGGGGGATTTTGCCAGGTAGAGAGACTCAAAGTGGAGCCGGGGCTGGACTGGGAAATGAGGAGAGGGCAACTGGAGAAGCCAGCAGAACCAAAGCGGCATACGGGAGGCAATGGGCTCCGGAAATACCTCACCTCTCGGCCAAAACACAAGAATATACCACAGCACTGAACTCTTTTGTGTTCATTTGGTGTTAAACGTCTCAGAGGACTTGCTGACTCACAGACCTAAGAAGTGACTTGTTTTCTTTATCAAAACTTACCAACCCTTGAGGGGCAATTTTGGAATATCTATCAAAATGTTAAAGTTTATATGCTGGAAACCACGGATTATACTACCCAGAGTGTCTCCTAGATATGCCTATATGTGTACAGGAGTTCTGAATACTTCATGGGGAAAAAATGAAACTAAGTGTCTCTCAATAAAAGCTCACTATTTAACTTTTGATGTTGTATCTATATTATAAAATACTATAAGGGCGCCTGAGTGGCTCAGTCAGCTGAGCATCCAACTCCTGATTTCAACTCAGGTCATGATCTCAGGGTCCTGGGATTGAGTCCCACATCGGGCTCCACACTCAGCAGAGTCTGCTTCTCCCTCTCTCTCTCTCCCCCTCACCCTGCTCGCCTGGGCGTGTGCATGTGCTCTCTCGCGCTCTCTCTCAAATAAGTAAATAAATTTAAAAAAAAAATTTTTTTAAAGAATACTATGTAGTCATCAAGAAGAATATGGTGGAAATATATGCCCTGATATGAAAAGATGTCCAAAATAGATCAATTAAGTGAAAACAAAGCAAGTGGTAAATAAGTGCATACAGGGTGACTCCATATATGTAAATCAAATAAAGCAACTAGAGAGAACCCCTCAAAAAACTGATTACAGAGGGTAGTGGGTCTAGAGGGGATGAGAATCTTTTGCTTTTCAATTTAAACCCTTCTGTACTGTTTGAATTTTTTTCACAATAAGACTGTATTTCTTTTTTAATACTAATGGTTTTTTTTTTTTTAAGATTTTATTTATTTGACAGAAAAAGACACAGCAAGAGAGGGAACACAAGCAGGGGGAGTGGGAGAGGGACAAACAGGCTACCTATGGAGCAGGGAGCCCCATGTGGGGCTCAATCCCAGGACCCTGGGATCATGACCTGAGCCGAAGGCAGATGCTTAACAACTGAGCCACCGAGGCGCCCCACTAATGGTTAGTTTAAAGAGACAATATTAAAATGCACATGTATAGGCATATATACAAAATGTCTAAAGGAAAGGCTTTATTATAAAGTAATGAAGCACGTGATCTCACAGGTATGACTGTGGACAAGAACAGAAAGGTTGAAATTCACTATCACAGGAGAAAAATCTGAGATACGCAGTCCTTATATTCACTCACTCTTTCATTCAAACATTCATTCATTTACACATTGAAAGCCAAAGCTGCTGCAATAAAGCCAAGAGACTGAGTTGGAAGTCTGCCTCTGCTTCTCACCAAGTCCTGCAACCCCCTCTGGGCTTCAGCTTCTTTATCTCTAATGGAATCAACTCCAAATTTCCAGCCCAAATAAAATTGTCCATTCACCCAAAAAATCATTATTGAGTGTCTCAGTGGCCAGAAAAATAGACGTCTTGAAATAATAAAAACCCAGAGTGAACAAAGCCACAGCAATGTCTGGTCTTGTAATTCAGGAAGCAACCAAAGTCACCTCCACACTGGATCAATGTAGGGGAGAGGGTACGAAGGTTCTCTCCTCGGAATCTGTACCTTGTTCTCTTCCTGCCAAAGGCTTGGATGTTTCACAGAAGCCCAACTGTTTACAAGGTTGGGGGGCAGAGGATGCACAGAGAAAGGAAAATCAATTCCAGGAACCAGCCCCTTCAGCAGATACTCTGCAAAATATAGTCCACAGAATAAACCTATGTTTCAGCATGAATTCAAGATCACCTGGAACACATGCCACAAGAAAAGTGCAGATAAAGGGCTGTGGTAGATCAATAAAGAGACAGATCCTTTTTAGTTGGAAGAGATAAGCAAAAGCTTCATAGAGAAAGTTCTTTTTGAGCTGGGGCTTCATATAGGTAGAATTTGGACATGAGGAGATGGGGAAAACATTCTAGATGAAAGGAAGGAATCACAAGAATGAAAATCAATAAGGGGGAAATCTCCTAAAGGAGTTGGAAGGTATTCAAAACATGACCTAACACTGAACCAATCAGAATAGTGGCCCGGCTGGAGCGAGTCCTGGAGACCCTCACCACACCACACATTAACCCTTAAGCTACTTGATTATGGGAACTGCATGGCCCAGCAGAGTGACTGGGGTGGCTGAGCTTCAGATGGACAACACTCAGAGGTTCAGACAAGAAGGGAGGCAGAGAAGAATTTCAGTATTTGAACAACCAATGCGGCCTACCAGTGAGAACCAGCTGGAAGATCAACTCTGCCTACAGGCACAGTGAAAAGTTCCACTTGACTTGAGTTTGCAGTGAATGAGGGGAAATAATGAAAAAACAGCTAGGATTAGACCATAAAGGATCTTGAATTCCAAAATGAAGAATTTAGGGCGCCTGGGTGGCTCAGATGGTTGGGCGTCTGCCTTCGGCTCAGTTCATGAGTCTACGGTCCTGGGATCAAGCCCCACATCGGGCTCCCTGCTCAGCAGGGGACCTGCTTCTCCCTCTCCCACTCCCCCTGCTTGTGTTCCCTCTCTCACTCTGTCTCTCTCTGTCAAATAAATGAATAAAAATTTTTAAAAAATGAATAATTTAGACAAAAAAATTAAGCACTACAGACTCACTGAAAATATTTTGATGACACATTTAGAGCTAAGAAATTGAACATGGACCTGATATGATGCAGCCTCCTCAGAGCAGAAATTTTAACATATCTGTGACAATTTTTCTGTGGGTCATTGTGAAAGAGAAAATTTCTCAACTCTTCTTAATAACAGTTGAAGATCTAGAAACAACTATGTGGAGTTGTTTAATGGTTTCCAACCAGGAGCATGAAAGATGTCTAGAAGAACATTAAAAAAACCTAGACATATGCAGACAATGGAGGAAAGCAAATAGCTAACCCCTCCAGCTTGTACGGGGTCCCCAGGGCTGCTTAAGACACCCTCACAATAGTACCACTGAGGGAATCAATGAGGGCCAGCAACTGGGACAGAGGTAACAGAAGTGAAGAAGGAAGGGCTGGGAGGGCAAACGATAATGACACCCACCATCTGCAAAGTAGAGTTTATAAAGCACACTTTGATTTAACCTGCACAGCGTTATTGCCAGCAGCAATTAACATTCGTATAACACCTCACCCATTTAAAGAGCTCTTTTATATTTATCTCCTTAATTATTATCCCCATTTTACACATGAGAAAACTGAAGCTCAGAAATAGAAAACAGCTTATCTAGCAATAGACGGGGCTGGAACTCAAACTTGGGCCTTTACATTCCCTGTCTAGTGTTTCCATTTACAGCACACTGGCCTCAGAGATTGTGGGTTCATTCCTCAATACTGCAAATGTGGCCTCAGTGCTCAGGGGCAAGAGCTGTAGATTATGAGAGAACCCTACGGACCTCCCCTTACAGTTTTTATCATCAAGAGGTAAACCTTCTGGCCCAGGACTTAAATGGAAAGAGACTTACCCTGGAGGCTGAGTGAATATACTTTGATGTATATGGCACAGTTTGTTTTTTTTTTTAAAGATTTTATTTATTTATTTGAGAGAGAGAGAATGAGAGAGAGCAAGCACATGAGAGGGGGGAGGGTCAGAAGCAGACTGAGCTACCCGGGCGCCCCTATGACACAGTTTTTAAAAAGATCCCATTCCTTTTTTATTAATCAAATTAAATTTGGGAATCCTTGAAGGTAAGAATCATGACTTTTTTATCTTTGTATCCTCAGACCCTACATAGGATCTGCTACTCAATAAATACTCATTGAATAACTTAATGAATATAAATTTAAGACTCTTAACAGAAATATCTTGAGATCCTCCCCCCAGGGAAAAAAAAAAAAACAAGACACAAAGAGTCAAACGATTCTTGGAGCAACAAGTTATTTAACATTAAGTCATGAAGGTTAAATCACACAGAATTAAAACAGATACAGCCCCTACTCTGAAATTGTACCCCTCATTCAATTCCACAAACATTCATTGGGCCTTACTCTGTGCAAATTGGTATTAATGACACAAAGATGAACAAGACAGATCGATCTATCATTTCAAGGAATTTACATGCTATTAGAAAAGATGAAACATCGGGGCGCCTGGGTGGCTCAGTCGTTAAGCATCTGCCTTCGGCTCAGGTCATGATCCCAGAGTCCTGGGATTGAGCCCCGCATCAGGCTCCCTGCTCGGTGGGAAGCCTGCTTCTCCCTCTCCCACTCCCTCTGCTTGTGTTCCCTCTCTCGCTGTATCTCTCTCTGTCAAATAAATAAATAAAATCTTTAAAAAAAAAAGAAAAGATGAAACATCTATTAACATAAATCCCTTTAATATATAGCAAAATATCAAAACTCTCCCTTCCAAAACAAAATTTATGAAATATGGTGGGAGGACCCAAGGAGGGGTGGTGGAGATCAGGACAGCTTCTTGAAGGAGAAGCTTCACTGAGGGAGCAATAGAATTTCATCAGAGGGAACTGAAATTAAGGATATTGCCCCAAACAGGGGTGCCTGGCTGGCTCAGTAGGTAGAGCATGCACCTCTTGATCTCAGGGTTGTAAGTTCAAGCCCCAAATTGGGTGTAGTGTTTACCTTTAAAAATATAATAAGAAATTTTAAAAATAAAATTGAAAAAAAAAATATTCCCCAAATAGAGAAACCTTGAGCAATGGCAAAGAGATACATAAGTATGGAGGATTTTTTTGGTAATGACCAATGATTCCACTTGGGTAAAGCATAGCATATATAAAGGAAAGTGGCACCCTCTGCCCCAACCTATCAGTGCCACATACCAGTTTCACTTGAGACATTATAACCTGCTTCACATTCTGCCCTCCACCCCTACCCATTCATCATCCTGGATGAGCTCAGCATTGATGGGAATCACCACCCACCCTCACCCTCACAGCTTCTTGACCTCCTCATGCTCACGCCATGTAAACTGGGATCAGCTTAATGCCCACACCCATGCTTGGATTTTCCAGCATTTGTAAGGGCTCTACCTACAAACATTAAACTCACTGGAATTATTATATCAATAACTTCTCACATCCCCAGCTCTCTCCTTCCCACTTTTCTGCTTCTCCTTTGATTTCATGGAGACTTGGTGCCCACCCACCTTCTGTGTCCTTGCTTCTTCCTTTTCTGTCCTGTACCCAATGTCCAATGAAGTGGATTGCTTTCCCACCAACACCCTCAACTCCTTCACTGTCTTATCCTTTCATTACATCTATCCTATGAAACCCTAACCCTAAATCTACTCCACAAACCTCTTTCTTGGATCCAGTGACTAAATTTCTAAGCATACCTGAAGAAATACAGCCACACAATCACACAAACATGTAGATTAGCATCACGGGGAATTATAGCTTCCTAAGTGTTTACAGCACTCAGTCATTCTGGGTCAGCTCCCCTCTCCATGTCGCTCTGAGACCTCTGGCTACTGCCACAGATGTCCTCATCCCCTGGTTCATGATGTCGACAGTGACATCAGGGAGGCTGCTCCTCCACAACCCTCTCAAATCTATGGACTATCTATGACCTTATTCCTGATTTTCTCCTTCCTCCCACCCACAGCTCCTAGGGTATCTCCTTTCAATCCTGTCCATTTGCCTTCTCACTCTGAGAACTCCTCCATGACCTGTCATCCTATTCATGCTGTCCCTGGATATTGTTGTGTGTTTTTTTTAAGATTTTATTTTTAAGTAATCTCTACACCCAACGTGGGGCTCGAACTTACAACCCCAAGATCAAGAGTCGCATATTCCACTGAGTGAGCCAGCCAGGCACCCCTCCCTGGATGTTTTTAGACACCCCCAACTTGAGCTAGCCCTCTCTGGCTGCCGCTCCGCTTCTCCTTGTTCATAGTGAGTCCTCTCAAATGAGCAATCCACACTCTGCCTCCACTCCTTGCCTCTCATTCGCCCCTCAATCCACAGTCATTTGCCTTTGTCCCCACCACTGCACTAAAACTGCTCTGGCAAAGGTCTCCTCGGATACGAATGTCACATCCAGGGAACGCATCTCAGCCTTCATCCCACTCTGTCTCTCTGAAGGCCTTCACCTTGTCCAGCACTCCCTCCATCTTGGAGGTCTCTCTTCCATGGACTTTATGACACCAGAGAAGGCTTTCGATCTCCTCCTGCCTCCTTGATCATTTCTCTCTCTCCTTCCTCCTTGTTTTTTGAAGATTGGTTTATCCACAAAAGCTAGGTTGAGTACCATCCAAACAAGACTTCACTTGCCTTATTAGCCACTGTCGCCCCAGTGCTTAGGCCAGCTCTACACCCAGGGAAGACCCTCCTGGTACAACTGAGCGTTGGGCCTGCTGGAGTGAGCAGGGCACTGGTTCTGTCCTCAAGTAGCTTGCAGTCTCGTGAGCAAGACAAAGAAGTAAACAGAAAAGGACAGTAGAGTGTGGTAAAAATCACCATGCAAGATGCTATGGGGGAACATTCGATGGATACAGTACATTCTTAATTTCTCCAGCTTCAAACTGTGACAACACATGTGAACCAAGGAACCTCAGGAGAGTGCCCAAAGTTTTTACTGGAGGCACACCCTGTTTGGCATATATCAAAATGCCAAACTCCCAGAAGAAAAGAGGTGCTTGGCATAAACCACATTGTTTGTACAGTTTAGGCACAGTGAGCCACAGTAAGGGAATGGAGGGAAACCTCCCAAAATCTAAGTTCCCAGAGGCTAGACCAGGGCCACTGCTAACCTTGCAAGCAGGCCTTTCTAAGTACAGTGGTCTTGGGCCAGATATGTTAGATGTCTAGCCCCATCTTAGAGAATGAGGAATACTTAGAGAAGATAATTTCTAAGTTTGAAGAAGGATGATGTTAGGTACTTTACTATGTTCTCCCCTCTGCCACAAAATTTGTTGAAGCCCTCAACCCTAATGTGACTCTATCTGGAGATAGAGTCTTTAGGAGGTAAATATGGTTAAATGATTAGGTGATTAAAGGTCATAAGAGTGGGACCCTAATTCAGTAGGACTGTGGCTTTATAAGAAGAAGAATGAGATCTCTCCCTCTCTCTCCACTGCACGAAGACGCAGCAAGAAAGCGGCCGTCTGCAAGCCAGGAAGAGAACACGCACTCCGAACTAAATTGGCTAGTACTTTCATCTTGGACTTCCAGCCTCCAGAACTGTGAGAAAATAGATGTCTGTTTTTTAACCCACTCAGTGTGTGGTGTTTGGTTCTGGCAGCCTGAGGAGACAAAGACAGATGAGTAGGAAAATGAGAAAGATGACTGCAGACACATCACCTAGAGGTGCAAAAGCCCTGAGGTGAGAGAGATTTGAAGAGCTATAAGCAGGGGCACCCGGGTGGCTCAGTCAGTTAAGCATCTGACTCTTGATTTCGGCTCAGGTCATGATCTCAGGGTCCTGGGGTGGAGCCCTGCGTCAGGCTCTCTGCTCAGCCAGGAGTTTGACTGAGGATTCTCTCTCTCCCTCTCCCTCTGCCCCTCCCTCCGTGCCTGCATGCTCTCCCTCTCTCTCTCAGATAAATACATATTAAAAACAAAAACAAAAAACAGCTCTAAGAAAATGTGACTGTTCTCAGTCTTATTGTCTCCTACAGTGATTTCATCCCTCTTCCAAAGCCCCCACATCCATGCAGGGGCTGAATCCAATTGCTTCTGCCTTCTCAGCACTGGGTAATTCCCTCTCCCCAACTTCATGGCCACCTTGCTTTGGTCATTGCAGCAATATTCGATTATGTTCAGTGCCTCTAGTCTCTCTCCTCTCTAGTACACTTTCTATACTTCCCAAAAGGTGAAGTGCGTCATGCCACTCTCCTGCATAAGACTCTTCAGTGGCTCTCGATAGATAGCCCTCAGGATACAATCCAAATTTTCAAGCATAGCCCTTAATGCTCTGAACCTTATCTCTCCAGGCTCATCTCCTGCAGCCTCTGCCTCACATTTACCATCACCCCACACCCAAAGTACAGGCCTATAGAACCGCCCACAAGTCCTAAGAACACATGTGTGCTTCAGCCCTCCTTACTTCTGCACAAGCCATCATGCGAGGCTTCCTCTGAAGACGGTGCTCTGAGTCCTAAGCATTTTACAGGAATTATGCCTTAATCTTCATGACAACCTCATGAAGTCAATACTACTATTCTCTCCACTTGGAAATGAGGAAACTGAGCCACACAGCAGAGAAACGTCTCGCTGGAGCTCATAGAGACAATGTGTTGCAGCACTGGGTTTGAACCCCATGCTCTAGTTCAAGTCTGTCATTGGAAAGACCGCCACACTGCCAGACTTCACCTAGCCTCACCACCGCATCATCCGCCTAGTGGATTCTCATGCATCCTTCGATAGCCAGCTCAGGCAGCACTTCCTCCATGATGCTTTCCCTGCTCCCGCAGCATTCACCACTCATTTCCTTCCCAGTGTTGTCACCATACCTTAGTCACACCTGGTTATTATGTCTATCACACTCTATGGTGTCCATTTAAGAATCTACCCAATGCTGCACAGAGTTCAGGTAGCACATATGGATTAGCCTGCACTATAGAAGTCTCCACATTTATTTTCTGAATTGCCCTTTTACTCCTCTGTACCTCATTTTAGTCTGTTGCTATTGGTTTACCAGTCCTCCTCACTCATCCTCAGCTTCTTGCCTGCTTTAGCCTTTTAGTTTGATGCACTGTTTACCCACTTTGCCAAATCTACCTTTGCCCGCCATCTATCCTAAACTCTCCCCCCATTGATGAAAACCTAGTAATGAACCCATTTCAGCACAAGCCTGGGCAGTTACCAACACTGGCAGCCCAGTTGGAAGGAACTGATGCCCCAGCCTGGTTCTAGACAATTCATACTTATTTGGTTTAGCCCTTTTCTTTGGTTTCACTCAAGCTACCTCATGGGGCAGATGAGTTACTGAAACAATAAATATCTTACAGAAAATCAGGAAAACTGAACAACCAGGTTCGGGAAGAACAATAACACTAGTGAAGTTGGACCACAGGCTCTCACTCTTAGTGCTTCACTGTTTATACAACTCAGCTAATGTCCAAGTATCTACTTCTTTTATTTCTAGTTAATGATTCATTTATTTTCCCCTCTATTCTACGCACTATCCAAACTTCATAGCTTCTATTTATTCATAGTGTCCACTTCTTTGTAATTCTGATTTGCCATGACCTCATGGGTCTCTCTACACAAATGTTCAGCATCAGCTCTTCTGAATGTCTAATTCTCTATGTGTTTCTAACTTCAATTTCCCAAAGACAAGAAGATGAATGGCCCCAGTTCATCTTTCTATGTCATGTCATGAAACATCCACTACTGTCCATTCTATGGATTGGCAGTCCTTGAGTCCAGAGCTAACCTCAATCCAATCAACTGTGACAGTAGGCACAGGGTCAAATCATGCAAAAAGTCACCAACTGGGTTGACCCTACAGCAGAGGCTGTATGTGAGGTGTTTTCCCTGAAAGAGGATTATGTTATCAAAGGTTCCATGATTCACGAATAGAATCATATAGACTAAAGATTTTTTAATATTTTTTAATCCTAGATTTTTCTGAGAATCAGATGAATACCATAGATCTTTCCCCAGAAAGGAAATCTCTTATGCAGACAATTTAGGGTATTTGTGGACCCTAGAAGCCATCCATGGAACACCTCCCAAGCCACCAAGGGAAAAGTCTATCCACAGACCACCTCAAAGGCAGGCACTATACCATTCATATTCATATTTGTATCTCTTGTGCCTAGCACTGGTCTTGGCACATAGTAGGTTTCCAAAAATATTTGTTAAATGAATAAGTTGAAGAATTCATTCATTCATTTGGTAAAAGAAGTTTTTCCAATCCGGATAGAGGCTAAGAAGTTTTTATTTTATATAAAAGGCATGGAGGAGTCATTTTGTTTCATTCTTTTGTTGTGGTTTGTTTTTTAAGTAGGCAATTGATCAGAGCTGTTCGGCAGGAAAATGTTTTTTAAGAGATTTTCTTTATTTATTTGACAAAGAGAGCACAAGTAGGGGGGAGCAACAGGCAAAGGGAGAGCGAGAAGCAGGCTCCCCGCTGAGCAGAGGGAGCACGATGTGGGACTCGATCCCAGGACCCCAGGATCACAACCAGAGCAGAAGGCAAAGGCTTAACCGACTGAGCCACCCAGGTGCCCCAGAAAATGTGTTTTTCACAGTCAAAAGAATAGACTAGAGGTGCAAGAGACCAGTTAGGAAACTGAAGGGAAGAGGGAATGAAAACCTAAACTAAGAGCCCTGGAGGTGGGAATAGAAAATATGGGGCAGATCCAAGAGAGTATAAAAATAAAAACTGATAGGGGCGCCTGGGTGCCCTCTCTCTCTCTCACTGTCTCTGTCAAATAAATAAATAAAATCTTTTTTTAAAAAAAAGTGAAAGCAGTTGGCACTTGAAAAGATTTGGGGGTAAGAAAGGGATTTACAGTCAAAACCTGACTCCAAAGCTCTCAAGCCGGGAGAATGGCGGAATAGCAGTTACCATTAGCAGAGAAGGGGAAGATGGGAGAGAAACAGGTTATTTCTTTAATTATTGAGTCTGGGGCTCCGGTGGGGCTTTCAAGTGGATTCAAGAAAATGCGCGTCTGAGTAGCTGAGGGGAGACACACATTTGCTCAGAAGTGACCAGCGGGTGCGAGGAAGCAATTTACACGATGCCCTGCGGGCCGTTATCTTTCATTCATGTCTACTCCAGTTTCTGAAGCCGTCTCAAAGCCATCATTTCCCTAGACAGTTATAACAGTCTTACGAAACAGGAAATGCAACATCACTACTTTTAACAGATAAGGAAATAGAGCTCCGAGGAGAGAGGGGATTTGCCAAAAGCATTGCAATAAAGTGACAGGCCCACTATTAGAACCCGGAGCTTCTGCCAGCTGCACACAGATAAACGCCCTACTCACACGGGTCAGCTTTTAATTGCAGTGGTTTGGAGTTTTGTGGGTTTAACTGTCTCGGGTTAGGGAGAAGTTTGAGACAATGGTGCTCCATTTGATTGGCACAAATCACCACTGTTTACTCTATTAGCCAACTTTAGTGTGAAGGAATAGACAGCCCGGCTTCTAGGGAACTTGTACAATTAAGGCTCACACTCCGCATTGCACGTTTTTAAAAGGATCCTTTTGCCTCTCTAACCTGAATGAGCAGAGTGAGCTCGTACACGGAAAAGAGCCACGGACACGGGCACACCACGCCCAAGACCACTATGCAAAACCTTTAATTCAGAAAAGTCCTTTAAATCTTCAAGGCCCACAGGACAGGAAGAGACAGAGGGTACCGGGTGAGCGGCGCGTTGGGCAACGCGGGCGGGGCGGACAAGTCGGGATCTGCGCGGGGGAGGCGGAGGCGGAGGCGGGCTGGCGGGAGGGGAGGGCGCGAGTCGGGCGCGGCCGCGCGCGGGGCGGGGCGCCGAGAAAGACCCGAGCCCGCAGCCCGCCGCCCAGAACTCGCAGCGCCTCCGCCGCCGGACGCACGGCCCTCGCCCGTCCCGCGAACACATGGTAAGCCCGGCCTTTTTCTCGTCTTCGAGGCTCTGCAATGAAAAGAGCCACACGGTGCTTTCCACCACGCTTGATCTTTCATTTCTGTGTGGACGTGGCAGGAAGCAGGGCAGGAAAAAAAAATCCGGCGGGGGGGGGGTGGAATTGGGGTAGAGAGGCAGGAAGGAAGCAGCCCTAGTGATAGCTGTGATAGCAGCCGAGGGGCGGCCACCGGAGGGTCTCTGGCTCCAGGGCGGCGATAAGGTGCGGAGCTGGGGAAGGGGGCTGCGCTCGGCACCGCGTCCCCGCGGGGTGGCGCCACGCGCGATCCCCCTCCTCCGGGAAGTGGGCGAGTCGCGGGGTCCCGCCAGGGCTGGAGGCCCCTGGCCCAGCCCTGGGCTCGCGGAAGCCAGGGAGACAAGTGAAAGAGGTGGGGCAGAGGGGGCGTCCGGCCGCTCTAATTGTTTCTGTAGACCAGAAAAGGGCACGTCTCAGAACTGAGCCGTCTGAGTGAGCCCTGGGAAAATCGTTTCAGTAAGCTAGGCAACCGGCCAAGACACAAAGAGCCTGAAACTGAAGCGGCTCTCAGCTGTCGGAATGCAGCCCGGACGGTGGGAGGAGCCTCGTCCAGGCCGAGTCCCCTCCTCCTGCCCTTTTCCTCTGAACGCACCATCTTTCAGGGACTCGTGTCGTCATCTGTTTTTCTCTTCCTAGTTCCTGCCAACCTACTTTGAATTTTCTTTCGAACTTTTGCATTAAACTACCTCCAAAATTTACCTCCTCCAAGGCCTCTTTAGTGAAAGGAGTCAAATAAGCTTCCGCCCGGGGGCCAGATGGGGTTTCTGTGTCTCCCCCCTCCCCCCAAGCTATGAATGGATTTTACGTTTTTGAGTGGTTGAAAGAAAATCACAGGAAGAATAATACTTGTTAGACGTGAAATGATACGAAAATCAAACTTAATTGTCCATAAATGAAGTTTTACTAGCACACGGCCACGCCCGTTCCCCAATGAGTTGCCTGTGTGGTTGCTGTCCCGCGACAAAAGAGTGACAGAGACAACATGGACTACAGTGGCCTAATATATTTACTGTTTGACCCTTTACAAACAAATTTGCCCCCTTCTGCTCTAGTGTGTCAACCTTTATCGCAGCCTACTCTTCTCCTCTTTACTTTCCATGCATGTGTCCCATGGAACCTGGAAAAGGTGGACCCCGCACCAATAGGTGGTGAAGATCTGGAATGATTGTCCTGTCCTGGCGGAAGGTGGATGCCATTATGGATCCTTTGGGGGGCGGGGGAGTAGGAGGGTAGGAGCACATTGGTTAAGAATGACAACAGCAGGCGCGCCTGGGTGGCTCACTTGGTCAAGGGTGGGACTCTCGATCTCAGCTCAGGTCTTCATCTTAGGGTTGTGAGTTCAAGTCCCACATTGGGCTCCATGCTGGGCGAGGAGCCTACTTAAAAAAAATAAGTATGACAACAGCAATGCTGGAGTCTTTTTCAAGTGTTACTTCTTTTTCACATTACTTTTCCTTCCCCCTTTCCTCAAATGTTGAATATTTAGCATGCATTTTTAAAATTCTTTCACGGTATCCAGTTATCTCACACCATTTTCTTCTTCTTATCATGGTGCCAAATACAACTGTGAGGATGCAGGTGGGGAGTGCTGGCCTCCAGGCAGGAGATCTGGTTCTCCTCTCTCTCAGCCTCTGCTCCACCTTGAGCAAAGCTTTCCTGTCTCTGGGCCTCCCTTCTCTGGAACCATCTCCCAGGCCCCCTCCAGCTTGCAATTCCGTTTCAGTAGTTTGGTAATTGTGTTTCTTTCTTTTGCTCTGGAAAATTACCTCTGAGGAGAAATACAGAGGTTTTAATTTTTTCCATGTGTGGCTGATAGCAACAGTTTCAAGAAGGAAAAAAAAAATAGTCTAAATTATAGTCCTGATGTTAAGGAGGAAAAAAAATAAGGCAGAAAGCCACTTTGAAACCAGAAAAGCAAAACGGTCTGAATTCCACAAGGAAAGGGGGCAGAGGAGCATCTGTAGGCCTCACAAAGCCCTTGCTCCTTAGCCTGGAACCTTCTGCCTTATCTGGCTTGCCCTCCCAGCTGACCTTCTTCCTGTCAACTGACACATCGGTAAGACAGTGAGATTTTAGTTCCCATAAGGAAGGCGGTTGAGCAAACACATCTGTTTCCAGGCTATGGTATTCTGTTTCACTCCCAAACCCTGGACCTACAAACATTTTTCTTTCCTTAAGAAAAAGTTCTCTTTGAGAAAAAAGAAAAAATCCCAACAAGATGACTGTTGGGAAAGAATCCACCTCCAGAAGAGTTCATTAGAACCACCTCCGAGGGGGCTTTACAGATCAGGCAGCTCATCTAGCTGGTAAAGCACCTGGAGAAACGGCCGATGAAAAGGCTACAGGAGGGAAGAGGGAAGGAGCCCAAAGCTATGTGGCTAAGGGCTCAGATCATTCCGTTAATTACATTAATTACATTAATTATAGCCCACAGCTCGTTAATTACTAGGATTGAAAGCCTCCAGGAAGTCCCGAAAAGACCAAATTAAAAGCTAAATGCTAAATTGCAAATGTCACCGTCCAAACAAAGATCTTTTTTTTTTCAAGATTTTATGTATCTGAGAGAGAGAGAGAATGAGTGATGGGAGGGGCAGAGGGAGAGAGAAGCAGACTCCCTGCTGAGCAGGAACCCTGATGCAGAATTTGATCCCAAGACCCAGAGATCATCATCTGAGCCGAAGGCAGACGCTTTATGGACTGAGCCACCCAGGAACCCCACAAAGATCATTGTTAATACCTGAAGATAAAGCCTCAAAGGAGGGGCATGGCTGGCAAGTTTTCCAGAAAGCCTGCAGTGGCCAGACTAAACCACCAGGGGATCTAGGTACCAGCAGGAATGACCCGAAGACTCCGAAAAATAGGATTTCCCTGAAGAATTCTGTTACAAGGAAAGCGGGGCTCACACAGAATTGACCCCAGCTTCTCCTGGTGCTACCACAGCTAAGGTTCAGCTCTGTAGATGTCGGGAGCTGTGTGAATAGCAACCCAAGAGCTCCCTTCCTGAGATCCACCTTTGTGGTTTGAAGTGACCAAAGAAGTTCCTCCAGCCATTCCTGTAGGAATTAGTGGCATCTGGAAGTAGAAGGAACAAAGACCAAAACTGCAGAAAGGGACCTGGAGGCTGAGATTCTCGGGGTGGTTCTGCTATGTCAGTTCCCTTCTCATGTCTCCGTTTCCTCGCATGTAAAATTAATGGTTTCTAACCTTCGATATGAAAGCTGCTTTTGAACATCCAAAAAGCTCTCAGATCTCCCACCCCACACACAATAATAACTACGCATTTAGTATTCTTCTAGAAAATGCAAGAGTCCCAAGAATTCAGTATTGCTTTATTTTTACTTATTTAAGTAGTATTTAAGTAGCTTTATTTTTACTTATTTAAGTAGTATTTAAGTAGCTTTATTTTTACTTATTTAAGTAAGGGGCAGACAGACTCTTAAGCAGGCTCCACGCCCTGCTTGGGGCTCAATCTCACGACCCTGAGATGTGACCTGAGCCAAAATCAAGAGTCGGTCACCAAACCGACTGAGCCACCCAGACACCCCCCAGTATTGTCTTAAAAAGCTGCCATTTCATTCATCCCGGCAGCCTCTATATTCTCTTAGAAAATAGGAGATTATTTAATCTCTAGACAGTGCATGGTGTGCTTACAGATCTGTGGCTGTATAGTTATACATATGTTTACCCACAGATTCTCGAAACATCAGTAAAACCTGCCACGCTCACTCTCAGCAAGGCAGTCTACTGCTTTCAGACACACTCACCTGCTCCATGCGTACCCTCACTATGCTTCACCCGGAATAAACATGGGAACCAATAGAGGAGGCTCACGGAATGTGACTCTGTGTTTGTTCTGGGCCCCTCGTCCCTTAAAAAAATGACCTAGCCTTTTAGGAAACTGCTTTGCCCCGAAACGAAGGTATGAGATTCTCTATAGAGTGTTCTCTAGCATCTAGCCCTTGTCTGAGCCCTGACTTCTTTTCTCTAAAGGCAAAAATGTCCAGCCCTACTGAGACCGAGCGGTGCATCGAGTCTCTGATTGCTGTTTTCCAGAAGTTTGCTGGAAAGGAGGGTAACAACTGCACACTCTCCAAGACAGAGTTCCTAACCTTCATGAATACAGAACTGGCTGCCTTCACAAAGGTATTGCTCCCAGCCCCCGGCCCCCAAACTACCCAGAGCTCGAAATAAGACACTGGCAGAATGGCTAGAAGTGAAGGCCCAGCTGACCCCCACACTCCGCCTCCTTTTCATTCACTCTGAGCCAGGGGCCTGCATAGACAAGGTTGAGCCCCTAGGCCTCTGAGTGAGCTCTGCATGACCGTGAAAGGACCTTTTCTTCTTTTCTTTGAATAAGATATATTTTAAAGATCAAAGTTACCAAACTACATGACACAGGGAATGGTAATTTTTTTCTTTCCTTTAGGGAAAAGGCATACGAAACGGTAAATGGTGTAATAGGATAGTTTTCCAATTTTATTCCTCCATCCCAAAGCCTCTAGGGAAGCCCTGTCCCATGGAACTTTCTGTGATGATGGAAATAATGTTCTGCATATCTGCACAATCCCATGTGGGAGCCACATGGGATTTCAAGATGTTATGTATCTGAGAGAGAAAGAGTGGCAGGTGCCACTTTCGGACTGACTTTCTAAATCCCTAATTTAAATGGCCGTACGCAGCTAATGGCTGTACGTGCGTCATGTGTTGGCGGCTCAGCTGAGTGGGGGAGGAGGAGGCAGATCGGGGCCTGCATCCGCTTTCCACCTCGCATCACTCCACTTCCGTATAGTCCGTACACTGCGGTTGCATGCAACACTTGAAAAAGGTGTTCCGCTACTTTTGTGAAATTGCACAATCCCTGACCGTCACAGAGGAACCCTGGGCCGGGAGCCAGAAAACGTGGGTTCTGGTCACAGGTCTTCCCCTTCGGCAAGTCACTTCACCTGTTTGAGTCCGTCTCTGTGTCTGGGAAGTGGGAGTGTTACTAACCCCTACCCTGTACCGTACATTTCTTGTGAGACTAAGATGTGGCAGCATAATGGAAAGCATCTTAGAAAGTGTGATATAAATTAATGTATTATTAATAGTAATAGTATCATTATGATGGTTATTGTTCTCTTTGCAGAACCAAAAGGACCCTGGTGTCCTTGATCGCATGATGAAGAAACTGGACCTCAATGCTGATGGGCAGCTAGATTTCCAAGAATTTCTTAATCTTATTGGTGGCATGGCCATAGCTTGCCATGACTCCTTTACAAGGTCTACCCATTTCCGGAAGTGAATCAGAGGGGCTCTTGGGCCTTGGCCTCCAGACCACCTCTTTCCTTCAAAACAGCCTCCCAATCATCACGTCCTCCTCACATCCTCCACGGACCCTGAGCCCAGAGCGTCCACCACCCCCTGTGCAGGCCAGTCCTGCTGGTAGTTAATAAAGCAATAGCGTTTTTTAAAGCACACACTAAAGAGTCAGTACATTTGTGCCAGGGAGGAAGCAGCGTGGGAGGAATGGAATGAGCATGATGGAAGCAGTTCCCAGAGCTGCACAGTAAATAGTGAAAATACACACTGGGTGTAGATGTAATTATGACTCACAATACCAACAGGATCATTCCAGATTACTCAGACTGATGGAGAGATGTTACTTGTCATAACTCACTCAGTGCCCTAGTATGGGCACCGTCACAGGCTCTGAAGATACAGTCAGCAAGACAGACAAGGTCCCGCATTCACTGAGCTGACTTTCTAGTGGAAGGGAAAGACGGTGAATGAGTAAGCAACAAACAAGACGACTAGAATGTGATAAATCCTGTGGAGGAAAGATTACAAGGTGGTGTGTTAGGTTAATGGGGGCTGCGGGAGGGCATTCTTCTGAGATCTCATGTGTGCTGACATCTGAAGGATGAGATGGAGCAAACCTCAGGAAAAATGGAGGAGGGAGTTTCAGGAGAAGGAGCAGCAAGGGCAAAGGTCCTGAGGTAAGAAGGAGCAGGATGCTGGAGGAATGGAAAGGAGGCTAGTGTGGTCAAGGTCTTAATTTTCTAAGCCCTCTGATAAAGCAGCAGGGAAAGTGCCTAGACAGAAGGACTGGAAGGCTGACCCAGGGTTAAATACAGTGGACAAAGAGAAGCATGTTCTGGGGCACAGATCCCTAAGCAGCACAGGTGAAAGTGATTGTTTCTAGAGGCCCTCTGATTCCTTATCCATCTGCATGAGTTTTAACTTCGTAAAAAGCTCTCTAGATCGCAGTTTCTTCCTTCATAAATTAATAGAATGAATTAGACCATTACTGGGACCATTTTTTGTTTGGCTCTGACATTCCAGAATGAAGACCAGTGCCTCAGGCTGGCAAGACCCTAAGTTTTCAAGTAGAACTGTAACTACTATTTGGATAAGTTCCTTAATTCATTAGCAGCACGGGATAGAATCTGTAGTCCGTGAAAGTCTGCATATTATTCCCTTGGCAGGTGCACCCATATACAAATAAATAATAAAAATAATTAAAAAGTTATGAACACTGAGCCAGGGAAGAGATGAAAAAACATCAGGCACCCTAAGGTTACTGGCCCATTTGCTATTCTACCAAGAAATCACTGGCCCTGGCTTTAAGACGTCAGGCTCAGGGAACTAACTGAGAAATCTTTACTTACTTGGCTCCCTCAAACTTGGAAAGAAGTAAGACCCAATCTGTACCAAGCTTTTAATCCAAGATTCAAATCAACAACTCTCTGAAGTGCCTCCTATTTGCAATGAGTTTGGGGAGCAAGTGATAAGCTCATAAGGGTTGTTGTATTTAAAGTGCCATTAGTAGGTCCAGTTGGCAAGGCCCAGTGGGCATCTGCATTTGAAGTCTGGAGAGATCTGGCTTGAGAAACAGGAGGGCTTGGGGGCATGCCCTCAGTTGGAAAGGGGGGCAGTAGCAAGAGGAAGAAGACTCAGCAAAGGAGAGCCTAAGAGGTCGGGGAAGAGGAGCAGAGCTGACAGGGACAAGATCATGGCTAGGAACCCCATCAGACAATCACGGTCCTTCAACTCCAGGCCACGTGCGAAGCCTGCCTCCCATGCCTCACGCTCTGCCTGTGGATCTTGTCCACCCGTTTTCATTTACCCGTAGAGGCCAGTGACCACACATACCTCTCTCCTCAACCCGCCTCTAGCTCCTGAACTCCGACACTGCCTCCTGGATTTCTCCATGTAAAATAATACCAGTATCTTTCACATACTCAAGGATTGAACAAAATGTAGGTGGTCTGTGTATCTGGCAGAGGGGAATGAATAAGGCAGAGAAGATTTTTTTTTTAAGATTTTATTTATTTATTTGAGAGAGAGAATGAGAGAGAGAGAGCACATGAGAGGGGGGAGGGTCAGAGGGAGAAGCAGACTCCCTGCCGAGCAGGGAGCCCGATGCGGGACTCGATGCCGGGACTCCAGGATCATGACCTGAGCCGAAGGCAGTCGCTTAACCGACTGAGCCACCCAGGTGCCCAAGGCAGAGAGGATTCTTCTCCTCAAGAAACATTCTCTGGATCTGCATACCCCAAACTGAATTCACCATCCTCCCAAGCCCCCAGCTGGCCCCTCCTCCACTGCCCCCATCTCAGGAAATGGCACCTCCATCCACCTAGCCGCCCTGCCCAGAAACATGGAAGTCACTCGTCACATCCACCCAAACCCTCAAGTTCATCTCATTCTTCACCAAAATATCCCTCAAACCCACCCCAGGCTTCCCCCGACCCAGGCACCACTACCTCTGTCTGGATACTGCAGCAGCTTCCTCAGTGGCTCCGCTCCTCTCGCCCTGCCCGTCTCCAGACCTTCCTGAAGCCTCTGATCTGGTTGCTCTCCAGCTTCGCCTTTCAGTGGACTCCCCAGGGCTCTTGGGCATGGAAGGCCAGGCACAGCACCCCCACTTTGCTCACTGTGCACTGGGCCTCCCGGGCTCTGCCTTCATGCGTGCACTTACTATGTTCCAGCCATCATGACCTTTAGTTCCCTCAACACAAGGGGGTTCTCTCACCTCCTGGCCCGAGCTCTCTGCCCGGAACTCTGTCCCACCCTCACCACACCCATTCCCAGGTCTGTTTCCACCTACCCTTCCCTTCTCAGCCTACATGGTTTTTTTCTCCAGGAAGCCTCGCAAAATTCCAAGTGGGGATGAAGCGTCCCTCCCACAAACGATCAGGCTCCGTGCTTCCCCTTTCATGGCACTCACACTAATGGGTCTCTACACAGTGCATTTTCCCTGGGCAACCTTCTCCAGACTCATGGCTTTGATCTGTATGCTCATGACTTACATTTCTATATCCCCAGCCCAAATCTATCTCGAGAATTCTCAAGTCCTCTGCTGAACCCAACATCTCTACCTGGCTGTCCCACAGCTTGTTGTCGGTCATGAGAAATTCCATTTCAATTGTTGTAAGCAAAGCAGGAATTTATTGACTCGTGTAACTGAACAGCCAAGGGACAGCTTGGGCTTCAGCACAGCCGTAGGAGATGGTGTCTTTCTCTAAATTCCTGGGCTGTTCCCACCCTGGCCTGTTTCATGTGCCCACCCAGGCCAATCAATGGGTCTGATGGTATGCAGTGCACTGATCAACATAGGCTTGGACTGTGTACTTGACCCTTAGAACTGGGGTGGACCCCCACCCAAACTACGAGAACTAAGAGTTGGGAAGAGTGGATCAGACATGTGAGGTGGATCCTCCAAAAAACAAGGAGCATGCCCACATAAGGAACACATGCCTCCAACACAACATGTTTTCAACTGGACTCTACAGTTGACTACTGAACAACACAGGAGTTGGGGCTCTGACCCTCACGCAGTCGAAAATCCACACAGAACTTTTGGCTCCCTCCCAAACTCAACTACTAATAGCAAGAACCACAAGAGATTACTCTTTACTATAGTATGCAATTTACCAGCCAGGCAACTGCTCAGATGGTGGTATTAGCATTACACGTTTTGTGCAGATACTGGGATACTCCCAACATTTGGGCTCATTGCAATAGCAACCAGAGGCGGCTACAAAACTGCTATGGTACAGTATGTGCTACAGTTAATTTTATACAGTTATGATTTAATACTGCATTTTTATGCTCATTTACATTTCTCTTGACTGCTAATGCTGCCACATACAGTCTGTAAGTGTGTGTGTTGAGTTTTGATAAATTTTAACTCTTACATAATAGATTTTTTTTTTAAGATTTTATTTATTTATTCATGAGAGACAGAGAGAGAGAGGCAGAGGGAGAAGCAGGCTTCCCGCTGAGCAGGGAGCCCGATGCGGGGCTCGATCCCAGGACCCTGAGATCATGACCTGAGCCGAAGGCAGACGCTTAACCATCTGAGCCACCCAGGCGCCCTATAATAGATTTTTGTATACATTATGGTAATAAGTAATAAAATAGACTAGTATCTACATATATTTTTTTTAATATTTTTTTTAAAGATTTTATTTATTTATTATTTGACAGAGAGAGACACAGCGAGAGAGGGAACACAAGCAGGGGGAGGGGGAGAAGGAGAAGCAGGCTTCCCGCGGAGCACGGAGCCTGACACGCCGCTCGATCCCAGGACCCTGGGATCATGACCTGAGCCGAAGGCAGACGCTTAACGACTGAGCCACCCAGGCGCCCCGTATCTACATATATTTTATGCCTTGTGACATACCTGTTTCTTAATATTTTTGATATTTCAATTATGCAGTTCATGAGTTTTTTCAAATTGTTGCAGATCTCTAAAAAGTCTTCCAATATATTTATTGAAAAAAAATCAACATGTAAGTGGACCCGTACAGTTCAAACCTGTGTGGTTCAAGGCTCAATTGTATATCCTTCTTCCAGAACCTGATCCTGTTGATTCATTCCCAATTTCAGTGGATTGCATCACCATCCACCCAGCTGTCCAAACCAGGAAACTGGAGATGATCCTAGACTTTCATTCTCACAACTACATCTAGTCATCATTTCTTGGGTTTTACTCTTGCATATGCATCCCGTCCTCTCCACCCTTGTCGCTTTATTTCAGACCTTTCTTGTAACTGACTCACTTAACCATCTCCCTATTCCCTCTAAAAAAAAAAAAAAAAAAAAAACTGCTGCCTGATGACCATAGAACCGCAAATGTCCGAGGCTAACTGATAACTCTTGGGGAGCCCCCATCATTGAAATCATGTGTTCACTAAGAGCATATTTGTGGTTGTTCCCAAATCTGTTTATATCAGTTGTACTTGTTCTTTGAAAATTGAAATTTAAATAGTCTATAAACCAAAAAATATGGGTACAGAAGGTTGTCTTTATGAAAGCCAAATTGAATTTTCAAAGACTTGATTAGGGAAATTCACTGAAGATCACTGTAGTTGATGTAGGTGTATCTGAGACAACCATAAACAAATGAGGGAAAAAACTGGTAAAAATCTAGAAGCATCTTTCACTTAGATTGTCCCACAATTATCTTTAAATTCTCCACTAAAAAAAAAGAAAACAACAACAAAAACTAGGGTCGCCTGGGTTGCCCAGTCGGTTAAGCGTCTGACTGTCGGTTTCGGCTCAGGTCATGATTTCATGGTCGTGGGATGGAGCCCCATGTAGGGCTCCACACTCAGCGAGGAGTCTGCTTGAAGATTCTCTCCTTCTACTCCTCTCCCCACTCACACCTGCGACACATGTGCATGCCCTCTTTCTCTAAAATAAATATTTCTTTTAAAAAAATCCTAAAAGTCATCATGCATGTGATTTACACAAGAAAGGTAATATAGCAAAATATTGGTAAGCATACATGTTTTAAGTAAATATTTGAAATATTGTTACTTTTATGAATACTCGTTTGAACTGATTTCTTTTAATAAGCCAGCCAATTACTGGTCCCTCCCCTTCCAAAAAGATAGCCTCTACTCTTTTGCAATAAACTCTCTTACTCTTCTTCCTGTCCCCAGTTTGACCTCTTCCACTCCTTTCTCCACCCTGTGACCAAAAGGGTTTTAAAGGCGGACTTGATGGTGTCACTCCCATGGTAAAATGGCATTGGTTCCTCTCAACATGCAGCATAGACACCAGACTCATCTTGGGACACTCCAGAGTCCTCACAGTCCAGGCTCTGCCACCCTTCAGTCTCATTTCCCGCTCTCACGTGATCACTTTTCCCTAGCCTTGCCAAACACTCCTGAACTGACAGCTAAGTGTGCTGCCTCTGTGCCTTCATAGGTTCTTCTCACTGCCCTGAAAGCCCACCGCCCCCTGTCCACCTCATCCTGCTCATCCCCTAGAGCAGCACAAGTGTGGTCTCCTCCAGGAAGCCTTCCCTCCACCCACCCACCCCCAAGACTGGTTTTAATGTTCTTATTCTATGCTCCCACAGCACTCTGTTCTACCTCTCTCATAGTGCTTATCACCCTGTATTGCAATGGTGCTTTTACTTGTCTGTCTTCCCTGACTTGACTTTGAATTCAAGAACAGGGACCTTGTTAAATGCACCTTGACATCACTAGTACTTAACATGGTGCCCAGCATATACAGTAGCCCCTTTATCCATGGCTTCAGTTACCTGTGGTCAACCAGAAGCAGATGATGCTCCTCTGACCTGTCATCAGAAGGTCAATAGCAGCCCAACCCTGCTAGATTGTGGTGCCTATCACCGCACTTCATCGCATCATGCCGGCATTTTATCATCTCACAACATCACAAGAAGGGTGAGTACAGTACAGTAAGATATTTCGAGAGATCATCCTCGCATAACTTGTATTACAGTATATTGTTATAATTGCTCTGTTTTATTATTATTCATTGTTGTTAATATCTTACGATGCCTAGTTTATGAATTAAGCTTTATCAAAGATATGTATGGGGGCACCTGGGTGGCTCAGTTGGTTAAGTGTCTGCCTTCAGCTCAGGTCATGATCCCAGGGTCCTGGGATTGAGCCCCACATCGGGCTCCCTGCTCAGCGGGGAGTCTGCTTCTTCCTCTGCTCCTCCTCCTGCTTGTGTTCTCTCTCTCTCAAATAAATTAAATTAAATTAATTAAATTAAAAGATATGTATGTTAGGAAAAAACATAGCATAGTATGGTACTACTCATGGTTTCAGCATCCACTGGGGGTCTTGGAACGTATCCCCCACAGATAAAGGGGGACTACTGTAGTGGATCTGAAAAAATAGATAATGCTATAAAATCAGATTTAGGGCACTGTATCAGTCAAGGTCCCCACAGAAAACACATGCACACTTAAAGGGTCACAAAGAAAGTTTAATGAAGAAACTATTATAGAGGTGTGGGCAGGGATAAGATAAACAACAAGCAAAGGACCAGGGACTAGCAAAATTAGGAAGCTGTTTCCACCACTAGGCCTGACTGGACAAGGCAAGAGAGCAGTTACTGGAAGCCAGCAAGACCCACAGGCAAAAGAAAGGGGTCCCTCAGAGATGGTGTGGCCTTAGGTACAGAAATGCAGCCACTGTCAGAACACAGGAGGCAAGAGCGAGCCAAGGGAAAAAATACCAATTTCTCTCCCTTCCTACCTTCTGATCTGCTGCCAGTGCCTCTCATAGGACAACCCAGCTGGAAGGCTGAGCAGGACAGAGAAGCACAGAGTGTATCTGGAGGGACAGGGAGAATATCCGGCACATTGTAGAAGGGTGAGATCAGTATTTCCCTACCAGGTAGTTACTCCTGCCACAGAAAGAGGCAGAGGACAAAGTACCAACACTAATGCACATAGTTTTTTTTTTTAATACATATTCTTAATTTATTGAAATATTTTTTCCTTTTATTGTGGTTAAATATACATAACATGAAATTTAACATTTTAACCATTTTTAAAGGATTTATTTATTTTTGAGAGAGAGAGAGAGTGTGTGTGCGCGTGTGATTGGGGGGAGGGGCAGAGGAAGAGAATCTTCAAGCAGACTCCACGCTGAGTGCAGAGCTCAATCTCACAACCCATGAGATCATGACCTGAGCTGAAACCAAGAGTCAGATGCTTAACTGACTGAGCCACCCTGGCATCCCCATTTTAACCATTTTTAAATTCACAGTTGAGAAGCATTAAATACATACATTCACATTATTGTGCAACCATCACTACCATCCATCTCCAGAACTTTTTCGTCTTCTTCGACTGAAACTCTGTACACATTAAATAATATTTCCTCGTTCCCCCCCTTCTCCCATTCCTGGCAACCAACATTCTACTTTCCATCTCTGTAAATCTGACTACTGCATGTACCTCATATAAGCAAAATCATATATTTGTCCTTTTCTAACTGGCTTATTTCACTTAGCATAATGTCCTTAAGTTTCATCCATGTTGGGTGCCTGGGTGGCTCAGTTGGTTAAGCGACTGCCTTTGACTCAGGTCATGATCCTGGAGTCCTGGGATCAAGTCCCACATCAGGCTCCCTGCTCAGCAGGGAGTCTGCTTCTCCCTCTGACCCTCCTCCCTCTCATGCTCTCTGTTTCTCATTCTCTCTCTCACAAATAAATAAAATCTTAAAAAAAAAAAAAGTTTCATCCATGTTGTGGGATATGTCAGAACTTCCTTTTTAGGGCTGAATAATATTCCATCGTATGTGTATAACTCATTTTGTATATCCATTCATCCATCAATGGACACTTGATTGTTTCCACCTTTAGGTTATTGTGAATAGTGCTGCTATGAACATGGGTGTACAAATATCTGCTCAAGCCCCCATTTTCAATATCTTTGGATACATATCCAGAAGTGGAATTGCTGTATTTTTTGGAACCACCATACTATTTTCCATAGCAGTTGCACCATTTTACATGTTCACCAGCAATGCACAAAGGTTCCAATTTCTCCATATCCTCACTGACACTTGTTTTTTGTTTTTTAAGTAATAGTCATCCTAATGGACATGAAGTGATATCTCATTGTTTTGATCTGCATTTCTCTAATAACTAGTGATGTTACACATATTTTCATGTAATTCTTGGCCATTTATATGTCTTCATTGGAAAAATCTATTTGAGTCTTTTGCCAATTTTTTCCAGCTTTATTGAAGTATAATTAATATAGAAAAACTGTATAATTTATATAATTTGGTGACTGTGCCCATTTTTTAATCAGGTCATTTTTTTGTTATTGAGTTGTAGGAGTTCTTTATATACAGTGAATAATAATCCCTTAGCAAGTGCATGATTTGAAAAATTTCCTGACAATCTGTGGGTTGCCTTTTCACTCTATTGATAATGTCCTTTGATGCATAGACGTTTTTAATTTTGATGAAGTCCAATTTATTTTTTCTTTTATTGCCTGTGATTCTGTTGTCATATCCAAGAAATCATTGCCAAATCCAATGTTGATTCTTTTTTTAATGAAAAAAAAAAGAAAAAAGAAGCCAAAATCCATCCCTTTTGATGAAGATTTGGGCCATGATGCTAGCTAGGACTTCTGTTAAGAACGAAGATGGAGGGGAACCTGGGTGGCTCAGTCAGCTAAGCAGCTGCCTTCAGCTCGGGTCATGATCTCAGGGTCCTGGACTCAAGCCCCACATGGGGCTCCCTGGTCCGCAGGGAGCCTGCCTCTCCCTTTCCCCTCACCACCCGCTTATGCTTTCTCAAATAAATAAAATCTTTAAAAAAGAAGAAGAATGAAGATTGAAGGGCACCTGGGTGGCTCAGTCAGTTAATCATCCAGTTAATGGTTTCAACTCAGGTCATGATCTCAGGGTTGTGGGGTCAAACCCCAAGTTAGGTTCTGTGCTCAGCACGGAGTCTCCTTGTCCCTCTCCCTCTCTCTCTAGCAAATAAACAAAATCTTTAAAAAAAAAAAAAAAAGAAGAGGAAGAACGAAGATGGAGCAGATACAGCAAGCCCCTTTCCTACTACAAACAATGCTAGATAAAATGGAAACCCCTTCCCCTAAAAAGTCTAAATACTTGGTCAATCAAAAGATAGAAAGAGAAATTGCCAGATGCCAAAAGCAAAGAGGGAACTCAGAGCTGTAACAGTACACCAGAGTTGAGGCCATGTGACCCAGGGCTACAGTAGAGAACAGGAACTGAACCCTTAGCTAAAGGAGACAACTACTGAAGAGTTGCACTGTCCCTGCAGAGACTGGAAAACTCGCCCTACCATCCTAGACAGCACTCAGAATGAACCCCGGGGTCTCTCATCAGAGAGAAATCAGAGCACCGAACCTGTGCTTCCTGAAGCCATGGGGCTCAAACCCACACTGCTCCTTGGTACCAAATCCCCAGGCTAAGAGATTAAAAAGCGCTACAGAGCAGTAAGCACCATAAAACCCTAGAGAAATGCAAACCACCTCATGAAGATGACCCAGCTATTTGGAGGATTTCTACAGAAGATAAATCCTGCTAAAATGGGCTCACAAACATTACATGCACATGAGGGACCATTAGTTTATGCAACAGAGGAAAGACTTTGCACCCAAGTAATGAGAGCGAGCGAGCAATCTGGACAGGACCTTAACATGAGTATGTTTAAAATGTTCAAATAAATAGGGGTGCCTGGGTGGCTCAGTCAGTTAAGTGTCCTACTTTTGATTTCAGCTCAGGTTTTGATCTCAGGATCTCAGGGTCATGAGTTCAAGCCCTGCATTGGGCTCCACACTGGGTGTGGAGCCTACTTAAAAAAAAAAAAAAGTTCAAATAAACAAAGCAAGAAATAGGACACATAAAACAAGAACAGGAATACATGAAGGGAAAAAAAGAGCCAAAGAGAGCTTCTATAAATGAAATATATAGCCATGCAAATATATAAAGATGGTGAAGCTGGGCACTCCACCAACAATTCATGGCCCAGCTCCAATTTTGGGGGAGAGACTCATTCCCCCCTTGGCTGCACCACCAAGACCTTGGTGCCTCACTGCCCTACCTACCTCACAATGACCCTATTGTACTGCCCATGAACCTGGTGAGAGATGTACTGGGAATTCAGGCAGAAGGACGGTGAGGACCACACCTGTGCTGGGATAGTGATAATTCATGCTTTGTTTCTCTGCCCTCTCTAATCTCCTAAATCTCCCCCAGCTACTGCTGAAAGCATTCCCACAAAACTGCAGGCAAGAAAGAAAACTCTGGGAGGGAAAGGCAAGTCTGCACTGGCTGGGAACTGGGTTCTGAGTGATCCAAGCCCCCTGAGAAAACAGGCTGTGAGGGCAGAGAGAAACAATGATAATCTGGAGCCCGAGCCCCACCTCTCTCATCTGAGAACCTGACCTTCCCAGAGAGAAGTGTTCCTGTTACTACATTCATATTTTATGCCCACAGCAGCTTAGTGTCAACACTATCATTAATCATGATCTGCAGAGCACCAGGGCTTCTGGTAGGAACACAAAACAAAGACAATGACACAGGAATGCTGCAAGTCCAGTCCATAAAGAGATTAACTCTTGGCAGAGGAAGAAAACCAAATGTGAAAGTTGGGGAAGGTGTAAATTAGTATCAACCAGGCAGCAGGGGTTGCTTCATAAAATGCCAATTCACCTGCTCCTCATTTCCTCACCACTAAACTTCCTCAACCCCCTCGAAATCTGGATGCTTTCTCCTCCCCATGGCTCAAATTGCTTCCCCCAGTGTCTGATAAATCCTTACTGCATTAGCAAATCCAGTAGCAGCCTCTCCACCTTCACAGTCCTCCACTCACAGCACTGTTGGACCCTGGTGACTGTTTCCATGTCCCTGGAAATCAGCCCCTCCCTGGAGTCTCACCATTCCACGCTGTCTGCTTCCCCTGGTCTCAGAACATGTACAGTCTGGTCTCGGACAACTGTGTGATCTTGAGCAAGTTCTCCAAGTCTCTCCCTCTTTAGCGGGAAAGTAGAGATGACACCACCTACCCTACCTTCTGTAAGACTGGAGGGAAATAGTGAGTGTGAGAGTACCCTTAAAAAGACAATGCTAAGTGGGGCGCCTGGGTGGCTCAGTCTGTTAAGCAGCTGTCTTGGGCTCAGGTTGTGATCCTGGGGTCCTGGGATCGAGCCCCGCATCGGGCTCTGCTTGGCTTGGTCGGAATTCGTCTGCTTCTCTCTCTCCCTCTGCCTCCCCCAGACACACACACCCTGGCTTGTCTCTCTCTCTCACTCACTTTCTCCCAAATAAATAAATAAAAATCTTTTAAAAAATAAAATACATATATAATCAATATATACCTAAAAAAGTAACTAGAAAATGTTCAAATGTCCCCCAATTATCTCATAAAGGTATTTTACAGTTTGTTTGCACAAATTAGAATAAAATAAGGTCCCCTTAGTGCAAGTGATTGATACGTATCTTACAGCTCTTTTACTCTGCAGTCTCTCTCTCCCTTTTCCTCCCTGTCCCTTGCTATTTATTTATTGAAGAAACAAGTTCATTTGTCTTGTAAGATTTCTCATAGTTTTTTGCTAATGTATTCCTCTGTTCATGTTTAATATGCTCCTCTTCTCCTACACTTTCGAAAAATTAGAATCAGATTTGAAGCCTGATCAGACTCAGGTTCGAGTTTTTTGCAAAGAATACTTCAGAGCCGATGTGTGCTTTCATCAGGATTCCCATAGCATCTTTTTGCTTCTCCTTTTGTGAGGTCACTGATGTTCACTGATGCTCACTATCCCAATCCATTATTTCATTAGGAGTTGCAAAATCGAAATAGTTTTATTCTATTCATTTTTAGTTATGATGCTTTTAAAAAGAGAAACTCTTCATCAACTATTTGGTTATCCTAAAGAACAGTTTACATAGGAAGAGCAGGGTAAATCTTGATTCTTTCCCTTTATTTACCAGTTTTCAAAGTAACAGTTGGTTCCCAAGTGTGATACTGTGATTTACAAAGAGAAATATATATTTGGTCTTTGTCTCCATTTCTGGCACAGAGCTCCTAAAACTCTTGGAATTAGTATTTTGTTATGTTAATGAGGTGGCTTTTGGAAAGCACCTGAGGTTGGGGCTGGTTACCAGGGGAACCAACCGTGTGACTGAACAGCTGGAACTTTCAGTCCATACCCCTGACCTCCAGGGATGGGACAGTGGCTAGAGATTGAGCTCAGTCACCAATGGCCAATGATTGAATCAATCATGCCTATGTAATGAAACCTCCACAAAAACCCAGAAAGACAGGGTTCAGAGAGCTTCTGGGTTGCTGAACATGTGCAGATGCAGGGAGAGTGACCCTCCCAGAGAGCACGGAAGCTCCCAGCCTCTTCCCACATACTTTGCTGAATGCATTTCTGCCATCTGGCTGTTCCTGATTTATATCCTTTTATAATAAACCAGTAATCTAGTAAGTAAAATGTTCCTCTGAGTTCTGTGAGCCACTCTAGCAAATTAATCGAACCTGGGGAGGGGGCTGTTGGAACTTCCAATCTATAATCAGTTGGTCAGAAGCACAGGTGGCCCCCTGGACTTTCAATTGGCTCTGAAGTTGGGGGATGGGCAGTCTTGTATGAGCCATTAACCTGTGGGTCCCACGCCACCTCCAAGGAGACAGGGTCAGAATTCAGTTAAATTATAGAACACCCAGCTAGTATCAGAGAATTCCTTGGTGGTATGGGAGGAAAAAAACCCACACATTATAGTTGGCGTCAGAATCATTACCTAGCATTCTCTAAAAGTGAGCAATGAGATCATTTTGTTATTTAGTTCCATTATTAACTCATGGATTTAAGCATATTTATTGTGTTTCAGTTATGTTCTTGATGCTCATAATGTTCCATGTTTAGCCTATGGGAGCTCCTTTGAGTTGGGTCCTAAGCCCTTTTGACATGACTCCAGTAGTCTTTGATAACCTCCTTGCTTTCTGGTATAAGGTGTTCCTGGCTGATCTTGTACATTTCCTGCACCAGACCTTTCTTCAAGTACCCCCTGCTTCCTTTTCTCAACCCGTCTCACTCTTCATTTCCTTTGCCAGCTCTTCTCCCTGTGCTTTAACTGTGGTCAATGCCAGACTCAGTCTCTGACCATCTCCTCTTGTGTCCCTATAATCTCTCCCATCAGTGAAAGTCTAACCAGTAATGCTTCAACTAGCACTTCATGCTGGTCTATATTTTTACATCCCTAACAAGAATAAGCTCTTTAACCTGGTTGGACTTGCACTGCCTCTGCACCTTTGATACTTCTCCCTTCACATGGAATTCAATTTGACATAATTCTACTTAAATTTATTGTCTTCTATGTCCTAAGTGTTGTACCCTTACTGTTAATATTGGTAGTAATAATGGTAATAGCTAGTAACTTATGGAGTACTTATTACATGCCATACACTTAGAGTTTTACATACATTATCTTTTATATTCCTTTAATAATCCTATAATATAAGCTCAGTTGTTTTTTTGTTTTGTTTTGTTTTGTTTTTTTAAGATTTTATTTATTTGACAGAGAGACACAGTGGGAGAGGGAACACAAGCAGGGGGAGTGGGAGAGGGAGAAGCAGGCTTCCTGCTGAACAGGGAGCCTGATGCAGGGCTCGATCCCAGGACCCTGGGATCATGAACTGAGCCGAAGGCAGATGCTTAACGACTGAGCCACCCAGGGGCCCCGATATAAGCTCAGTTTTTAACACCTATTTTACAGAGGCAGAAACTAAGGCACAGAGAGAATCAGAACTTTTCCCAAGTCTCACAGCAAATAAGGAAGAGACAAGGCCAGGTTGGCCTGACTCCAGATGATGGTTAATACTACATCAACTTGACTTGGGAAAGGGATGCCCAGAGAGCTGGTAATACATGATTTCTGGGTGTGTCTGTGAGTATATTTTCAGAAGAGAATAGCATTTGAATTGATAGAGTGAGTAAAGCAAATGGTCGTTCCCCATGTGGGGTGGGCATCATCTAATCCACCAAGATCCCAAAGAGAACAAAAAGGCAGAGGAGGGGAGAATTTGTACTCTCTGTTTGAACCGAAACCACCATCTTCTCCTGCCCTTGGACAGCGACACCTGCTTCTTGAGCTTTCAGATTCAGATGGGGATTTACATCATCAGCCCTCCAGATTCTCAGACCTTTGGATTTATATTGAATTATACCACCAGCTTTCCTGGTTCCCCATCTAGCAGACAGCAGGTACTGGGACCACTCGGCCTCCATCACCTCTTGAGCAGATTTCTACAATAAACCTCCTCTTGGTTCTGTTTCTCAGGAGAAACCTTCTACTTTCCAAAATCCTATATTCGCCACTACACCATTCATCCTTTCTCTCCTCTCTGTGTGGCCTAATCCCACATATTTTACAGACTTTAACCTCAGGTCTCATGTCTTCCAAAAGCTCCCACACCCACTCTGATCAGCATGGCTCTCCCTCTCCTCTGAATTCCTGCACCACCAAGAAGCACTTGAGAACACACTGCCAAGCATCTCTGTTCCACTCCAGCTGCAGAGTCTGATTCCCTGGGCCCAGGGTACAGCCCGAGTTTCTACCTTTCTGCGAGCTCCCAGGGGATGCCACTGCTGCTGGTCCACGGACCACACTTTAAGTAGCCAGGGCTTAACAGACATATCCATATACCTTCATCAAGTATATTTTCCAAAATATGATCAATGGTTACCTCTGGATGCTCATCTTTTTCTTTATATTTCTGTTTTCCATTTTTCTTTTTTTTTTAATTTTTTATTGTTATGTTAATCCCCATACATTACATCATTAGTTTTAGATGTAATGTTCCATGATTCATTGTTTGTGCATAACACCCAGTGCTCCATGCAGAACGTGCCCTCTTTAATACCCAACACCAGGCTAACCCATCCTCCCATCCCCCTCCCCTCTAGAACCCTCAGTTTATTTCTCAGAGTCCATCATCTCTCATGGTTCGTCTCCCCCTCAGATTTCCCCCCTTTCATTCTTCCCCTCCTGCTATCTTCTTTTTTTTTTCTTAACATATATTGCATTATTTGTTTCAGAGGTACAGATCTGTGACTCAACAGTCTTGCACAATTCACAGCGCTCACCATAGCACATACCCTCCCCAATGTCTATCACCCAGCCACCCCATCCCTCCCACCCCCCACTCCAGCAACCCTCAGTTTGTTCCTGAGATTAAGAATTCCTCATATCAGTGAGGTCATATGATACATGTCTTTCTCTGTTTGACTTATTTTGCTCAGCATAACACCCTCCAGTTCCATCCACGTCGTTGCAAATGGCAAGATCTCATTCCTTTTGATAGCTGCATAATATTCCATTGTATATATATATACCACTTCTTCTTCTGTCGATGGACATCTTGGCTCTTTCCACAGTTTGGCTATTGTGGACATTGCTGCTATAAACATCGGGGTGCAAGTACCCCTTTGGATCCCTACATTTGTAGCTTTGGGGTAAATACCCAGTAGTGCAATTATGCTGGATCGTAGGGTAGCTCTACTTTCAACTTTTTGAGGAACCTCCATACTGTTTTCCAGAGTGGTTGCACCAGCTTGCATTCCCACCAACAATGTAGGAGGGTTCCCCTTTCTCTGCATCCCTGCCAACATCTCTAGTTTCCTGACTTGTTCATTTTAGCCATTCTGACTGGTGTGAGGTGGTATCTCATTGAGGTTTTGATTTGGATTTCCCTGATGCCGAGTGATGTTGAGCACTTTTTCATGTGTCTGTTGGCCATTTGGATGTCTTCTTTGGAAAAATGTCTGTTCATGTCTTCTGCCCATTTCTTGATTGGATTATTTGTTCTTTGGGTGTTGAGTTTGATAAGTTCTTTATTGATTTTGGACACTAGCCCTTTATCTGATATGTCATTTGCAAATATCTTCTCCCATTCTGTTGGTTGTCTTTTGGTTTTGTTGACTGTTTCTTTTGCTGTACCAAAGCTTTTTATCTTGATGAAGTCCCAATAGTTCATTTTTGCCCTTGCTTCCCTTGCCTTTGGCGATGTTTCTAGGAAGAAGTTGCTGTGGCTGAGGTAGAAGAGGTTGCTGCCTGTGCTCTCCTTTAGGATTGTGATGGACTCCTGTCTAACATTTAGGTCTTTCAACCATTTTGAGTCTATTTTGTGTGTGGTGTAAGGAAATGGTCCAGTTTCATTCTTCTGCATGGGGCTGTCCAATTTTCCCAACACCACTTGTTGAAGAGACTGTCTTTTTTGCATTGGACATTCTTTCCTGCTTTGTTGAAGATTAGTTGACCATAGACTTGAGGGTCCATTTCCAGGCTCTCTATTCTGTTCCATTGATCTATGTGTCTGTTTTTGTGCCAGTACCATACTGTCTTGATGATGACAGCTTTGTAATAGAGCTGGAAGTCCAGGGGCACCTGGGTGGCTCAGTCATTAAGCATCTGCCTTCGGCTCAGGTCATGATCCCAGGGTCCTGAGCTCAAGCCCCTCATTGGGCTCCCTGCTCAGCGGGAAGCCTGCTTCTCCCTCTCCCACTCCCCCTGCTTGTGTTCCCTCTCTCACTGTGTCTCTCTCTGTCAAATAAATAAATAAAATCTTAAAAAAAAAAAATAGAGCTGGAAGTCTGGAATTGTGATGCCACCAGCTTTGCTTTTCTTTTTCAACATTCCCCTGGCTATTCGGGGTCTTTTCTGGTTCCATACAAATTTTAGGATTATTTGTTCCATTTCTTTGAAAAAAGTGGATGGTATTTTGATGGGGATTGCATTGAATGTGTAGATTGCTCTAGGTAGCATTGACATCTTCACAATATTTCTTTTTCCAATCCATGAGCATGGAAAGTTTTTCCATTTTGTTGTGTCTTCCTCAATTTCTTTCATGAGTATTTTATAGTTTTCTGAGTACAGATCCTTTGCCTCTTGGGTTAGATGTATTCCTAGGTATCTTATGGTTTTGGGTGCAATTGTAAATGGGATCGACTCCTTAATTTCTCTTTCTTCTGTCTTGTTGTTGGTGTATACGAATGCCACTGATTTCTGTGCATTGATTTTATATTCTGCCACTTTACTGAATTCCTGTATGAGTTCTAGCAATTTTGGGGTGGAGTTTTTTGGGTTTTCCACATAAAGTATCATATCATCTGCAAACAGTGAGAGTTTGACTTCTTTTTTGCCGATTTGGATTCCTTTTGTTTCTTTTTGTTGTCTGATTGCTGTGGCTAGGACTTCTAATACTATGTTGAATAGCAGTGGTGATAGTGGACATCCCTGCCGTGTTCCTGACCTTAGGGGGATAGCTCTCAGTTTTTCCCCATTGAGAATGATATTGGCTGTAGGTTTTTCATAGATGGCTTTTATGATATTGAGGTATGTCCCCTCGATCCCTATCCTCTTAAGAGTTTTGATCAAGAAAGGATGCTGTGCTTTGTCAAATGCTTTTTCTGCATCTATTGAGAGGATCATATGATTCTTGTTCTTTCTTTTGTTAATGTATTGTATCACATTGATTGATTTGCAGATGTTGAACCAACCTTGTAGCCCAGGGATAAATCCCACTTGGTCATGGTGAATAATGTACTGTTGGATCCTATTGGCTAGTATTTTGGTGAGAATTTTTGCATCCATGTTCATCAAGGATATTGGTCTGTAATTCTCCTTTTTGATGGGGTCTTTGTCTGGTTTGGGGATCAAGGTAATGCTGGCCTCATAAAACGAGTTTGGAAGTTTTCCTTCCATTTCTATTTTTTGGAACAGTGTCAGAAGAATAGGTATTAATTCATCTTTAACTGTTTGGTAGAATTCCCCTGGGAAGCCATCTGGCCCTGGGCTTTAGTTTGTTGGGAGATTTTTGATGACTGCTTCAATTTCCTTAGTGGTTATAGGTCTGTTCAGGTTTTCTATTTCTTCCTGGTTGAGTTTTGGTAGTTGACACATCTCTAGGAATGCATCCATTTCTTCCAGGTTATCTAATTTGCTGGCATAGAGTTGCTCATAATATGTTCTTATAATTGTTTGTATTTCTTTGGTGTTGGTTGTGATCTCTCCTCTTTCATTCATGATTTTGTTGATTTGGGTCATTTCTCTTTTTGATAAGTCTGGCCAGGGGTTTATCAATCTTGTTAATTCTTTCAAAGAACCAGCTCCTAGTTTCATTGATCTGTTCTACTGTTCTTTTGGTTTCTATTCCATTGATTTCTGCTCTGATCTTTATTATTTCTCTTCTCCTGCTGGGTTTAGGCTTTATTTACTGTTCTTTCTCCAGCTCCTTTAGGTGTAGGGTTGGGTTGTATATTTGAGACCTTTCTTGTTTCTTGAGAAAGGCTTATATTGCTATATACTTTCCTCTTAGGACTGCCTTTGCTGCATCCCAAAGATTTTGAACAGTTGTGTTTTCATTTTCATTGGTTTCCATGAATTTTTTAAATTCTTCTTTAATTTCCTGGTTGACCCATTCATTCTTTAGTAGGATGCTCTTTAGCCTCCATGTATTTGAGTTCCTTCCAACTTTCCTCTTGTGATTGAGTTCTAATTTCAAATCATTGTGGTCTGAAAATAGGCAGGGAATTGTACATTGTACTAATGTACAATTAGTACATTGTACTAATGTCCATATTGAGTAGGTCCCTGGCAGTTGGTACTACCTCTTGTTCTTTTTGTTGAGGTGACTTTTTCCATCTTATCATTTTTTCAGAGGAGAATAGATGAATGAGAGAACAAAATGCTAACAGGGTAACAACGTCACCAGAAAATATACTCTAAACAAATCAGAAAAGACCTGAAGCTGGGGGAAAAGAAAGGGAAAGAAAGAAAAAAGAAAAAGATAAAGATAAAACAAACAAAAACAGAACAAAACAAAAGAAAACAGAATATGATCAAATATGATCAGGCGGTGCATAGATCAGTGCCACACACTAGATTTTGGGTGTATTTTGGTCTGTTAGAAAAAAATGCTTCCCAAAATTTTAAAGAAAGAAAAACTTATATATGTACAAAAATAAGGGTTGATACGATGAAGGGATGGAATATGACTGTAAAGATGAAAATTATAAAAAATTTTATAAAAGAAATTGATAAGAAGTTGTTTGAAAAAAGAAAGAAGATTTTTTAAAAAAAGGGGGTAGAGAATGTGATCAGGTAGGAGACTAGAACAAAGCCATACACTAGAGATTTAGGGTATATTATGATCTGTTAGAAGAAAGTGTATCTCAAAATTTTAAAGAGAGAACAACTTGGGCACCTGGGTGGCTCAGTTGGTTGAGCGGCTGCCTTCGGCTCAGGTCATGATCCTGGAGTCCCAGGATCGAGTCCCGCATTGGGCTCCCTGCTTGGCGGGGAGTCTGCTTCTCCCTCTGACCCTCCCCCCTCTCATGTGCTCTCTCTCATTCTCTCTCTCTCAAATAAATAAATAAAATCTTTAAAAAAATAAAAATAAAAAATAAATAAAGAGAGAACAACATACATATATATATATATATATATATATATATATATATGCCAAAAATAAGGATAACTACTATGAAGGGATAGAAAATGACTCTAAAAATGAAAAATAAAAATGTTTTTTAAAAAAAGGGATTGATAAGATGTTGGTTGAAAAAGGGAAAAAGAAAAATTCAAAAAGAAAAAAAGACAGTTAAAAAAAATTAACTTTGAAAGACTAAAGAATCATGGTAAAAAAGCCGTGAATTCTATGTGCAGTAGTCCCCTAGCGCTGCAGTTCTGCCGTTCTCATTGATCGGTAAACTTGGTCTTGGCTGGCTGTTCTCGCTGATCTTCTGGGGAGGGGTCTGTTGCCACGGTTCCAAAATGTCTTTGCGGGAGGCGGGATTGCCCCGCCCTTGCCGTTCTGGGCTAAGTCATCTGCTCGGGTTTGCTCTCGGGAGCTTTTGTTCCAAGCTCTCCGTACAGCTTTGGAGGACGACAGTGAAAATGGCGGCCTCCCAATCTCCGCCCCGGAGGAGCCGAGACCTCGGGGCTCCGCTCCTCAGTGAGCCCCCAGAGAAAAGCCGTCAGTCACTCCCGTCTCCCCGGTCTCCGGCCGCACTCCGTGCTCGCCCGGCCTGTGACCGCGCGTTTCTGTCTCTGGCACCCGACCCCGGGTGGAGTCTCCAAGCCCAGCAGATCCCTGCGGTGTGCTCCTGCGCCGCTCCTCCCCGGGGAAGAAGGGGAATCTCCCCGGATCTGCTGCTGGTTGGGTCCCTGCGGGAGGAGCAGTGGCCCGACTGTGCCCCGGATCCCGGTTTATGACAACCCCGAGCTGAGAGCCCACTCCTCTGCTCCACCTCTGCAGCCGGCTTCCCTGCTCCGTTACCTGGGAGCTCTGCCGCACTCAGGCACCCCTGGTCTTTCTGTGACCCCGAGGGTCCTGAGACCACACTGTCCCACGAGGGTTCCACCCCCCACTTAGCCACTTGAGTGATGTCCCTCAGCGGAGCAGGCTTCTAAAAGTTCTGATTTTGTGCTCCGCTGCTCTATCGCTTGCCAGAAGCGGCCGACGGAGGCCCCCTCCCCCGCCGTCTATCCTCCTGAATATCGCCTCCGATTCACTTCTCTGCACGTCCTACCTTCCAGAAAGTGGTCACTTTTCTGTTCAGAGAGTTGTTGCTATTCTTTTCTTCGATCTCCTGTTGAGTTTGTAGGTGTTCAGAATGGTCTGATCCCTATCCAGCTGAATTCCTGAGACCAGACAAAATCCACATCTCCTACTCCTCCCTCTGTTTTCCATTTTTCTATCAATGGATACAGATCACTTTTTTCATCAGAAAGACACACATAAGTATTAAACTTTCAACATTCCTCACAGTATTCAAAATAAAGTTCAAGTTTTTTCCCTCAGCACTGGAGACTCTTTGTGATCTGGCCCTTCAAGGATTCCATGTCCTGATCTCCTGTAGCCTCCAAACACATACCACATATAACCACCAAACCTTCCAGATCATCTATTATTTCTCCAGATGTCTCTGCCTTACTCCCTCATTCCCCCACCTTCCTAACCTGGAGAGCTCAGACTCATCCTTCAGATTAGCCTCAAGAGGCTCCCCCTGCAAGAAGCCTCCCCTATATCCCCCTGCTCTCTGCTCTGCACTCCAGCAACAACCAAAGGCACCTCGGCCATGATGCTTTTCACCTTTACGTGTTGTTTTGTCCCTAGACTGGGATTCCTGAAGGGAGAGACAATGTCTTTATTTCTGGATCCACAGCATTTAGACAATGTCAGGCATAAAGTTGGCACTCAATAACTTTCTGAATGAATATACCAAAATGATCTATAAAATGTAATGAGTTTCCCAAATATTGGTTATTGTTATCCTCATTTTGAAAACAAACAGCTTCGGAGAGGTGAAGAGACTTGCCCTAGGTCTCAAAGCTAATAAGTGGGAAAACCTGAATTCAAACCTCATTTTTCTAATCCTCTTTCTACTTCACCACAGCTGCTACCATTAAATATTAACAAGGAAAAAACAATGTTATCGTGGGTTGGGTCAAGTTGACGGACAGCTGTCTCATACCGGAAGTTTTTCTGTCATTAACAGACCTTGATGACACATCTACCGTTAACTTTTAAGAACAGGTAAGCTGAGAAGCATGAATGTGTTTTAAAATATGAAGGGCTTTAACCCTTATCTGCTAGAATAGGTGACAGATAGTAAATCCGATCTTTCACAAAGAGAAGTTGGGCACACTGAGCTGGGCTGTAGGGGCTCTCCCAGCAGTCCATCCTCAGGTGTCCCAGCGGCTCCGAGCCAGGGCCGCTGTCCTCAGCAGCCCGTGCTGACCAGTGACTTACCCTCCCCGCCAACATCCCCCATATTCTGCTCAGAAGACACAGTACACCAAGACAAATCTCTGTCCCCAAGGAACCTACAGGCTCTGAGGGAGACAGGCAACTGCACAAGCAATTTCTACACCCTGTGATAAGGGCCAGGAGGTGCGAAGGGAGGCCCGAGGACCAACACCCAGCCCCAGTCTGGGGGGATTCAGGGAGGCGTCATGTTGGAGATGACATCTGACCAGAACCTTGAGGGTGCCTGGCTCTGCAATCAGCCGGTACTTCCACCTTCTGATCCCCCTTCACTGTCTTCCCCCGCAGCCTGTCTCCTCAGCTGCAGCATGAATTCTTCTCAAGCACAGAACTGCTGCCTTCATCCCTGCATTCCCTGAAGCACCTAGCCCTGCAGCTACGTCCTTTCCAAATGCCAGTATGATGCTCTCATCACTGAACTGAGCCTGGCCAGGAAAACCTCTGCAGGCACCAGGCATCCTTCCAGGACCTCAGCCTGACTACCAGCATGTGCAGGAAGCCACGGGGCCCTGTCCAAGGAAGCAGGCTCTGTGCAGCGACAACTGGAAAAGCCAGTGTCTACACACTCTCCCAAGTCACCATGCCAGGGGTAGGTCCAACAATTTGAGACTAATCACAAAGTAGGTCATTTCCACCTGGAATCCCACCAGCACCTTGTTCAGCACCTTCCTTCCCCAACCAGTGTCTCCACCCTGTGTGTGGCAGGCACCTCATTGATACAGGTGCCTGGCTGCACCCTCCTGCCCACTATCACCACCACCATTCGAATTCAGGCCTGCATCATCCCCACCATCATCTTCTGGCTCCCACTCTCCCTGTTCCCAGTTGGCGACTCCAGCTATTGTGGTTTATTGTTCTGCAATTTAAATCTCTAGCCTGGAGTTCAAGCTAGGCCTTCCCCCCACCCAAGCCTTTTTCCAGTTGCACTTACTGTTTCCCCAAATGTGTCCTGACGTTCGCCCCTCTGTAGTTCTGTTCCTCCTACCCCCTGACTGCCCTCCTCTCTCTACGTGTTCCCCGTGCCACATCAATGCCCATCAGAGGGGACAGCACCCAACCTTCAAGGCTCACTTCAAACCCTGTGTCTCCCACAAGTTATTCCTAAGGGTCCTAGCCAATAGCGAGCCTACTGTTCTGAATCCTACCGGGTTACGGTCTACACTTGTGCAACACTGGCCATACACAGGACCTCCCATCAGAGCTACTCAGGAACGCTGCTCCTGTTCCTGCCTAGATTCCGGTTATATTCCGAAGCAGCTACAGTCCTCGTTGTTGCTCTACCCAAAGAAAGGCAGAGAGGGGTGGTGGCAAGAGTGAGGCTTCGAGACTAGGCTTAGTGTGGGTTCTGACAGGGCCATAATATGCTCTTAGGTAGATTATTTAAGTTATTTAATCCTGCCCCTTATTCTACTGGGGCCACGCTGAAAGCAGCACCCACCACAGCGGAGCTACTCGCTCCGCAGCCACCAGAGGGCCCCACAGCACTAGCTGGGAAGCAAGGACACACCCTCTCCCCGCGCAGATCCCGGAGGGCGCCCCACTGCAGCTTCCCCTTGCTTCCCCGGAAACCCCAGAGCTAGCTGCTGGCTGACGCTGACATCAGTTCTGACCAAGCAGCCAGCTTTTCTTTTTCTTTTTTTTAAGATTTATTTATTTATTTGAGAGAGAGTGCGCGTGCGCTCGCGCAGGGAGGGGCAGGAAGAGGGAGAGAGAGAAATTTTAGCAGATTCCTCGCTGAGCTCTGAGCCGGAGGCAGGACTCTATCTCACAACCGCGAGATCACCACGACCCCCGAGATCACGACGACCCCCGAGATCGCGACCTGAGCCAGCCGAAACCAAGAGCCGGACTTTCAGCCGACTGTGCCACCCAGGGGCCCCCAAAGCCGCCAGCTTTCCACAAAGGGTTTGACTCACCAGGGCCCCATAGGTCTGAGCCCTCCCCAGCCACATTCCAGTATCACCAATGAACACACAGCCTCTGTGGCCTAAACAACTTTTTTTCATACAGGCCCAGAATTTCTGCCTGGAGCACCACTTGCTCTCAAGTGTTAATAAGGGAAAAAGGCCTGCATATGAGACTGGCCAATTATAGCCCATGAGAAGTAGCTCTCCCCCTGCAGTTTGCATCCAGCACCAAGCATTCTTGGGGTTCAGACAAGCTGGTGTTCTATTACTTAACTCAGGGTCTTTTTCTCTTCCTCCTTCCAAGAGACCAGGTAAATCAGGGTCTCTTGTGACGAGAAAAATGGAAAAGGAAAGCTAAAATTCCCAGATTTTTCTTTGTCGTCCACCCCAACCCATAACACAAGTGGATTCACAAGCTTTTTTTTTTTTTTAGATTTTTTTTTATTTATTTGAGAGAGAGAGAGAGAGAAAGGGGGGAGGGGCAGAAGGAGAGAGAGAGAATCTTAAGCAGACTCTGCGCTGAGCCCAGAGCCTGACTAGGGGCTCGATCTCACGATCTCACGATCATGAGCCTGAGATCACCTGAGCCAAAACCAAGACTCAGATGCCTAACCGACTGTGCCACCCAGGTGCCCGATTCACAAACTTACAACAGATTTTCATTTAGGTTTTGATTGTCTCTTTTGGAGTGTTTACTAAGAGGCTGTAATACCCAGGGGAAAAAAATTTTTTTAAGATTTTATTTATCTTTTTGACAGAGACAGACACAGCGAGAGAGGGAACACAAGCAGGGGGAGTGAGAGAGGGAGAAGCAGGCTTCCCGTGGAGCGGGGAGCCCGATGCGGGGCTCGATCCCAGGACCCCGGGATCATGACCTGAGCCGAAGGCAGACGCTTAACGACTGAGCTACCAGGTGCCCTTCCAGGAAAATATTTTTAAATAATTATAAGACCTGGAGCACCTGGGTAGCTCAGTGGATTAAGCATCTGCCTTCGGCTCAGGTCATGATCTCAGGGTCCTGGGATCGAGCCCCGTGTCCAGCTCTCTGCTCAACAGGGAGTCTCCTTCTCCCTCTCCCTCTGTGCTTGCTCGCTCTCTCAAGTAAATAAAATCTTTAAAAAAATAATAATTATAAGACCTTGAGGGGTTGGTTCCTACCATCAGGATGGCTGCACATAAATCACCTCATATAATTCCCATAATAATTACTCCCCAGGACAGGCATTTAAGGAATTTCATAAACGAGGAACAGAGGGCATAAAGACATGCCTGCCCACGGCACAAAGCAACCCTGCAGCAGAGCCAGGATTCCATACAGGCCCGTCCGGCTCCAAGCCCTCCTCCATTTAGTAATAATTATGATTAACATGAGTGTGGCGCTTCCCATGTGCCAGGCACTCAGCTAAGCATTTATATGCATTTTCTCATTTATATTTGCAACATCCCTGTGAGGCAGGTACTAAGATCAAGTCCCTTTTCCAAATGAGAAAACTAAAATTTGGAAAGCTTAGGTGGCTAATGAGAGGCACAGAAAATAGGATTGACCTCAAGTCTGTGCTCTTAACCAGCATGTTAAGACCTAGCAAATTGTGCCTTCTACGTCATGTCCTGTCACCCTCCCCTCTGCTCCCCACCATGCTGCAGGCTCACTTCCCCTGCCCACCTCCCAGTCTCTGCACTTGCTTTTCCCTCCACAGGGTAAGCTTCCTCCTAGCCCCTGCTCTGTGTGCAACCCTGGTTCCTCGTCTTCCTCTAAGTCTTCAGTGTACTCTTCCATGACTTTTTTTTCAAGATTTTATTTATTTATTTGTTAGAGAGAAAGAGAGAGAGCACAAGCAGGGGGAGCGGCAGGCAGAGGGAGAAGCAGGCTCCCCACCGAGCAGGGAGCCTGATGAGGGGCTCCATCCCAGGGTCCTGGCATCATGACCTGAGCTGAAGGCAAACGCTTAACCCACTGAGCCACCCAGGCATCCCTCTTCCCTGACTTTTTACCTAAAACATGTCCTCTTCAATTTTTCTCTCATTCGGACTCTTGCATTTCCCATCATGGCCCTCGTTACAACCTACCACAATTTTTAGATTAGTTTAGCTTTCTCCTTTACTTGCATTTTGTTTGTCTTTCCCAGTAGAATGTAAGGCCTTGGAAATTTGTCTATCTTGGTCATTGACATAGCCACAGTACCCAGACCATACCAGGTATTGGAAGGTGCTCAGTTAAAAAAAAAAGAAGGAGGCGCTCTGTGAATATCTGATAGATTATAATCATTAGAATTTATAGCTCACCTACAGAAGAAGCAGGTAGTTTCCAACCCCCAACTAAGAGTTCTGTGTTTAAAAGGAAGGAAGGAAGGGAGGAAGATAGGCAAGCTACAGTCCTTCAGCTTTTGCTGCCCCACGAGATAAGTTAGCACAGCAAACATGGCCTCTATGGAACCCTCTGGTGCCCTGGAGGGAAGACTGCTCAAAGGCGTTTGCCCATGAATCACACACTACAGACCTTGAGCCCTGCTTGGCCTCCCTAGAGCTTCTGCTTCACAGAGGGAGGGACCACACAGAAGCTGGCCGCTGTGCAGAACCCGCTGCCTGCTGGGCAGAGCTGGTGCCTTCATGGTCACTCACTGCTTCATTTTTTTCTGTCACCCCAGAAGATCGGTGTCTCTCCCTATTTTACCCAGAAGGAGACTCAAGTTCACAGTGGTGTGATGACCTGCCCGGAGCCTGGCAGCTGGTAAGGGGGGTAGCCACTCCCACTCCTTTAGCATTCTTCAGTGACTCCCTGTTACCTTCAAAAACAAGCTCGAAGCTCCTTAGAAGAGTATCTCAGGTGCCCCAGGAAAGGCACCTCCTCTCAGGACTGGGGCAATTCCTGGGATAGAAGCACTACTCCACAATTCCAAGCTCTGGCACGTGCTTTTCCCCCGTCTGCCCCCACACAATCGAAGCCCGACTTGGCTATCCCAAGAAAATAAACAGGTGGGCAAAGATGTTTATTCAAAGGTAGTCCTATTGTATATCATTATATATGGCAGTAAAAAGAAAAACAACTGGTAACAACCTAAATGTTCAAAAACTACGGAAAAGGTTTAATAAATTACATTTCCCTGTTTAGGGTGTCCACACTTGGGGGTTTGTTGTTTTGTTTTGTTTTCTGGATTGCCAGCAACTCGTCTTGGCCAGGCAGCCATACATCTGTGGTTTTGGAGGACCGCGGTGACTCCTCAGGGCTCCTTCACTGACAGATGAAGTGTTCTTTTGCTACAACTATGATTCACACCAGTAACAGTTTCTGGGCAAACACAATGTGGAGCTAGGCTGCATGCAGTTTCCCTGTGCTACAGGCACAACTTGATACACACGAAGAGACAAAAAGGTGTAGTATCTACCAGACCTGGGTGAACTGTGCCTCGTGAGGCTCCAACAGAGTCTCGGGACGGAAGCTGGTTCACTCGAACATGCCACAGTGCTGCCATGTGATCAGTATAATAGTGTAACTCTTATGTGCGCCACTTAATCTTTCTGCGTGTGCTGCCAAAATTTCTAGCACTTGAAAGAATGCCATTCTATCTGTTAGGGTTATGCTGTAACAAGTAAACCCCCAAATTCCACAGTTTTCTTTTTCACCCACATAACTGTTCCAGCGAAGCTGTGCCTAGTTAGCAGGTGGTTTTCCTCCACTCAGTGATTCAGTAACCCGGCCTCCTTCAGCTGTGCTTCTTCCAACCCTAAAGCCTCAGCGTCTAGCAGAGGGAAAGAAAAAATGTGGTAAAGTCACCTCTTAACCAATTTGGTCTGCAAGTGACACATCTTCCAGTTCCATTCAGCGGGTGCCTGGTCAGAGTCCCACCTAAATGCAAGAGGTGCTGGGATCCTAATTCCAGGCCGAGTACTCCTGTCCACTCTGACGGGAAGAGCACACAATTCTGGTGAACAGGCCACCCTCTGGGCTGCAGCTACAAACCCCAAAAAGTTAAGAACCACCGGGTAATGGGTTTTGTGTCCACCCTGAGAAGAGGGACAACTCCCACTGCTGCCTCAGTAGTGGAACAATGTCCCCTGCTCCTAGCATTTAGTGTACTAGAACATACCATAGACCTGGTGGAGAGCTTCAACATTGCCTTCTCTTCGCTCCAGGGACCACACTGAGTCAGGCCTCTGTTCCCATTCCTTGGATGGCTGTTAATCTAAAAAATAAAACTACCAGTTATTTTACCAGCAAATATGGGCTTATTTGGGAATAGCAGAGAATTACAAACTGGGACAAGCAAACGTAGGCAAGTCAGGAGAACAAAGGAGGACTGCTCTTTTATAGAGGAAATTGGAAGTTCACAGGCACTATTATAAACATCAAGTCCATTCAAGTAAACTGGGAATGTGAAGCGTAGTGGCTTTTCATTGGCTGAGTTGTGACAGGCTCTCATTGGCTGGACTGTGCTAGAAAGCCTTCCTCCCTCCTGCCTGGATAGTAAAGTAGTATCCACCTGCAAGGTCCCTCTCTTCCTTTTGGGTCTGCAATAGATGAGCGCTAGGGCATGAGAGCTCCCCCTGCTGGCTTCCTGACTCCACTTTAAACAAGATTTTCTTTTATTGATTTTTCACAGAGCCATCTGTTTCTTTCTGCACAGCTCCCCTTGCCCCTGCTACTCTACCATCCTTGCTGGGCAGCTCTGGCTCAGGCACTGCTGCCTGATCTGATTGGTTGTCACTAGGTAAACAGAGTTGGCTCCACTGTATGCATGTGGTTTACAAGGCATGACTACTTTCTCAAGAAAGAATGGCCTAGGGGGGCCTGGGTGGCTCAGTCGTTAAGCGTCTGCCTTCAGCTCAGGTCATGATTCCAGGATCCTGGGATCGAGCCCCGCATTGGGCTCCCTGCTCAGCCGGGAGCCTGCTTCTCCCTTTCCCTCTGCCTGCTACACCCCCTGCTTATGCCCTCTCTCTCTCTCTCTGTCCGATAAATAAACAAAATCTTTAAAAAGAAAAAGAAAGAACGAACTGCCTGGTACAACCTCTTCTAGACGGAGATTATAATAAGCATGGTAGATACATGGGACTTTATGGACCTACCAGTACGAAATTGTAGAAAGCTGCACAAAGGCAGAGATAGCAGCCATCCTACTGACCATTTTCACCACTGCGTCCTCAGCATTTAACAGGGTTTCAGAAACCCAGTTCCCTCCCTCTTAGGAGCCACAGCTACTAGGACGTGGGGGTCTGAGAGTCTGGCACCAGCAACCAGGAGAAGAGAGCAGAGAAGCTACAGTGTAGTTGAATAGGGAAAAAAAAAGAATGAGTGAATGAATGAGCATGTTCTTGACAATATTTAATGACAGAAAATAGTAAAAAGAAAAAAGAGAAAATGAGAGAGAAAGAAAAAGAATGAAAGAAAGAAAGAAAGAAAAGATAAGAGATAAGGTATTATGGAACAAAAATAGAACACATAATTCTATAATCAGTGTGATCACAATTTGGAAATCTCACATCAAAAGCAAAAAAAAAAATTTAAATTTTTGACAATCTTCAGCACTTCCTACCCCTTCACTAAGTAACTACCACCCAACCCACCGATGGATTTACTAGCAGTTGTCACAATGGCTACTGTTTGCCAGTTCCGGCTGATGTCTGACAACTCTTCAGGGAAACGTGGATGTGCTCCCTTGGGGTAGAGAAGGCTTCTGAGTTCTTTCTTCCTATTGCATTGCATCTGGAGCTTTTTCTTTGCTGCCCACTTTTTTGGTGAGCAAGTTTTATGTTTGGGGAGAGGTGGGAGAGACAGCCTGGATCCAGATCCATTGCTTCAACTCATTTTTTCTGAATTTGCTTTAGGGACCAAATTTGAGAATGCCCTCTGGGTTCAATTTTTTAAAATCCCCCTCTATCCCCCCAAATCCCCAAATTACAAATACGTGCGTGCGTGTAAGCATGTGTGCATACACACACACACATATATATAATAGATGTATAAAAAGACTAGAAAACACAGAAATGTTTATCTTTGGTTCATAGGTTTACAAATAATCCAAACCTATAATAAGAATACAACCTGTTTTATAATCAGATTTAAAAGTCACAATAAGTGTCATTGTTACTTTTAAAACATCGACCAAACGTTGCCTCCTCCAGGAATTGTTCTGTGACCACTCGGAGTCAACATTCTCCAAGCATCCCCTAGTGTCCTCTACCATTCACTGGGGGCACCGGATTTTAATTGTTTGCTTATCTATCTTTCAACTAGATTGGAAGCTCTTTGAGGGAAGAAACTGAATGCCCAGGGCCTGCCACATATACTGAGCATTCGTAAAGGTTTGTGGATCAAATGAGGAAATCAAGTAAGTAAGAGTATACAAACTCAGGTATTCTCATTCTAAAACCAGTTGCATCTTCCCTGGGACTAACGGGATCCAGGATTTTCTCCACTCTTGACTATAACCTGGGGCCTGGGAAAAACTTGGGAAGCATATGGCAAGATTTTTAAGAACTCCCCCCTAAACAGTCACCACCAGGGTTGCAGGAACCCAGCGTGAGTGAGAATTGAAATCCAAATTGGGTTTTCCTAGCAAGAGCCAAGATTAGTTACATGGTAGCACCTGGAGGATTCCCCGACTCTGCTCATTCCTTTAGGATCACTCACTCCACTCCTCCCAGGACCTCCCCTGGGAACAAAGGAAAACCCAGGACTTAGGACTGGGCCCTTTTCCACCAACAGCTGCTAGTAGTTTGCATTTAACCCTAAACAGCAGTTAAAATAAATGGGGGGAGGAGGGAAACACTGTGCATCCACTAGAAACACTTAGGTTTTCTCTAAATTTCTTCCAGAAATTTCTCCTACAGGGCTTCGAGAACCAAACAGGCCAATTACAGGAAAAAGAAGGCTTAGGAACTTTGGTCTTGACTGTGGTCAACCACAACTGAAGCTGCACTGTCCACCACGTGGAGCCATACACACTGAGGGGTCAATCCCTTGTTCAATAAAGGGTTCATGTGGGAGCCGACTAGCCAACAGCACCCTTCATTCCCCCCCACACCCCCCGCGGGGCAAGCACAGGCAGGGCTTCTCCCCTAGACCTAGGCGGACGGGCACAGGCCACGAAGACCCTCCGGACTCACGTCCTGGGCCTAATCTGAGAATACGACACCTTGGCGGTCGTTAGGATTCCACGTGCCCTCCCTCCCTGCGGTACCGTCTAGTCCTAGCCCCATAGGTTACCGAAGAGCCGCCTACATCTAGTTCTGGGCCAGCGCGCCCCACCAGCAGAACCGCTGGATTCTTTGATTTCCTCGCGCGCTCATTCTCTAAACCAAACCCGAGAGGAAGGGCACGGCCCAGGGTGGGGATGTCCTGAAATATCCGAGAGCTCTCGAGTAGGAAGCGATGTTCACAAGAATGCTCTCGGGCGAGGTGAGAGCGGGTGGAGGTCCGCGCGCTGCGGCACCGCCGGGAGGGTGTGTGCCTGCGCGGGGCGTGGGGGGGGACAGGAAGAGGAGGGCGGGGGAAGGGGTGGGGTGAGCGCGGCCCGGACACTGGCCCAGGCTCCTCCTGCCTCCCCCTCCCCCTCACTCCCCCACCCTCGCCCCGTACTAAGGCTTCCAGCCCTCTGCGCTCCGCTCACTGGCCGTGCGTCCCAGCCAGCCAATCGTCCCTGGTGCGCCTCAGGTCAAGGTGAGTTCCGCCCGCCGCTCCCCGGCCGCTCCCCAGCCCCGACCCCGCACCCGGGGAAGCCCCCCATCGGCGCGGTTGTTACGGGCGCCGGGGGCTGCTGGGTGTCCACTTCTCAGCGCCCTGGGCCACACCCGGGCGAGGCGGGCAGCGCCCCTGCTCTTGATCCTCGCGGACTGGAGGAGGGGCGCTCGTCCTTTATTCCAGGACCGCGGTGTCGGCGCCCCGGAGCCTCTGCTCTCTCCTCCCTTTCCATTTCTCCTTACTCCCACTTTTCCTACTTTTCCACTAGTCCCCCGAGTTATCCGAAGCCCCGCTTCTCGCCCCTTCCTGGCTGGCCTGTTTCTCTGTGGGCTCCGGCTGCGGGCTGACCTCCCGCAGATGTGTGTGAGCTGGAGGGCCCGAGCTGGACGGGTTGGAGCTGGCGGACTCCCTTCGTCAAGGGCGCTGCTCAGTCCCTCGCCCAGATGCTTCAGGTTGGGCTTCCTGTTGTTTGTGTGTAGGTGTGTTTGTTTTCTTTATAAAGCTTGGCTAGCCCGCGGTGGCGGAGAGGGGAATATAGGACGGGATTTCCCTCCCGAAAGGATTCCCTTCTTGCGATCTTCATTAAACAAGTGGAACTATAAAGAGGGGAAGAGCAGCCTTGACGAAAGACCTCCCAACCCAGATTAACCTGGCCCCGTGCAATGAGACAAACTTGCCGTTGGTACCGGGTCACAACTTGAGCTTAGCCAAAGGAATGCGGCTTTCTCGAAGCCTGGACACTGCTTACTGTCCCGCTGGACTCCGGCTAATTGACTCCGCCAAGTTGGGTGCGTGGGGCTGGTGAGGAAAGCCGATTAAAGCCGAGCAGCTACAAGATAGGCAGAGCAGAGCCCTAGGCCAGACCCTGAGATACATCAAGCCCAACCCCCCTTCCCTCCCAAGGGGAGCTGGGAGCATCGTGCAGGGCCCGGCCAGCACAAAGGGCTCCCGGATTCTAGTGCAGGCCCGTGACTCAGCTGTGAGACCATGTGGGTGTGGCCCCAATGGTTCCAGATACTCTCTGCAGATGGTTCCGACAGAACACTCCCTGAAGGAGAAGGGGAACTGTGCCATCTCAGAGGGCATTTTCCAAGAGGAAGTGAGTCACCGGGACTGGCCAGCTATCTGAAGGAGAGGTTTCTTGACTGAACTGCGGGTGAGGGCAGCAACTGGATTGGCAGGGCCATGGTGAGCCGCACCACTGTTGGGGGATTGAGCCGTGTGCCTGCTGGCAGGCTGCCACAGCTTTAGGTGTGAGGTAGCTCTTCCGGTCGATGTTTTTAGCAGTTGCTGCAGGTTTCCACCCCCACACCCCTGCAGCTAGAGTTTCCAAACTGCTGCAGTGGATCTTTATATCCTGCGCTTCAGGTGAGGCCAGGCTCATGGAAACACCCTGACAGTGATCTTTGCCTCCAGCATGCAAGCCAGTTGCAAAGGATAATACCAGAGGCTGGGGCAGAAATGAGTTCATATAACTCATGTGAAATTTCTTCATCAGCCCGGCCCTCACAGATTCCTATCCTGTTTCTATTTAATTGTCTCTCCTCGATGGCATATATGCTTTCCTTGACAGCCAGAAGCTACTTTCTTCATCATTGTCCTTGACCCACCATTTGAAGTTTCTTATTTCAGTTCTTCAAGTCTTCTTGAGGGTGTACTGGCCATAAAGTACACTGATTTCTAGGTGATGCTCTTCCCTGACTTTTCTTGCAAACAATGTCAGATGGGCCCTTTTCCTCCCGTGTCTGGCCTTTGACCAGTCCCTCAAGCAGCCACCCCAGTGAAGTCAGGCCTTGGGCTGGGTGGGGCTGAGACTGGGTGCCTCCCTGCTTTCCAATGAGAGTTCCAAAAATGTGGCTTTTTTAGAGTACTACCCACTTGGTATGCCCTTGGATACAGCCCAGTATTTCAAAGTTGAGGGAAACAATGGAATCTTTTCAGGGTTATGATGTATAAATTAGCACTCTGAGTGCTGAGAAAGCTGGAATGAAGTTTTAGTATCTTTCTTAAGCTTTTCATTTTCCTGGAGACTCAACAATTTAGAAATCTCACATCAAAAGCAAAAAAAAAATTTTATATTTTTGACAATCTTCAGCACTTCCTACCCCTTCACTAAGTAACTACCACCCAACCCACCGATGGATTTACTAGCAGTTGTCACAATGGCTACTGTTTGCCAGTTCCGGCTGATGTCTGACAACTCTTCAGGGAAACGTGGATGTGCTTCCTTGGGGTAGAGAAGGCTTCTGAGTTCTTTCTTCCTATTGCATTGCATCTGGAGCTTTTTCTTTGCTGCCCACTTTTTTGGTGAGCAAGTTTTTTTTGTTTTGTTTTGTTTTTTTAAAGATTTTATTTATTTATTTGAGAGAAAGAGAGAGAGACAGAGAAACAGCATGAGAGGGGAGAGGGTCAGAGGGAGAAGCGGGCTCCCCGCTCAGCAGGGAGCCCGATGTGGGACTCGATCCCAGGACTCTGGGATCATGACCTGAGCCGAAGGCAGTTGCTTAACCAACTGAGCCACCCAGGCGCCCTTGGTGAGCAAGTTTTATGTTCAGGGAGAGGTGGGAGAGACAGCCTGGATCCAGATCCATTGCCTCAACTCATTTTTTTCTGAATTCTCTTTAGGGATCAAATTCAAAAATACCTTCTGGGTTCAATTAAAAAAAAAAAAGAAAGGTTTTTGCTTTTTTCTTTTCAAAATCTCCAAAGCAAAAGGAAGGAAACCTCAAACGCATTTTTAAATAACAGATGTTTTGACGGTCCCCCTGCCAATTATTTTCTGGGTGGGCCATAAGAAAACTAGGGTATAGACAAGACACAGAAGAGCAAAGTAAATCAGACCTCTTGCTCTTTAAAAGTGTCCTTTTTGAAATTACGGTCTGAATCTGGGCATGGGTCCAGAGCAAACATCTGGGACTGCTCAAGAGCAGACACTTTTCTAAGGAGGCCTCCTGCTCCCTGCTACTCCCAGGAGAATCAAAATGTACATTATTGTCACTTTCATTCTCACCACTTCACTGAGCAGGCTGTGGGAGGGCAGGGTGCTCAAGGAACCCACAATCTAGTGGGGAAAGAATCAGAAACACAATTAGCTAAAATTCAGGATATATTTTTAAACAGTATGCCATTAGCTGGTGAACTCCCCAAAAGCAAGCACCATGGAGAGAGAGAAAGAGTGTGTGCGAGCATGCGTACCAGCCTCACATCAGGGATGGGCACAGCAGGTGCTCAGGGTAGGAGGACCAGAAATGGAAAACTTAATTCCCACCACTGTGACTAAATTTGTGGAATCCAAAATTCTTTTCTGTAGAGAAAGCTACACGGAGAAAGACTACAGAGTTCTGAGCCTCCATCTTAAAGACCTCTTACCTAGGCAAGCAGGTAGGGAGGATACACAGACATCGGAATAAAATGACTCAATAAAAAAATGAAAGAACCATGAGGTAGTTAACAGCCTGTGGAGCTCACAGTGAGAACCAAAACACAAGAAAACAGCAGGAGTGAGAAGAGAAAGAGAAGTCATGTTCAGGGTCCGGCCAGACCTGTTTAGCAGGACGCGTTTTTTTCCTGCACTCATGGAATGTGCTTTCCTCTGTACCCTACTGTTCCAATTACAGGCAGCCCCTGTGGGCCCCTTCCCCAGCTCTTCCAGCTTCACATCCTTCTGCTGAGGTCTGAACTACAAGGTTTTCAGTCCAGACCTGGGTGGTCACACCTGCACTTCAGGTCCTGCCAAGGGGCTTGTCTGATTTATTCATTCACTCATTTAGCAAATGCTTATCGTGTGGTTCATAGATAGAACAGAGTAATTCACAGTTTTTAACCTAGAGGATCTTAAATCTGAGAGAGAGACAGACAGCTGAAAGAGTAAATGGATGGAGTGTTTCAGGTGCAGGACTGGGTTGTCCTGGGTACAGAGAGGATGCTGCCCCCTCTCAGCCCCAGGCCCAAGGCACCCCAGCAAAAATGGAGCAGAGCGTGTTGCAGGATTGGAGGGATGGAAGCGCCAGATTCAGGTCCCTGAACTTGCTACTCTAGCTACCAACGGTCAGCCCTGCAGCCTGCCCCACCCAAGAGGGGAGGGCCGCTGACTCGGGGGCAAAGAGCTGCACTTGGGGAACGAGCTCCGTGACTCATCCACTAGCTAAGAGAACAGTTTTAATCACAACTTTTCCCCCTTTTCCTTCATCTTACTTTAAAACCAGTGCGCTGGCTCCTCCTTCCAAACAGAATAATTTGCTCATAGCCATGCTCAGTGCTCTCTGGGCACTGGTTCCTGATGAGACTGTGGGCATCTCCTCTGGTTTTCAAAGCCATTCATCTCTAAGAACTCCTGGCTAGTGACTGTTCTGCATTCTCTCTTTTTTTTTTTTAAGATTTTATTTATTTATTTGACGGGGAGGGGCGGGGGGGAACACAGGCAGGGGGAGTGGGAGAGGGAGAAGCAGGCTTCCCGCTGAGCAGGGAGCCCGATGTGGGGCTCGATCCCAGGACCCCAGGATCATGACCTGAGCTGAAGGCAGACGCTTAACGACTGAGCCACCCAGCTGCCCACTGTTCTGCATTCTTATTTCAAAAGGTCTACCTGACAAATAGGGAGTCAGTTGGCTACTGTACTTACGGCCCATTTCTTAAATAAAACGGTGAGGGGGAGATGGGGGACCCAGTGGGGCAGGCATGTGGCTTCAGAGAGGAATACTTCGTAACGAATGTGGACAAGGAGGGGTAGGACTGGAGTTACCCCGAGACCTGAGCGAATGTGGGTTAGACTGGCCTTACTCTCTTGAAGAACATATTCAAGGGTGGCCAAGATCTCCTGCTTACAACTTGTATCTCTTAGAAGTTCCTAAATTAGCCTGTTCTCCCATTATAGGGGTCCTTACCGTGATGTGTCCCCTTTCTAGTTCTCTGGCTTTACAGTGCACTTTCCCTCTGCTCTGCTCTGTGCAGAAGGTGACCTGGGTGTCCGGCAGCCAGTACCAATTTTGGCATCTTTGAGAATCGGTGTGAAGTACCCTACCACTCAGAGCTTAGACACAGGTTTTTTCATACTTCTGGTCACTCTTTTCCTGAGTTATTTCAGAACTGGGGTGGGATCCCACATCTTTCTCCCGTAGGTGACTCATTCGGCTCAGTTCTCTTAAATTGCTGGACTTCCAGAACAATCCAGGCAAGGGCAACTCCATCTAAGCGCCATGGGTTGCCATCGACAACCACAGGGGCTGTGTAGGAAGGGAGGGAAAAGGGTGTGGCTCCCCTGGAATTCATCTCACAGTGGACCTTGAAGCATTAATTTGCTGATCTCTCCAAGAACTGCCTTTCAGATGAATCATACCAGAGTCTGGCGTGTAACATTCTCTAGAGTAGCACATTCTTTGGCATGCTGGTTCCTGCACTTTTCTGGGGATTAGGGGGTAGAATTTACAATTCGTAAATGTAATTGCTCAATCCCCATGGTCACCAACTAACTCCACCTTCTCCTCCGTAAAAGATATTTAGAAATCTGTGAACACAGATCCGCCGGCAGCAGGAACCAGACCAAAATCATGTTTCTGGTTTCTTTGGGCACTCTTCAGCCAGGGAAGGTGCCAGCCTCTTGGTCAACCTGTGCTCAAAACCTGTTTCTGTGACGTGGGGTTTTGGGGGGCTTATTTTTTTTTTAAGATTTTATTTATTTGATAGAATGAGAGAGAGCGCAAGCAGAGGGAGCAGCAGAGGGAGAGGGAGAAGCAGACTCCCCACTAAGTAGGGAGCCCTATTCGGGGCTCCATCCCAGGACCCTGGGATCATGACCTGAGCAGAAGGCAGCCGCTTAACTGACTGAGCCACCCAGGCTCCCCTTTTGGAGCTTTTTTGGTTTTTTGTTGTTGTTTGTTTTTGGAGTGGTATACTACAGTCTCCATTCAAGCTCACCTGTTTTCTATCCACTAGTGTGATCTTAAGTGATGTCAGCCAAAACTACTCTGTTGTGGCCAAAGCATTACTTCCAATTAAGCCAGAATCCACTGAGCTCCTATTAAATACCAGGCACTGGGTCTTGATGCGGCATATGCCCCCAGATCATTATACCTGAATATAATGATCTGACATGTTTCCTTTCCCTCCTTTTAAACACTTTCTGATGGAAAGTTCTTGCTCTCCCACTGTGCCCCAGACTCAGAGTGGCTCTTCTGTGCTTCCTGCCAAAAACTAGGTCCCCAAAGGAGTTAGGGATATACTGTTACTTGTTCCTTTTCAAGAAACTAGATAATGAGCTTTGGGTAGCTTTGAGAAACTGCACTTTACTACCAGAGATGCAAATGTCTGTATTGCAAGCAGTAACAAGTTCAGACCTTTAGTAGAGAATACACACCCAGCAGAGAAAATTCACTTGTAAGCAGATTTCTATTTTTCTTTTCTTTTTTTTTTTTAAGAGAGAGAGAGCACATGCATGGCAGCGGGGGTGGGGGCAGGGGGAGAGGGAGAGAGAATGCTAAGAAGATACCAGCTGGGGCACCTGGGTGGCTCAGTCAGTTAAGTGTCTGCCTTCGGCTCAGGTCATGATCCCAGGGTCATGATCCCACATCGGGCTTGCTGCTCAGCGGGAAGCCTGCTTCTCCCTCTCCCTCTGCTGCTCCCCGCAGCTTGTGCTCTCTCTCTCTCCCTCTCTCTCTCTCAAATAAATAAATAAAATATTTAAAAAGAAATAAAATAAAAAGAAGACTCTGCACTGAGCCGGGCTGGATCTCACGACCCTGAGATCACAACCTGAGCCAAAACCAAGAGTCGGACACTCAGCCAACTGTGCCACCTAGGGGCCCTGTTAGCAGATTTCTAAAAAACTTACACTGAATCAGGTTTCCTAGTTAAGCTTGGAGGGTTGAAGTTTTCAGTATTAACCAGGCTTGACTGTGTGGGTTGTTGGTATTCAGACGTATCTCAAAGTCCCATGTACAGGTGCCAAGAGAAAAGATGAAACCTCTGCTCCTTCAGTAGGTGCTTTGTCAGTTAAAAAGAGGGACACTGACCTTGCTTTTCCAAATGATTAGAGTTTTATTCCTCATTAGGTGATTTATGCAGAATTAGTGGACAATTAGACAAATGCGTCATTCAGAGCATCAGTACCTGAGGTGCCCATTTCCATCAGCAGGAGGCCCAACACCTGGGATGAACTGGGCCTTAGATTCATTGAACGTTAGAGCCGGAAAGGGTCACATGGATGACCTAATGACTTTCCTTCCAGTTACCCACAGAAGACTGGCAATATGTGTGGCTTAAAAGTTCAGGTAAACTCTTTCTTTACATCTTTTAAAAGGTTTCAACAGACCTCACCAAAATGCCGTCTCAAATGGAACATGCCATGGAAACCATGATGTTCACGTTTCACAAGTTTGCTGGGGATAAAGGCTACTTAACAAAGGAGGACCTGAGAGTACTCATGGAAAAGGAGTTCCCTGGATTTTTGGAAGTAAGTACTGAACGGCCCAGAAAGAACCAGACACGAACCCCAGTGTTTCTAGCCCTGGTGGCTTTTCCTTCCCCTTTTCATCCCTTCCCTGCAGAGGCCACTAGCAGAAAGGTGTCTTTGTTCCTTTGTTTATTAAACATTATTGAGTGCCTACTGTTTGTGAGATACAGGAGGGGAAGCAGAACATAGAGAAGACACAGTCCCTGCCCTCAAGGAGCTTATGATTTGGAGGTGAAACAAGGCTGCACACATATAACCACAAGATGGCCATTGAGACAGAGATGGAGAAAAAAGGCCTCTCACTGGAGAGTCATCAACCAGAAAGTGGCAACCTCAGGTCCTAAACCTGGCACTGGAGATACCACATTCTGGTCACATCCACTCTGAGCAATTTGCATCTCTTCCTAAGTTGCTTCAGATAAAGCCTTTTTAAAAATATGTGTCCTGCTCTAATCTATAAAGAAATGGTGTCGAGCATCTGCTGAATGAGAGCCAAGCATGACTCCAGAAATCACTGCTTTCCGCACGGAAAATGCTACGAGAACACAGGAACACAGCTTGAGTCCCACAGACTGAGGGGCCCATCAGGACTAGGAGAGGACTCTGCCATCAGCTCAGACACCTCACTCAAGACATTAGGCCACAAGGCACAGTTGTCCTTTTACATGGTAGGCCCTCAAGACATGGTTGTGGTATTTAACCGAAGGGGAAATGTTGCTTGACAAAATTCTGGCGTGAAATGCAAGCCCCTCTCTCCCTGCCATTACTGTGGTCATTTGAAAGGATCGTTACTGGGGCGCCTGGGTGGCTCAGTCAGTTAAGTGGCTGTCTGCAGCTCAGGTTATGATCCGGGGGTCCTGGGATCGAGCCCCACATCGGGCTCTTGCTCAGTGAGAAGCCTGCTTCTCCCTCTGTCTCTGCCTGCAGCTCTGCCTGCTTGTGCTCTCTCTCTGTCAAATAAATAAATAAAATCTAAAAAAAAGGAAAGGAAGGAAGGAAGGAAGAGGATCGTTACTGTGAGTGCGGTAGAAAACTGCATTAGCCTCTAACGGGTGAAGGGAGATGGTGGTACAGGGCTGGGTCCTGTGTCTTGTCATCTGCCTGGTGGTTAGCACATTCGTCGAGCCCCTGCCTCCTGATTCCGTAAAGACGGGGTTTTACAGTACGCTCTGATTTCCATGTCATCACCACCAGTTAAGTAAACAGAGACCAGTAGCCCAGCGGCCGTCTCACAGCTGCACTTAACACAATGCTAGCCCAGAAGGGGGCAGAATACGCTGTTGTTCTGCTTTTGTACATCCTCTGATAACAGCCCCAGACCAGGAGTTAGAAGATCTGGCTTTGTCCTAACACTGGGCAGGTGGCTTTGGTTTCTGGGTCTCGGTTCCTGCCCCTGTAAATGAGAGGGCTGGACACGATTACCTCAACACTTCCGCTCTCTGCGATCCTTCCAGGCAAGCATAAAATGCGGGTTCATTATAAGCCTGCCCATCACACAAAGGCATTCTCCGCGTACTAAACCCTGCATAAAATGCAAAGCGAGGATGAACATCATGTGAGACCCAGACCCTTTCCCCCTGAGGCGTTGCAGCATGAGAAACATAAAGGGTGTACGGAGTACGGAGGACTGAACATGGTGGTGTCATTTACTCCAGGCATGGGTCCTAATTCCAGGCACACCCACACCTGCTGCTCTGACAGAGCATTGTTTCTAAAGTTGACCCTTGTGTCATCCAAATTGCACTCCTTCTGACCACAGCCAGGAAGCCAGGGGTGAAGCCAGAATTAACTGAAACCCGCCTTAAGTGGACGCAGCCCCACAGAGTGAGTCGCAGTTGATGGCTTAGGACGGAGTTTTCAGTCCTCAAGTGGGAAATGCTGCTGCTTTAGCCTAGGGGGTCTCTGGGTGCAGGGTGGAAACATCCAGCCCGAGACGCTGAGCGTGAGTTCCCTCACTCGTGTACACAACCAGTAGAAGTATAGAGACTTTCCCTGAACACCTTAATACCTCCAGAGGGCCACATCTCCCTCCCTGGTTGATGGTCTGGCCCCTGTAGGAGCAGCCACGCTTCCCACTTCTAACCATCCTCTCACTAGGAACAGGAGTGATCTGAAACTTACTCCCTAAATTATCTTACGCCATCTTTTCTTACAGAGTTTCCCTTTTCAAGGATTTGACCACGTTATCAGAAACAAGCACTTGTTAAGAGAATGTAGGCTGACACTGCAAAAAAAAAAAAAAATGGGGAGCTTAGGGGGGTTCTTAGGCAGAATCCTGTGATTTCGAAAATTGTAGAAACGGCTGAACTAGAAGCAGAACAGGTCAAAGGTCATGCCAGGTTCACAGTGGCAAATGCGGTGCACTGAGAATTAGGAGGCCTGGTCTAGCTTCTCTGACATGAATCCTCCTCTTCCTTGAAATAGGCAGTTCCTAAGATCCCTATAGTTATATGAAAGGATACCACGGAAACCTCTTTCCTAGGTTAATAATATGAATTTACTGAAATGCTCCCTCAAGGCAGAAAAATACATTTAGGTGACCTCCAAAGATCACTTACAACCTACAACAAGAGTTCAGATAATTGGAAGATTATATTAATGGTTGTCAACAGGGCAAATCAGAGAAGCTTGTCACAGTAACCACTGACCGATATTTCTTGCCTTTGTTCTTTTTTTTAGAATCAAAAAGACCCTCTGGCTGTGGACAAAATAATGAAGGACCTGGACCAGTGCCGAGACGGCAAAGTGGGCTTCCAGAGCTTCTTCTCGCTAATTGCTGGGCTCACCATCGCATGCAATGACTACTTCGTAATACACATGAAGCAGAAGGGAAAGAAGTAGGCAACATGAGCAACACTCCCGCCCGCCCAATGAGAGTTCTCCCGAAGGGTCTCTTTAGGAATCTGTCCCACAGCTTCACCTTGTATAAACGATTCCATGAGCAGATCGGGACCCTCAGAAAATGTACAAATAAAATCCAACCCCCATCTGAGAAGCAGAGAAAGTCAGATAAGCTTTTGATTTTTATATTGCTTGTACCCTCTTACCCTCAATAAACAAATTCCTTTTCTAGTTCCTCCCTTGAGGTGGAATGTTGGTTCCTTCTTCAGAAATGCTTCGTCCCTGCTTCATTCCCGAAGAGCCTGCGTGCCCTCGGGCAGCCGGCGCACCACAGAGTGGGCAAAACGGGAAAGCGCTCTCCTTTCGGGCTTGGAGTCTGACTTCCCTGATTGATCCGCCCTTGGAGCTGTGTCTAGCTGAAGGACCAAAACTCCAAGGATTAAGAGAAGGCAGTTCTAGAACATATCCTAATTTTACCATTACTGAGCACTGTCTCGTCTAGTTAAGTCAGGGCCTTTCCAACAAGCACTTTGAATGCCTGAGATGTCAGAGTCCAATTTTCATTGCAAAGTTTCGGCAAATTCTCAGGTAAAAATAAGTCCATAAGACAACTGATCAAAAAACAGAGTCTGGTGTGACGCTTCAGTAACAACAACACACTAACATATGTTGAGTTGTCACAAGATGTCATGAATGGATTGAGATGGCAGGAAATAGGCACAACTTACAGAAAGGAGTAGTCCTTTCCTGTTGAAAATGAAGTGCCAGTACTAATGCCTTAAAAAACACAAGATGTTTCTCCAGCCCGGTCTGTGCCTGTTGCAAGCTTCAGCATATGTGCATTATGTGCTATGGATGCTATACCCTGTTCTTATGGAGAGATGATGTATGAATTGGCACATGAAATTGTTCCAATTAAATAGGTCAGTGAAGATGGAAACATTTGTTCTTATGATTGGACACATCAACATAATTCTGGGGAAAGGCTCAGTATGAGGTCGTCCACCCTCACAAGGAAAAGCATGCAAAAGGGGACAGGGTAGTCCAAAACTAGCTCTGGAAAAAAGAAATCTGTAATAAAATCAAGGTCAAAGGTACAGTTCCAGCCATTTTATTTTGTCTCAGCCAAGAAATGAACAAGGTAATACAACTCAGCTTTGCAGCGATGGGATTATATCAGGTTTACAAAGAGGGATTTATTACAAGTCATTAAATGGAGGGAGGGTTGACGAGCTGAAGGCACTGACCCCGGCAATGTCAGGTCACAGAACTGGGCCACCAAGGGGGCTGCTGGCTCAGGAAGCCGTCTGCTGAACTGGGAAGCCCTTGCTGCAGCTGGGCAGCTCCAGAGCCACACAACCCAGATACCCATTTCCCTGCCTCCTTCCACACAGGACTTGGCTCCCCACCCAAGGCTCAAGGAAGTACATCTAATTAGCAGAACTGCAATCACATCGGAGCCCTAACTTCAAGGGAGTCTGGGAAATAAGAGTTTCACATTTTCCAACCTCTGCACATTAGGAGTTGACCAATCCACCATATCTGCCACAGTGATGATTTTTTTTTATTAAAGATTTTATCCATTTATTTAAGAGAGAGTGCGTGCGCATGAGCAGGGGGGAGGGGCAGAGGGAGAAGCAGGGTCCCCGCTGAGCAGGGAGCTGGTGGAACTCGGGGCCCAGGACCCCGGGATCATGACCTGAGCCGAAGGCAGACACTCAACTGACTGAGCCACCCAGGCGCCCCAACCACAGGGATGATTCTTAATTCCGAAGCAAGTCTTCCAACCTGTAGGTTAAAGAAACCATGGCTCTAAGGAAAGAAGGCTCTAAAAGATAACATCTGACAGCTACAGGGAATGGAGAAGAAACTGACCCATCACAGTCCAGCAAACTGTCTGTCTTACAGGAATGTGTATCAGCCCAGATTTACCCCTTTAGTTTACACCACCTGCTTACTGGGACAAATGTGTTTACTGAGTATTATAAAATTGGTGTGCAATTCACAAATGAGCAAGTGAAACTGTAACACAGGGATGTTACTGTGGGCTCAGATGTTCCCAAATCCACAGCAAGCTTTCACACTCTAAACCTCGTTACCTGAAAACAGAAAGAGAACTAGCCTAGGAGAGATTCAGGAGTTAGGGCAGAGGAAGTTTCAATTCATGTTCATAGTGGGTATGTAGATTCCAAAAAATTCTAATGCAATGTGTTATTCCTAGAAGATGACCCCAGACTCTGGCATTCAGAATAGTATCCGATGCCAGGCAACCATCTGGGGGTGTGTGTGCATGATGGAGCTGGTAGGGGAAGGGGAGAATAGCACATTTTCCTTAACGTTAGCCCCATTGCTCAGAACATAGAGTTTTGAGCTAGTACAAAGGAAATAAAAATGGTATTTATGGTTCAAAACCCCACATGACTGTGCATGCCAACATAAACAACAGATCCCACAATCTGACCTACCGAAACAATCATCTAGGCTTCAAGAGTCGCAGTCTAATGGCTCCCAGAGGGCAAAGCTCTGATTATGCCAACAGCCATCAAGAGGAACCTCTGGAAAATTCCACTCATTCTGCTACAAGGCTGAGTTGTAAAAGCAAACCCCGCCCCTCTCCACACCCAGTTATGAAGGAAGAACAGATGGCAGTGTGGAAATGCTGCAGAGCTGACCCTGAAACACATCTCATTTTCTCTCTTGGACCCCATGCCTTTGTCTAAGTCCCCTGAACATGAGTCAATTACCTGTGACTTAGTATTTTTCTACCTAAGTCATCTCCATGGGAGACCAAGGGCAAGTATATAAACCTCTTTCTCAATTTGACCAACTTGATAGTGATTGTTCAAGTATCTTCTCCAGCTCTTAACCTCAGAAGGGCAGTCATGAATAGTCATGAATTCATTCATTTGGGAATTATTTACAAAGGCTATCTATAGGAATGATAATGAGCAAAGTTCTGTGGTGGATATAAAGAGGCAGATGCCCACAGTGCCTGCTCAAGATTGCAATCTGGTTGAAAGATAACAGACAAAGCAGACCAAAAAAATTAAATAACACAACAGAGCATTAGCAAGAGTGAGGTATGACGGGCACCCTTGGTCACTGTTGACAGGAAAGTAATTTCTACAGCCTTTGTGGGAAGCAAAGTTGGGAGCGTGCACCAGCACCCTTCAATGTGTTGTTCTTGACCTCACGTCTCTGTCCCGGGAGAATATATCCTAACAAAGTAACAGAAGATCATGACAAAAATCTGTATACAGATATATTTGATGCAGCAATCTTCAGAGTAGCTAAAACCTGAACACAACTGCAAGGTCCAACAATAGGGTTAAATAAGTTAAGTACAGGGATGCCTGGGTGGCTCAGTCAGTTAGGCCTTTGGCTCGGGTTGTGATCCCAGGGCCCTGGGATCAAGTCCTGCATCCGACTCCTTGCTCAGCGGGGAGCCTGCTTCGCCCTCTGCCTGCCACTCCCCCTGCTTGTGCTCTCTCTCTCTCTCTGACAAATAAATAAATAAAACTGTTAAAAAACAATAATAAATAAATAAATAAGTTAAATATAAATGTACATGCTATAGAACTCATGAAAACCATGACTTTGAAAAATATTAAACAGATGGGGAAATGTGTATGTAAAGTAAAGCAGTTTGTAAAATTGGTATATAATGGGATTCCTTTCTTATTGTTTTTTTAATTCAATTTTTTTTAATTTAATTCAATTTTTTTAAAGATTTTACCCATCTATTTGACAGAAAGAGAGAGAGCACAAGCAGGGGGAGCGGCAGGCAGAGGGAGAAGCACGCTCACCGCTGAGCATAGAGCCCAATGTGGGGCTCGATCCCAGGACCCTGGGATCATGACCTGAGCCGAAGGCAGATGCTTAACCGACTGAGCCACCCAGGCGCTCTGGGATTCCTTTCTTTTTAAAATATGTGTGTCTGCACACACACAAAAGACTAAAGGAAATACATCCAGCTGTGTTTTGGTTTCTAAGGTAGGAGTTAGTGGCTAAGGAAACTTGTCTCCGGGAAGAAGTTTATGAGATTATTTTAATTTCCTTTCTATACACTATGTCATCTTAATTCTCTACAATTCTACTTTTGGAGTCTGGAAAACAAAATTCTAGTATTTTTTAAAAGAACTTGTGTATTTATTGAGGGTCTACGAAGATCTGTATGAGCTACTTCTCAAGCATTATCTTATTTAGCCCTCACAGTAACCTTGTTAAGGTGTTATAATGTCCATTTTACAGATGGCAAAACCAAGACTCCAGTAACTACCCCAAAGCCACACAGTAAGTGGCAATGTCAGATGGTGTGTTTCTTTCTTCCCATTCTGCAGCTGTCTCAAGGTGCTATTTGTGTGAATTAAGTATCAAATATGTTACACCATCAAAAGAGTGAGCGATCATTGTGGGTGGGGCAAGATTAGGCAGAGAAGATTACAGGTAATCTAGTCTTTGAAGATTAGAGGATATTAAGATAATAGCTAATGTTAATTGAGCTTTTACTATGTTCTAGTGCCTTACAAGTATTAATTCAATCGCTCCTCCCAACAACCAGTGAGGTAGGGACTGTTGATTTCCACTTTGCAGGTGATTTGACCAAGGTATGGAGCTAATAGGTGGTGGAGGCAAAATTTGAACCTAGACCATCTACGGTTTTAGCCACTCTTCCCTGCGGCCTTCTGGGACATACTAATGATGGTACAGAGGAATGTCCAGGACACAGAGTCCCCGGGAGGTTAGAATGGAGTGTATTCATGTGAGAAAGTACATGTAAGTGAGACAGAAAAGGTAGGTGATAAATGAATGACAACTGGGAAATAGTAAATGATGTGTGAGGTGTGGTAGGTGAGGTCACTGGATAAAAACGCTAAGAATCTAAGGTTTGGCTTATCTCTACTCCTATAGGAGACAGACCCTCTTGTCTAATAGGGGGTGATCGACAATAAATATGTTCCTGTGGGGGCGCCTTGGTGGCTCAGTCGGTTAAGCATCTGCCTTCAGCTCAGGTCATGATCATAGGGTCCTGGGATCGAGTCCCACATTGGGTTCCCTGCTCAGCGGGAACCTATTTCTCCCTCTGCCACTGCCCCCTGCTTGTGTTCCCTGTCTCTCTCTCTCTCTCTCTGTCAAATAAACAAATAAATAACCTTAAATAAATAAGTTCCTGTGAATGTTCTTCCCACTTTCCTCCAGCACTCACATCCCAATCACGTTCTAGCTTACAAAAGATAAACCAGAGTGGGGTTTTATATTTACCTTTCTAAGAAGCACTGAGAACAGAGAAGAAAGAAAAACCTGACCTCTGGCAAGTCACACCAAAATGAAGAGGGGAGAAAATCAAGATGATAGGGCCACAGGGTCTGAATGAGGAAGATGCCTCCATGGAACACTAATTCTTGTGTCCTACCAAGATTCCTACTTATCCGCAAAATGATATATTCACTCCGACTGCAGCTACCCTGTATATTTTTTACCGCATGAAAGTGAGCAAAGTCTGGAAGCGGTTATGTAAAGTAAAAATGGTGATGTCATTAATGTTTTCTTTAATGCTGTTATGTCATCCTCCCAATAAGATTGACCAGAGGAGAAAAAATCATTTCAGTTAGCTCTCTGGACCACAGAACTTGAACTGCGTAATGCAAAAATCCTATCATGTCACCCAAGCAGCTAATCAATGAGCAGCCCCTGCATTGCGGCTTCTTCCTGCAAAGGCTCAGCCTGTTCCCATCAACCTCTTCTGGGCACGTCCATTAAGGCTCTGATGAGCAGTAACAGCACTTAGCCTCAAGCCTGTTTTTCTAGAAGGAGGAGGAGGAGGATTCAGCTTTGGTCTCTGTAGAGAGGACTCCGTTCTGTCCTACTCCCATTCTGGGTGAGTCAACACACAAAAGGTTTCTTGGCTTTCTTACAAATTTTACAACCTATGAGATAGATATTGATGTGGAGAACGAAGGCAAAAGAAAAAGAATTGAACTTCCTTATAACTGACAGCCCACTGACAAGTACTTGAGACAGGCAGGGTGACCTTCCTCTAGAAACTCAACTGCCTTGATTTAATACTTTGCTAGAGGTAAAAGGCAACCTTAGCTTGACATTAGCCTGACCTCCAGGATCCTATAAGTCTCCTTTTTTTTTTTTTTAAGATTTTATTTATTTATTTGACAGAGAGAGACACAGTGAGAGAGGGAACACAAGCAGGGGGAGCAGTAGAGGGAGAAGCAGGCTTCCTGCTGAGCAGGGAGCCCGAGGCGGGGCTCGATCCCAGGACCCTGGGATCAATGACCCGAGCCGAAGGCAGACATTTAATGACTGAGCCACCCAGGCGCCCCTGTGAGTCTCCTTTAACAAATAAAAATCCCTTTGGAAACTTCCTTTATCTCTACCCACCCCCTACCCAGGATATATGTTAGCCGTCATCTAAGCATATGGCCCACCGATACACATCTGAAGGGTCCCATGACTAAGGTTTTACTAGACAGTAGTAAATGACTTCTTCCTAACAACAGCTAGCCCCTCAAGGTCCTGGAAACCTTGTTTCCAAATTCCTTAGACTTAGCCATCCCTACCCCAATCCCACCTTAGAGTATATAATCACCACTCCTCATGACCCCGGGGCAGCTCTTTCAGCCCATGGGCCTGTCCCCATGCTTGAATAAAACCACCTTTTTGCACTGAAGACGTCTCAAGAATTCTTTCTTGGCCATTTGCTCCCAGACCGCAACATTTACACATCAGGTACTATTACTGTTCCCACTTTACAGGTGATTTCCTGTAATGAAATTTCCTTTCAACGGTGTGACTGCAAGCACCACAGGAAGTAGCGAATGACACAGAGAATGTGGTCACTGGTCTGCTCGGAGTTTGCAGTCCAGTGGACCAAGAGCTGTGCATATCAACAATGCGTAGGTGACAGCAGGTGAGGCGAAGACTCAGCCTGAGTGCTGAGCGGTAAATGCCACCATCAGTGCTGAGAGTCCGGGGTCTCATGGAGAGAGGAGTCAGGAGAAAAGAACAGAGAGGAAGATCCACTTTGGGCAGGGCAGGGTGGGAAGAGCAGAGAGGAGCAGAAAACGTGGAAAAGGCCAGAACGAACAGAGAAAGACCGGGCCTGGCTGGGATGGGTGTGCTGTCAGATGCGGGAAGGGCAAGGACCACGTCATACCTGGGATGGGGGAAAGCACATAGGTTCGACCAAGGGAGTGACATTTCAGCATAATTAATCCAACACACATGACAGACATGGGAGACACTAGAAAGAGGCCTGCCAATTAAGAGTCTGCTGCTTGCTGGGCAGTCATGAGAAACAACTGATCTCTATATGCTGATCTGTAATGAGCACGAGACATAATGTTAGAGCAAAAAATAAAGTACAGAATAGTGTGCATCTGTCTCTCTGTAAGTATGCCCATTAAACCACCATTTGGGGGAAAATGATAGTGGAGAATACATGCGCATAATTACTTAAATATTTAAGAAACTGATAAAACCGGATGCTTCCCAGAAAAAACAGGATGGTGGGGCAGGGGGAGGGGGGAGCAGGAAGTGGGAAGGAGAATATTTATGTGTCCTTTCATATCATTAGGATATGAATCCATGTACAAAATGAATCCATGTACAAAAAATTTAATAAAATTTTACTTTAAAAAATAATTCATTGTTAAATTCATTGCTTTTTAGATGTTTTTAAGAACTATCCTGTCTTGGGATGCCTGGGTGGCTCAGTTGGTTAGGCAGCTGCCGTCAACTCAGGTCATGATCCCGGGGTCCTGGGATCGAGCCCCACATCGGGCTCCCTGCTCAGCGGAGAGCCTGCTTCTCCCTCTCCCACTCCCCCTGCATGTGTTCCCTCTCTCGCTGTGTCTCTCTGTCAAATAAATAAAATCTTAAAAAAAAAAAAAAAAAAAAAAGAACTATCCTGTCTTAAGTAAATATGTATTGTTTGAATTTAAGATTTTAACTGCACATTGTAATAAGCCAAGTAAGAGAAGCTGAGATTTGGACTAGAGTACAGGAGATGGGAAGGTAAGAATAGGGTGGAGCAAAATAGCCCAGCTCCAGGTCCCTGAGCCTGCGCTTCCTACACTGTGGCTTTTAGGGGGCTGAGGTGAGGAGCAGTGACAGAGCCTACTCAAGTTATGGCATAAGTAGGGAACACTCACTTTACTGGGTGCTGTCCTCTCAGTTTTATATTAAAACAAACAGATCTTCAGTATAAAACATAAGACCTCAAAGAAAATTCTCTCCTACAGGGTATTCCTTTTGGCTGCATTTTTTGGACACCCCCTCCCCCAACATGCCCACACGCGCACACACACACACACACACGTTAACTTCACTCCACAGTCTGCTGCACTCTGAGGGACCAGGTTGAGAAGCCTGCTTTAGGCAGTGGGGCTCTCCCCATGCCATGCAAACAGCCCCATGTGGCAAGTGCCCAGCATCCTCCTCACACCCCTGCCCTTGGACTCCCACCATTTACCCCACCTTCTGGGCTCACTCTCCTAGCAGCCCCCATCCTGCCAACATCTGATCACAGTCTTATTTATGGCCCTATTTCACCTTTAGGACCTGAAGCACATCCGCAGTTTACCTGTAACAATCCTGACTTCTCTCCTTAACACGGATTCCCCCCTAATCTATGCTTTCTCAGACCACCCTGGGAAATCTAGAACCTTCTACACTACTGCAGCCTTCTGGAGAATAGCACTCCCAGCAGGCATTCTCAGGTCTCAAAATGAGGGGGCAGTACACAAAAACAGTTTCTTTTTTTTTTTTTTTAAAGATTTTATTTATTTATTTGAGAGAGAGAATGAGAGGGGGAGGGTCAGAGAGAGAGGCAGACTCCCTGCTGAGCAGGGAGCCCGACATGGGACTCGATCCCGGGACTCCAGGATCATAACCTGAGCCGAAGGCAGTCGCCCAACCAACTGAGCCACCCAGGCGCCCCACAAAAACAGTTTCTTAAAAATGTAATAGGACTCAATGACTGATTAAAAATGGATGGAAAGGGCACCTAGGTGGCTCAGTTGGTTAAGCGACTGCCTTCGGCTCAGGTCATGATCCTGGAGTCCCTGGATCGAGTCCCGCATCAGGCTCCCTGCTCGGCGGGGAGTCTGCTTCTCCCTCTGACCCTCCCCCCTCTCATGTGCTCTCTCTCATTCTCTCTCTCTCAAATAAATAAATAAAATCTTAAAAAAAAAAAAGGATGGAAAATAGAAGTATTAGATGGACCTGCAAGATCATCAAAATCTAGCCCCGAGGGCTGGGGGCTAGGGTGGCAGATTTCCAAAAGAAGACCACCTGTAATGAATCATTCTATGCGAGGACTTGTCTAAATCAGACCCTGACTTGGACCTGACATTAGCCTGTAGACTTTGCACATTCCCGCTGGGAGCTGCCGGCAACACTGGGGGTCAGGCGTGTGACCTCCACTGGCATTGGCTTCTTATCCCTGCTCCTCTGGCCTCAAACTCCCAGTCTGGTCCTACTTCTAGCTTCTCAGCACTAACTGCTATCACAGTGGGTCAGGAAGAGGGAGGGTCAAAGGAGCCCCCTGACTGGATGGAACACTACATCGCGGAAATCTACAAGAGGGCCCTGCCGAGGGCCGCCTGGGTGGCTCAGTCGTTTAAGTGTCTGCCTTCGGCTCAGGTCATGATCCCAGGATCCTGGGATCAAGCCCCGCATCGGGCCCCCTGCTCAGCGGGAAGCCTGCTTCTCCTACTCCCACTCCCCCTGCTTGTGTTCCCTCTCTCACTATGTCTCTCCTCTGTCAAATAAATAAAATCTTTAAAAAAAAAAAAAAAGAGGGGCCTGCCGAGCACTGGGATGGGGATGCTTGGGAGGTAACTGGTACACCAGAGAATGTGGGGGCTCTGGAGTCAAGCGGACCTACGCTCAAATCCTGCTGGTTACTGTCAACTTCACGATATATTGTTAAGAATAGGTAACATCTATTGCCCATTGTCTATTGCCCTGCATTCCTGCTGAGCTCTTAACAGGCTTTATCTCATTTAATCCTCACAGAGACACTTTGAGTTAAGTATTCTCAGTGTCCCTACATTAAACACAAAAAAACCGAATGGAAGTAATCTGTCCAAGGTCATACAACTCTAAGTGATAGAGCTATTGATTCATATCCAGGTCAGACTCCAAAGTCTATGCCTCTAGTGAAATAACTAAATTGGGTAAACAGGGAAGAAGTCAGAAAATCAACTTTGAGAATCCAGTCTAGTTATTCTCCTCATTAGAGAGCAATAGTCCCTTCCTGAGAGGCAGTAGCCCAAAATCAGGAGCCAGACTTACTGGGTTCCAATCCTGGCTTTGCTACTTAAAGGTTGTGTGGGGCGTCTGGGTGGCTCAGTTGGTTAAGCGACTGCCTTCGGCTCAGGTCATGATCCTGGAGTCCCAGGATCGAGTCCCATATCGGGCTCCCTGCTCAGTGGGGAGTCTGCTTCTCCCTCTGACCCTCCCTCCTCTCATGTGCTCTCTCTATCTCATTCTCTCTCTCAAATAAATAAATAAAATCTTTAAAAAAAAAAAAAAGGTTGTGTGACCTTGAGTAAGTTTGTGCCTCTCTGTGCCTCAGTTTCTCCTATGTAAAATGGAGACAATAATAGAACCTGCCTCACAGGTTGCCCAGGGATTAATTTATTGCACCTACAGCACCTAGAACAATGCTCGGTATATGGCTAGCACTTATAATTCATCCTCCAACCAGAAGGTCCCTCCCTACCCTTCAAGCTACATATAGCAATGCTTTGTTGAAAGAGCAAGAGCTTTGGAGTCGGAAAGACTTGGGTTCAAATTCTTCCTTTGCCACCTACTCTGTGGCCTTGGGCAAGCTACTTGACCTCTCTGAGCCTCAGTTTCCTCATCTATAACACAGACCAATTGTACCCACATGGTGGCAATTGTTGGGAAGAATGCAGAAGATAAGTTATACAAGATTTGCATGTTGGTGCTTCTCAGCCACACAAAGAGCCAGAAGCAAGGTTGTTTATTCTAGCAAAACCTTACTCAGAAAGAAAAGTCAGACCTTTGGTATGGAGTTGGTCAAACATTAAAGACTGCCTCTTTAGCTAGGGCTCTACCAAATGGCACTGCATGTTTGCGGCAATAAAACTCTTTGCATCCTGGTTTATCAAGTCACAAAACAAGGACACAACTAGATCTCAGTCATTTTCAGGGCACTTCCTATGGGGAACTTAAGCTTTTAAAATATCACAGGCAAATGAGTATCATAGTTGCAGTTCAAAGCAACCTTGGGGTCGGAAGACCTAGGTTCTCCGGTGGACTCGGGACAGATTACCTAACTTTTCCAGGCTTCTGTTACATTGCTTGAAAACTGGGGAAAACAACATCTAGCCCCAGAGAGTTTTGTAAAGATTAAAGGACATAAAATATAACCTACAGCATTCTTTCCTGCTTTTCTCCTGTCAAAACGGACTAGACATCCCTCTTCCCTTCTAAAGTTAATCCCTCCTCCTGTGCTCTGTTCTCACCTTCTCCCTGCCTTCTAAGAGATTTCCCTCCAGCAGCTATGTACCCTCCTCTATATCTTCTTTCCATCACTCCTTCCAGCTCATTCCACTCATTCCCATCAACATTTATATATGCCTAATTCATCCTCCAACCAGAAGGTCCCTCCCTACCCTTCAAGCTACATATAGCAATGCTTTATTGAAAGAGCAAGAGCTTTGGAGTCAGAAAGACTTGGGTTCAAATTCTTTCTTTGCCACCTATCCTGCTAAAAGAAAAAGTACTCCCTCAAATCTATATCTCACAAACTTCTGGAAAAAATTAATCTCACCTGCTCGCTCCATTTCCTCACCTTTTCCTTCTCAATTCTTTCTGATCCATATTAGGCCCATACCAGTCCACTGAAAATGTTTTCATCCAAACCACCAAAAATCTCCCTCCAAGAGACAATCTTTAGCCCTTCATTTATCTGACCTTTCAGCAGCATTTACTCTTGTTAGCTACTCCCTCTTTTAAAACATTCTTCTTGGGGCGCCTGGGTGGTCCAGTCAGTTAAGCATCTGACTCTTGGTTTTGACTCAGGTCATGATCTCATGGTCCTGGGATCAAGCCCCATGTAGGGCTCTGCGCTCAGGGGGGCGTCTGCTTGGGATTCTCTCTTTCCCTTTTCCCCTGACCCTTCCCCCACATGCTCACGTGAACCCTTTCTCACTCTCTCTCTCAAAATAAGTAAATAAATCTTTAAAACATTCTTCCCTTAGGTTCCACAGGTCTCATGCTTCCAATTTTCCTCCTGCCTCTCAGGTTCATTCTCATTCTGCCTTGTTAGCATTTCTTTTTCTTCCTTAAATGTTGGTCTTTCTCAAGGACATTGCCTAGGTCCTCTTCTCTTCCCACATTACCTCTATCCCTGGGTAATCTCATTTACCACACCCCCTCCCCATTCAGGCATCATTAGAAGAGTAACAATTCCACTTGGATGTTCCACAGGCCTCTTGAACTCAGCATTAAACTACAATCACAGGTTTCTGGTCTAGCATGTAAGAAACTTGCAAGTCACCACTTCATTCCAACAAGTGAAAAACTGAACAAACTAAAAACCAACAACCCTTCTTAATATCTATATCCACCAGAGAAGTGAGGTCACAAGGCAAACTACTGCCCCCACAACTGGAGAGATCAACAGGAGGATACAGAGAACCACAACTGGAGCAAAAACCTCATGAATGTCAAGGCAGGGAAACCTGAAATATACCAAGTGTTGGAGGCTCAGCATGGGTGAGTCTGAGAGAGAAAAAGTCCAAGGAGATTAAGTCCCTGGGAGCCTCTCACACTTCTGAAAGTTTTACCTCCTGAGCTCTACCAGGTTCTCACTTTGGAATTTTTTAGAGAAAAATCCTCAAGTGTTTCCAGCACAGGGAGGAGAAGGGGAACCATTTTGAAATACTCCAAGCATTCTGTTCCTCTTAACAAGGTCTGCCCTCAGGAGAATCTATTAACCAGAGCCTAATCTCTACCAAAAAGAGAGAGGAAACCCCCAACTCCAGCCCACTCTAGGCATCCTGCCCCATGTAAGGGGTGGGGGGATTGAGAGCCTGCAGGAAGTTCACAGTCTAGAGGCACAGGCTCACCGAGACTAATTGCAGGCCTACAAAACACTCCTCCTCCCCTCACACCTTACCACTGTGTTATTAAAGGCCTATTTATAGCAGTGCCTTTCACCCAGTACATCATGTCTGGCTACGAAGAAGAAATTAAGAGACATACTAAAAGGCAAAAGAAGAGGGGTGCCTGGGTGACTCAGTCAGTTAAGCATCTGCCTTCAGCCCAAGTCATGATCCCAGGGTCCTGGGATTGAGCCCCGTGTCTGGCTCCTTGCTCAGTGGGGAGACTGCTTCTCCCTCTCCCTCTGTCCCCCAGCTCATGCTCTCTATATGAAAAAATTAATAAAATATTAAAAAAAAAAAAAAGAAGAAAAAGGCAAAAAAAGAAACAGAGCAAGCATCATAACCAAATTCAGACATGGCAGGGATGTTAGAATTACCAGACTGGGAATTTATTTTTTTAATTTATGTTTTATTATTTTTTTATTTAAATTCAATTAATTAACATACAGTGTATTATTAGTTTCAGAGGTAGAGTTCAGTGATTCATCAGTCTTATATAATACCCAGTGCTCATTACATCCCATGCCCTTAATGTCCATCACCCAGTTACCCCATCCCGCCATGCACCTCCCCTTCAGCAACCCTCAGTTTGTTTCCTATGATTAAGAGTCTCTTCATGGATGGAACTGAGGGTACTTTGCTGAGTGAAATAAGTCAATCAGAGAAAGGCATGTATCATATGACCTCACTGATAGGAGGAATTCTTTTTTTTTTTTAATCTGAATCTTTTTTATTGTTATGTTAATCACCATACATTACATCATTAGTTTTTGATGTAGTGTTCCATGATTCATTGTTTGTGCATAACACCCAGTGCTCCATGCAGAGCGTGCCCTCTTTAATACCCATCACCAGGCTAACCCATCCTCCCACCCCCCTCCCCTCTAGAACCCTCAGTTTGTTTTTCAGAGTCCATCGTCTCTCATGGTTCATCTGATAGGAGGAATTCTTTTTTTTTTTTTTTTAAGATTCTATTCATTCATTCATGAGAGATAGAGAGAGAGAGAGAGAGAGGCAGAGGGAGAAGCAGGCTCCCCGCGGAGCAGGGAGCCCGACGCGGGACTCGATCCCAGGACCCTGGGATCATGACCTGAGCTGAAGGCAGACGCTTAACTGACTGAGCCACCCAGGCATCCCTGATAGGAGGAATTCTTAATCTCAGGAAACAAACTGGGGTGCCTGGGTGGCTCAGTCATTAAGCGTCTGCCTTTGGCTCAGGTCGTGATCCCAGGGTCCTGGGATCAAGCCCCCCATCGGGCTCCCTGCTCCGCGGGAAGCCTGCTTCTCCCTCTCTCACTCCCCCTGCTTGTGTTCCCTCTCTCGCTGTGTCTCTCTCTGTCAAATAAATAAATAAAATCTTTAAAAAAAAAAAAAATCTCAGGAAACAAACCGAGGGTTGCTGGAGTGGTGGGGGGTGGGAGGGATGGGGTGGCTGGGTGATAGACATTGGGGAGGGTATATGCTATGGTGAGCGCTGTGAAATGTGTAAGACGGTTGAATCACAGACCCGTACCTCTGAAACAAATAATACATTATATGTTAAAAAAAAAAAGAAGAAGAAGAAGAAGAGGATAGCAGGAAGGGAAGAATGAAGGGGGGAAAATCGGAGGGGGAGACGAACCATGAGAGACTATGGACTCTGAGAAACAAACTGAGGGTTCTAGAGGGGAGGGCGGTGGGGGGATGGGTTAGCCTCGTAATGGGTATTAAGGAGGGCACATTCTGCATGGAGCACTGGGTGTTATATGCAAACAATGAATCATGGAACACTACATCAAAAACTAATGATGTAATGTATGGTGATTAACATAACATAATAATAATAATAATAAAGAGTCTCTTATGTTTTGTCTCCCTCTCTGATTTTGTCTTGTTATATTTTTCCCTCCCTTCCCCTATGATCCTCTATTTTGTTTCTTAAATTCCACATATGTTTCTTAAATTCCACATATGTATGAACTCACATATGAGTGAGTTCATACAATAATTGTCCTTCTCTGATTGACTTATTTCACTTAGCATAATACTCTCTAGTTCCATCCACATTTTTGCAAATGACAACATTTCATTTTTGATGGCTGAATAGTATTCCATTTTGTGTGTGTGTGTGTGTGTGTGTGTGTGTGTGTGAGAGAGAGAGAGAGAGAGATCTTCTTTATCCATTCATCTGTCGATGGACATCAGACTGGGAATTTAAAGCAACTGTGATTAGTATGCTAAGGGCTCTAATGGATAAAATAGACAGCATGCAAGAACAGATGGGCAATGTAAGCAGAGAGATGGAAATTCTAAGAAAGAACCCAAGAGAAATGCTAGAGATCAAAAAACCTATAATAACAGAAATTAAAAATCCTCTGATGGGCTTAATAGTAGCCTAGACACAGCTAAGGAAAGAATCTCTGAGCTTAAGGACAAGAATCACATTCAAATTCTCCTCAGAAACCATGCAAGGAGGAAGAGAATGGAGTGAAATATTTAAAGTGTTCAGAGAAAAAAAAAACACCATCTTAGGATTTTGTACCCAGTGAAATTACCCTTCAAAAGTGTAGGAGAGGGGCACCTGGGTGGCTCAGTTGTTAAGCGTCTGCCTTCAGCTCAAGTCATGATCCCAGGGTCCTAGGATTGAGCCCCCGCATTGGGCTCCCTGCTCCAAGGGAAGCCTGCTTCTCCCTCTCCCACTCCCCCTGCTTGTGTTCCTGCTCTCGCTGTGTCTCTGTCAAATAAATAAATAAAATCTTAAAAAAAAAAAAAAGAAGTGTAGGAGAAATAAAGAGTTCTCAAAAACTGAGGAAATTTGTTGCCAATAGACCAGTCTTGCCAGAAATGTTAAAAGAAGTTCTTTAGAGGGAATGAAAAGTATATATGTCAGAAATGTGGATCTACATAAATAAAGGAAGAGCTTCTGAAAAGGAATAAGTAAAAGTAAAATTAAAACTTTCATTTTTCTTATTCTTAGTTGATCTAACAGATAATAAGTTGCTCAGAATAACAATAGTAATAATGTGGGGCATCTGGGTGGCTCAGTAGGTTAAGTGTCTGCCTTCGGTTCAGGTCATGACCCCAGGGCCCTGGGATCAAGCCCCATGTTGGGCTCCCTGCTCAGTGGAGAGCCTGCTTCTCCCTCTCCCTCTGCCGCTCCCCCCTGCTTGTGCTTGCGTGTGTACTCTCTCTCTCTCAAATAAATAAATAAAATCTTTTTAAAAAATAGTAATAATGTATTGAATTATGTAGCAGGAAGAATATCAGTAAGGGCATAGTTGAACTCAACAACGCCAACAATCAACTGGATATACTTGATATCTATAGACCACTTCATCCCACAACAACAGATTAAACATTCTTCTCAAGCTCACAGGAAGCATTCACCAAAACAGACCACATTTGGGGCCATAAAAAAAACACCTTAACAAATGTAAAAGAATAGAAATCATACAGTGTCTACTCTCAGACCACAGTTGAATTAAACTAGATACCAAAAACAGAAAGAAAGCTGGAAAATCCCCAAATACTTGGAGATTAAACAACATACTTTTAACTAACACATGTGTCAAAGAAGAAATCTGAAGCAGAATCTTAAAGTATTTTCAACTAAATGAAGATAAAAAGACAACTTATTAAAATTTTTGGAATGCAGTGAAAGCAATGCTTAGAGGGAAATTTATGGCATTAAATGCATATATTTAAAAAGAAGAAAGATCTAAAATCAATCACCTAAGTTTTCCAAACTGAGGTTGGCAGAATGGCTCCTGCAAAGAAGGGTGTCAAGAAGAGGGGCCATCCTGCCATCAATGAGCCAGTGACCAGAGAACACACCATTAACATTTACAAGCTCATACATGGAATGGGTTTCAAGAAGCGTGCCCCTTGGGCACTCAAAGAGATCTAGAAATTTTCCATGAAGGAGATGGGAACTCCAGATGTGCGCATTGACACCAGGCTCAACAAAGCTGTCTGGGCCAAAGGAATAAAGAATATCCCAGGGGCACCTGGGTGGCTCAGTTGGTTAAGCGACTGCCTTTGGCTCAGGTCATGATCCTGGAGTCCCGGGATCGAGTCCCATGTCGGGCTCCCTGCTCAGCAGGGAGTCTGCTTCTCCCTCTGACCCTCCTCCCTCTCATGCTCTCTGTCTCTCATTGTCTCTCTCGCAAATAAACAAAAAAAACAAAAAAAAAAGAATATCCCATACCATATCCATGTGTGGTTGTCCAGAAAAAGGACGAGGATGAAGATTCACCAAACAAGCTCTATCAGTGGTTACCTATGTACCTGCCACCACTTTCAAAAATCTATAGTTAATGTGGATGAGAACTAACCATGATTGTCAAATAAAGTTATAAAACTGACAAAAATTTAAAAAGAAAAAATAAATCAAATCAATCATCTAAGCTTTCACTTTAGGAAACTAACAAAAAGAAAAGCAAACCTGAGGTAAGCAGAAGAAAAGAAATAATAAGAATTAGAGCAGAAAGCAATAAAATTGAAAACAGTCCATCAATCAAAAAAGCAAATGAAACCAAAAGCTAGTTCTTTGATAATACCAATAAAATAAAAAGGAAAGGTAATACAAATTACTAATATCAAAAATGAAATGGGGACCTCACTACAGATCCTAATCACCAAAAGGATAATAAAAGAATACTATAAGGAACTCTATGCCCACAAATTTGATAACCTAGATGAAATGGACCAATTCCTTGAAAGACACAATCTGCCAAAACTCACACAAGAAGAGAGATAGACAATCTGAGTAGGCCTATATCTGTTAATGAAATTGAATCAGTAACTCATAAGCTTCCAAAACAGAAAGCAATAGGCCCAGATGAATTCTACCAAACATTTTTCTTCTACCAAACATTTAAGGAGAAATTATACCAGTTCTATATAATCTCTTTCAGAAGATAGAAGCAGAACAAATACTTCCTAACCCATTCCATGAAGCCAGTATTACCCTAATACCAAAACCAGATAAAGTCATTACAAAAAAAGAAAAAAAACACAGATCAATATCTCTCATGAACATAGATGCAAAAATCCTCAACAATACATTAGCAAATCAAATCCAACGATGTATGAAAAGAAATGTATATCTTGACCAAGTGAGATTTATCCCACATATTCAAGGCTGATTCAACATTTGAAAATCAATTAATATCATCCATCAAATCAGTAGGCTAACAAAGAAAAATCACACAATCTTATCAATAAATGCAAAAAAAAAAAAAAAAAAAACCATTTGACAAGGGGTGCCTGGGTGGCTCAGTCAGTTAAGCATCTATCTTTGGCTCAGGTCATGATCCCAGGGTCCTGGGACTGGGCCCCGTATCAGGCTCTCTGCTCAGCAGGAATCTGCTTCTCCCTTTGCCTGAAGCTCCCCCTGCTTGTGTTCTCTCTCATTCTCTGTCAAATAAATAAATAAAATCTTTAAAAAAAAAAAAAAAAAAGAATACCTACCAAAAAGTTGCAGCTAACATCATGCTTAATGGTGAAAACTAGAAGCTTTCCCACTGAGATCAGGAAAAAGGAAAGATGTCCCCTCTCACACTGCTTTTCAACATCATATTGGAATAGATAATGCAATAAGACATGATAAGGAAATAAACAATATACAGACTGGAAAGAAAGAAAGAAAAGTGTGTTCACAGATAACACAATCATCTATGTAGAAAATTCTAAAGAAGTGACAAAAAACCTCCTAGAACTAATAAGTGATTATAGCAAGGTTGCCAGATACAAGTTTAATATACAAAAGTCAATTGATTTCCTATATACCAGCAATAAACAAGAGAAATTTCAAATTAAAAATACTTGTTATAATAGCATCACCCAAAAATGAAATACTTAGGTATAAATCTATCAAGATTGTATAAGATCTACATGAGTAAAGCTACAAAACTCTGATGTGAGAAATCAAAGAAGAACTAAATAAATGGAGAGATGTTCCACATTTATGAATAAGAAAACTGAATATTATCAAGATGGCAGTTCTTCCCAATTTGATGTGTAGATTCAATGCAATCCCAGTCAAAATCCCAACAAGTTGTTTTGTGGATAGCAACAAACTGATTTGAAAGTTTATGTGGAGAGACAGACTCAGAATAATCAACACAATACTGAAGGAAAAGAACAAGGTTGGAGGACTGACACTACTCAACTTCAAGACTAAAGCTACAGTAATCAAAAGTAATCAAAATTTTACAATAATCAAAGTTTGTTCTTACTGGTGAAAGAACAGACAGATAGATCAGTGGAAAAGAAAAGACAGCCCAGAAATAGACTCATGGAAATATAGTCAACTGATCTTAACAAAGGAGCAAAGACAACAAAATGAAGTAAAGACGGTCTCTTTAACAAACAGTGCTGCAACAACTGAACATCTGTCTGCACAAAAATGAATCTAGACACAGACCCTACACCTTTCACAAAAATCAACTCAAAATGGATCACAGACCTAAATGTAAAATGCAAAACCATAAAACTCCTAGAAGACAACATAGGAGAAAATCTAGGTGAACCTTAAGTTTAGCAGTGACTTTTTAGATACAACACCAAAGCATGATCCATGAAAGGAAAAATTGATAGGCCAGACTTTATTAAAATTAAAATTTTCTGCTTGGTGAAGAGACACTGTCAAGAAAAGGAAAAGCCAAGCCACACACTGGGGGAAAATATCTATAAAAGACATATCTGATAAAGGACTGTTATCCAAAATATAAAAAGAACTTTTAAAACTTAACAATAAGAAAATGAACAAGCCATTAAAAAATGAGCTAAAGGGGAACCTGGGTGGCTCAGTCGGTTAAACCTCTGCGTTCGTTCAGCTCAGGTCATGATCCCAGGGTCCTGGATGGAGCCCCATGTCAGGCTCTCTGCTCAGCTGGAAGCAGCCTGCCTGCCCACTCTGCCTGCTTATGTGCTCTCTCTCTCTCTCTCTCTCTGCCAAATAAATAAATAAATAAAAATTAAAAAAAAAAAAAAGCTAAAGACATTAACAATTATCTCACCAAAGAAGATGTAGAGGTGGCAAATAAGCATATGAAAAGACGTTCCTGGGTGGCTCAGTCAGCTGAGCAGCCAACTCTTGGTTTTGGCTCAGGTCCTGATTTCATGGGTCCTGGGATAGAGCCCCACATCAGATTCTGCACTCAGTGGGGAGTCTGCTTGAAGAAATATTCTCTCCCTCTGCCCCTCCCCCCACTCACTTGTGCTCTCTCTCTCTCTCTAAAATAAACAGATAAATCTTTAAGAGGGAAGAAAAAAAGAAAAGACACTCCACCTCATATGTCATCAGGGAGATGCAAATTAAAACAATGAAATAGCACTACACAGCTGTTAGAATTGCCAAAATCCAGAAGACAGGATATGGAGCAACAGGAACTCTTCATTCATTGCTGGTGGGAATGAAAAATGTTACAGCCACTTTGGAAGACAGTTTGGGGACTTCTTAACAAAATTAAGCATACTCTTTTTTTTAAACAAAGATTTTATTTATTTATTTGACAGAGAGAAATCACAAGAGCAGGGGGAGTGGCAGAGGTATAAGCAGGCATCTGGCCGAGCAGGGAGCCCGATGCGAGGCTCAATCCTAGGACCCAGAGATCACGACCCGAGGTGAAGGCAGACGCTCAACCAACTGAGCCACCCAAGCACCCCTAAAATTAAGCATACCCTTACCATACAATCCAGCAATCATACTCCTTGGTATTTCCCCAGAGGAGTTGAAAAAACTTAAGTCCATATGTTAATAGCAGCTTTATTCATAATTGCCCAAACTTAGAAGCAACCAAGATGTTCTTCAGTGTATAAATGGATAAATAAACTGTGGTACATTCAAACAATGGAATATTATTCAGCTCTAAAAAGAAATGAGCTGCCAAGCCATTAAAAGACACAGGGAAAACCTAAATGCATATTAATTGGTGAAAGAAGCCAGTCTGGGGGTGCGTGGGTGGCTCAGTCATTAGGCGTCTGCCTTCGGCTCAGGTCATGATCCCAGGGTCCCAGGATCGAGCCCCACATCGGGCTCCCTGCTCAGCGGGAAGCCTGCTTCTCCCTCTCCCACTCCCCCTGCTTGTGTTCCCTCTCTCGCTGTCTCTCTCTGTCAAATAAATAAAATCTTAAAAAAAAAAAAAAAGAAGAAGAAGCCAGTCTGAAAAGGTTACATGATGTATGATTCCAATTATATGACAATCTGGAAAAGGCAAATCTATGGAGACAGCAAAGAGATTGGTGGTAGCCAGGAATTAGGAAATATGGAGGAATGAATAAGTAGGCAGTGCACAAGGGATTTTTAGGGCAGTGAAACTACTCTGTATGATACTAGAATGGTGGATACAAGTCATTATATGTATGTTCAAACCCATAGAACGTACAAGACCAAGAGTAAACTGTAATATAATCTGTGGACTCTGGGTGATAAAGATGCATCAGTGTAGGTTCAGCACGTGTAACAAATGTACCCTCCGGTGGGGGATGTTGATAACGGGGGAGGCTGCACATATGTGGGGGTGTGGAGGTGGGGGCATATGGGAAAATCTCTGTACTTTCCACTCAGTTTCATCTAAAAATGCTCCAAATAGTCAAATCTATTTAAAAAAACAAAAAAACTATGTTCATCATCTCGCCCCCCACCCCCAACACAAATTACAAAGCTGACCTTTTCAGGGTTCTTGGTTTCAAACAATAAAATTCACTCAGGCTTATTCAAGCAGAAAGGAAATTTTATTAAAATAACTGAACTGGGGCACCTGGGCGGCTCAGTTGGTTAAGCGTCTGCCTTCAGCTCAGGTCATGATCACGGTGGGGAGTCTGCTTCTCCCTCTGCCTGCCGCTCCCCCTGCTTGGTGCTCCCTCTCTCTCTCTGTCATATAAATAAAAATAAAAATAACTCTGAACTCATCTGTCTACTTCAGTTTTGCCCCAATCTAATCCACCCTTTCCATTCAGCCAAAATGAGCATTCTAAAATGCATTCTTAAAAACCCTGCAATAGGACGCCTGGGTGGCTCAGTTGGTTAAGCGACTGCCTTCGGCTCAGGTCATGATCCTGGAGTCCCGGGATCAAGTCCCGCGTCGGGCTCCCTGCTCGGCAGGGAGTCTGCTTCTCCCTCTGACCCTCCTCCCTCTCATGCTCTCTGTCTCTCATTCTCTGTCTCAAATAAATAAATAAAATCTTTAAAAAAAAAAAAACAAACCTGCAATAGATCCCATTTGTTCTTAGGACAACGTTTAGACCTCTGGGAGCTGCTGTCGGCGCTATGCCACACCCCGTGGCCCACCCTGAATATCAGCTCCAGACTGCTCCCATGCACACCATGGCTTCCAGAGGCTCTGTCTCTCAGCCCACCCGAGGCCATTCTCTGAGGAGCCCGGGACGGACCAGAAGTGGAAGGAACTAAGGTTCCCAGGTGCAACCGCCAACCAATGAGGGACGACAGTGCTGGATAAATGCCCCGCCTTCCGGACCAGTGTGACAACTCAGAGGCCTGTCCCCACACTCTCAGGCATCTCCGGTGGCACTGAGCTTCAGCTGCCCAGAGCAGCACCCTGCTGGTTAACACTTTCTTCCCTTCCGCTTATTTCCCCATTCTTTCGTTGTGCTTTCTGTAACCAACTTCCAAATAAACTACTTCTACTTGCCTTGGTTTCTGCTTTTGGGGTACCCTAACATAAGACAGTCCCCTTACATGGCTTATAACCCTTTCATCGTCAGGCCTCTGCTTCCTTTTCCAACATTAGCCTTTGCCATTTCCCAGTTTGTACTCTGTTCTCAAGGGGCCAACAACTTCTTTTAGTTCTCCTCTAGGCCCTTGCACACACTATCTTTCTCCTCTTAGAACACTCTGTCTCCTACTCTTCATCAGACTAACTCCTATTCAACGCTGATATATCTGCTTAAACATCACTTCCTCCAGGAAGCCTTCCTGAATTTCCAAGCTCAGGTTTTATATTCCTTCCATTGTTTTCAAGGCATCCTGTTCTCCCCCAAACACAGTACTTGTCATATCATTTTGAAAAGTTTCCTTAATTCTCTCCTGCCACCAGTACTCTATGTTTCAGGAGAGCAGAGACCATGTCTTTCTTGTTCATCATTGCACCAGAACAATCTAGCACAGTCCCAGGCCCAAAGTGAAACTTTATGAATAGGCCTGGCACATGAGAGGTGCCAAAAAAATGTTTGTGGAAATGAAAAAGAAAGAAGAACCAAAACGGTACTCAAAACAAGGTGTAGCGTAACTTGGCTAAACTGACGGGACACAGTCCAGAGAGGGGGCATGAGTGATGGCGTTTGACTTCCTCTGGCTTGAGTCACTCTGTGGAACACAGAATGGCCCGACCTCCAACTCCAGAAATCATGGGGACAGCTCTCAATAAAAAGGACACAAACTACCTAGGTCTCTGGATGGTGTCACTGTCAAAATAATTCATAATCCATGAACTGACTTAGAGTTAGCCTGAATAATTTGGCAGCAAGCCCACCAAGTCTAATAACAAATTTCTATAATTTGGCAACAGTACAGACAGGCCGTATCAGGGCAGGCTCACTGTTGAGTCAATAGCACAATAAAGTCCAGTCCTGTCCTGCAGCTCTCCTCCAAGTGGTGACAGGGACTGGCAGCCAGCAAGGCGGAGAAGGTGTGGTCCTTGTTCCAGTGTTGTAGAGATGATTGATCCCTCCTCTGCTGAGAACTAGTCACACATGCCCACCAGGCTGCAGGGGTGCGGGGCGGGGGTGGGGTGCCTTGCTACCGGAGCTCCTGGCTGGGCATCTGCTTTCCAGCACTGCTCTACACCATGCGAGGGGCACACGCGTCTCTGGGGGCCAGCTGGCAGCCTCTGCCACATTGCCATAAGTGACATTCTAGGAAACGGAAGTGATCTGACAAGCCCTGGGATTTCCTTACCAATACAGCTACAATAGCTTCATCACATCGAATGGAGACAGAGTCAAAGATGGACATTGCTCGCCTCCAACAGGCACCTTTGCAATGTTCTCTGCCCTCGCTGGTTTCCCCGCCTTCAAATTCAGCCTGCTCCACCCTCAACCTCCACTTCCAATTGATCATACGTTTGCTTTCAGAATAACTGCTCTAAATTCAAACCTGCCCCACCAATGGCCCCCAGCGCCTTTAGGGTGAAGGGTCCATTCCAAAGCGTGACATGAGAGGCCCCCCAGGTTCTGGCTTTGGCCTCCCCTCCAACCTCATGTCCTGACACTCCCTCTCCTGCTCTGTGGTCCAAACTACCTGCAGTTTCACACGGCAGCAGGCCACCTCATGCCTTCATGCCTGCACACAGGCCATGCCCCTATCTGGAATGCCCTCTCCCCTTCTCTTGGGGAGCCCCTGTGCTGTCCTTCCAGGTCCAGCTCAAGTGTCTCTTCCTCCGTGAAAACTTCTTTGAATCCACTTCCCCCACAACCACAGTTAAACATTTGTCCTTTGAGCCCCCACTCATCTTTGCACATACATTGATCATCACACTTGTCACACAACACTACACTTACTTGTTTATACGTCTGTCTGACCTATTCTATTAGGCCAGGCTTTTCTTCACTGTGCTTTCAGAGGCTGACATAATATCCAATATGTCCTAGGAACTCAAAAATATGTTTGATGAATGAATTAATGGATGTAGATACATGCAAAGGAATCACAAGTCATGCAGAGTGAATCTTGAGAGGTGACCTTTTGTTGCTTATGGAAGCCAACGGAGAAAGTTAACATCTCCAAGCCAATAAATATGCCTCTGGAGCCTCTCATTCCAATGCGCTTGTGACTAGAAAATTCATAACCAATTTCATTCTGATTTCAGATTGGGCTTGGGAGTCAAAACAGTATTTTCTCATTTCCGCTGATCCTTTTACACATGGTCATAAGTTTAAACCGAATATGCAAAACTAACTCAGACACCCAGATGGAACAGCCAGCAGGAGCAATCAATACAGAGAATGCACACCCAGTCTAAATAACTTGCCATGGATGAAGATGAATTCAAATTTTAAATTTTTTAATCTCTTCTTTATAACAAGAACCAGATAAAAACTGGTAAGCCGGTTTTATTAAAAAACTTTTAGAAAAAAAGCTGAATAGTCACGCTTTTTCTCAATTAAAATGCCAATGCTGATACCAAAAATAAAAGTTTTCTAAGTAGCAGAAGATAATGAATTACTATAACTTTTCCTAGTCTGACTATTTAATCTTTTATCTAAATCCTATGTCAAATTTTGATGCTTGAGTTTAACTATATATTTGCAGTCCCATCCTTCATGGCTCAGACCTGCCAATTTTATTAACCAGGAAGATGCTAGGAAATAACATCAACTGAGATATAATATGTATCAGGTACTATGTTGGATGCTTTATATATATAATCTTTTTAAATCTCCCTAACAACCTCATAAGGAAGTGCACTAGACCCTGGTTGGGTTTTAGGCTGCCCAGCATCTACCCCAGGCATACATTTGAGGAATCCCCTGTCCCATGAGTCTTGCTGGAAGCAGTCTACCTCCCTCTATAAAGGCTGGAAAGCCAGGTACTCACTTTCCAAGACCCCCTTGCAACTGGAAGTTAGCAAGGGGCCCTGGGCCAGACTGTCAGACAGACTGATCCAGACTTGAATCAGAAGTTAGTGACCCAGAAAGGCAGGAACTATAAAGAATCTCTGCTAATTAGATTCTTACCTATGTCCACATGGAATAGGGAATCCACTGAAGGGAAGATATGAGGGACAAAGAAGCCATAGGCCAACACGAACAGTATAAGGAATCCAAGAACTGTGGAGTGCAGTGGTTTCTTCTAATGTCACTGGTCAGAATAAAGAAAAAATAATAAGCGCAAATTCTTGCATTTTACCCTTACAACATGGACTAAAATCCAAGACTTTATATAACTTAAAAAATAAAGCTCTCTTATGTATATTTTCCCATGATAAAAAAAAACCCTCAAAAGTTTGATTATGGGGCACCTGGATGACACAGGCTGTTGGGTGTCGGACTCTTGGCTTCGTCTCAGGTCATGATCTTGGAATCAAGGAACTGAGCCCTGCCTCAGGCTCCATGCTCAGCACAGAGTCTGCTTGGGATTCTCCCTCCCTCTCCCTCTGCCCCTCCTGCTCAAGCTCTCTCTCTCTCAAATAAATAAATCTTGAAAAAAGAAAAAGGTTTGATTCTGTGGGTCACCAGATTAAATGTTGAACTGACAGTCTCACGGTATGTTTTGTGCGAGATTTAGAAAGAACTGAACACTGAGTACTGGAATTGGGAATGTGCCAGCATTTGGCTGACTCAGAGCACTCAGAAACCTCACTCTGAGTCTTCCTCATCAGCCACTCCCTTCTTGTCCAATGAGATGCTTTCAGCCCATGATCCTGCACCCAGAGGGAGGCACATTGCAAGGGTCAAGCCAGGTCATCACCCACTCCACCCACAATGACGCTCACTGTCTCTGAGCCTCTAACTAGAGTAGAGATCTCAGATGCCCTAAAGAGCCAATTATAAGCTCAGTCTCCTGAGCAGCCTGTGAAACAGGCTTTGCCCTTGTTCCAGTGTTGTCGAGATGATTGATCCTAAATATCAAGAGGAAAGAGGGATGCTGCCACAGAATGAGGCTGGGAACAGGCTGACTGGATCCAGAAGATCCTTGGGGTAACTCCCAGTAGGGGTGAGAGCATTTTAAATTATACAAAGTTTAGTTGCATTAGGTTGTGTGGGAGGAATTTTTTCTTTTGAAAGTATAAATATGGGAAAAAGGAATTAGGAAAATGTTAGACCAACCACCAAAGGGATGGACTCCAGCAGTTGTTTGGTTTGGTTTGGCTCCCCAGCATCCAGATTTCTTTCTCATGTTTGGAAATTCCCCAGTCTTAAAAGTTTTGGTGGATTGGAAGAACCCACCTCTCCTATAGAAGCTGAACTACTACACACTTGCTTCCCCAGACTGCTTCACTGCTAGGGAATAGCAGATGACCTAAATTCTGTAAGCAGACACACCTTTCCCCCATTGAATTAGAAATTAGTGATGCTAAACAGCACAGACCGTAGAGAATCCACCGTATCATCAGGCAGAAGGCAGCAATGCTGAGCTCCCACGAGCTAGGGGTGCCAACTAGCAGCCAGCATCCAACCACTGGACATTGTTATGTCCACCAGACCATGGTGTGACATACTTGAGCTTCGATCCTGGCAGCTGCCTTACCTGACTTGTTCGTACACATTTTCCTTTCTTGAGATGTGGTAAGCTATCCAATACCTTTCTAGTAAATTCTTTTCTGCTTAAGTGTACGAGTAAACCTGTAGTTGGTTTGTCATGATACACCAAGATCTCTGATGCAGATGATTATTACCTCATGGAAACCAAAACTTTAGAGAGGTTAAAATGACCCACAAAATGAGACAGAACCAAGGAGTGGCAGGGCTCCATCCCTCTCGTCCATTTGTTTTCCATCCCAGCACACAGCAATATCCAGAACTGGAATGTTTCTCTTTGTGAAGAAAAACTGTTCAAATCAAAGATGCTGTTGCATTAACGTGGAGAAAAATCGTTCACAACATTTTACTGGGAGATTAGGAAAAAATCATTTTTTTTCCAGAAACATTTCCTAAATTCTGCTTATCAGAATCCACAAGAGTGGAAAGCACTGGAATGTTATACTTCCATCCTTTTCAAAACGCGATGTTTCCTTTCTCGCCAGAGCATGCCAGAAAAAATGTCCCTAAGAAAGCTACGAAAAAGCCAGTGATGTGGTTTGAAGGTTGGGGTTCAGAGCTGAGGGCCAAGCAAAACGGTGGTTTTACTGAAGCACGGGGACAGGACCCGTGGGCAGAAAGGACTGCTGACCAGGGATTGTGAGGATTAGACACTTTGGAGTTGGGGAAGTTTCCAAAAGGACTTTCATATGCTAAAGAAGACACACAGGATCCCGGAGGCCTGGCTATTGTCAAGCTAAGGTTGTTTTTCCCTCTAGCAAAGCGTTAATTATTAAGACAGTTGGGAGGAATGATATCCTGGAGGAAGGTCATACTCTGCCTGCCTCAAGTATTTGTCAATGGGCTGCAGGTTATAAGGCAATTTAATTTTATCACATTTCTTTTGCCTTTGCTCCCCACATCAAAAGGACAGCATCTTTTTCCTCCTGCTATAAACTAGAAACTGTCTTCTGAATAATTAATTGACTAAAGGGACATAACTCCAGGGAGGCTCAGGTTCCTCTCTATCATTAAACAATTGTGGGAGGTGCACAAACTCCAAATCCACAAGGCCAGCCCTTTCACAAAAACTCGGGAGTTGGCTGGGTGACTGTTTTTGAAATAACAACACCCAGCCTCTTCCTCCCAAAAATCTCTGGACTAGTCACGTCTTGCACAGAGTGGGCACCCAATAAATACTGAATGAATGAAGACATCTTCGTCATTCCTATGTTAAGAGTTCAGGGGTGCTTGGGTGGCACAGTCTGTTAAGTGTCTGACTCCTGGTTTCGGCTCAGGTCGTGATCTCAGGGTTGTGAGATGGAACCCTACGCCCTGCCCCTCTACCCCTCCCACTCATGCTCTCTCTAAAATAAATAAGTCTTAAAAAAAAAAAAAAAAAAAAAGAGGGCGCCTAGGTGGCTCAGTCAGTTGAGCGTCTGCCTTTGGCTCAGGTCATGATCCCAGGGTCCTGGAATCGAATCCCTCCTCATGCTCCCTGCTCAGCAGGGAGTCTGCTTCTCCCTCTCCCTGTGCCCTTTCCTTCTGCTCTCTCTCTCGCTCTCTCTCAAATAAATAAGTAAAAAGCAAAAATCTTAAAAAAAAAAAAAAAAAGAAAGAAAAGGTGTTCAAAGCCATCTAATTTGGAGTTCAGATCCTGTAGAGAGCAAATGGAGTCCCTCTGGTCAAGCAGGGGCCTGCGACAAGCACTGACGCGAGCAGTTCAGGTACCACAGCTAGGAGATAGCACCAGACCCACATCAGCTGACTTCCCAGAAATGATAAGGAGCAGAACCACAGGAGGTCTGCAGAGACCCAAAACTGATGAAATCCCTTCAAAAAGGGTAGGGTTTTGGCTGCAAACTGTCAGACTCTTCAGACCTTGACCCCTCTATGTCTGACCACTTTAAAAAGGCAACTGCTGCCGAAGGCTCTGCCAGATCTCTGAACAGAACTGAGATCCTTCGCTGCTTGAACATCAGAAGCAGCGAGTTCGGAGAGCTGACCTGGACCAGACCAAGGCCTTATCTCAACTGTGCGCCCACAGATCGACTTCATGTTCGGTTCCTTAACTGCCTGCACCCTTCTGTTAGCTTGTTTGTTGTGTGGCTTGTCTTCTCTCCTGCTCCATGTGCTGTGTAAGAAGCCAGGTTTAATCCCATGGTGAATGGTCATTGAGTTTGGAATCCTGAACCCGCTTTATCATTGCGATTTACCTTTGCTTTATGAGTGAATAAAGCTGACACTGTGGAAAGACACAAATCCTGTGTGCGCCTTCATAGTGCTCATGACAGATCCAAGTACATGAAGGATCTAAAAATCAGAAATTCTTTTCCTTTCTTTTTTTGTATTTTTGTTTTTGTCTTCTTTCATTTCTTTTGTTAATGCCCAAATTCCATTCCCTGATGTTGTTAGTGCTGAAGAAGATGAACTGGGTGCAAATAAGGCATGACCAACAGGGCCAGACTTTCTAAAGTATGCCTACAAAAGCAGAGAGCTCAGGCACAAGGATGAAAAGCTCTGGCCCAGAAGGGAGGCTGTTTTCAGCCATTGCTGATGGTTCTCAGAGAACACATACTAATAGAATTAGACATACTATTTTCTTATCCCTGAGCTAAAAGAAAGGCAAGAGCCAGCATTCTCAGTGTCCAAGGTTCCCCTCTACCTACGAGTGGGGTGGGGGATAATTTATATCAGATAAATATTTTCATCCTGTCCAGGATCAATATTCAGTGACTCTGAAGACAAACCTACGACCTACTCTGCACCACAAGCTCCCACCCCTGCTTCTTATCCACCCCCACCCCCTTTCTTTTAGTTAAAAAAACAAAACAAAACAAAAACCAACTTTCTGGAGGCACAGTGTAGGCAGAATAATACCTTCCTCCCCTGCACCCCCAGGCCCTCATCCTAATCCTTGGAACCTTCGACTCCTATGCTGCAAGAGACTTTGCAGAGGGATTAAGATAAAGGGCCTCAAAATGGGGAGATTATCCCAGATTGTCCGTGTGGGCCCAATCTTATCACATTAGTCCTTAAAAGCAGAGAAACTTCCCTGGCACTGGAGAGCTGAGAAAGGAGAAGACTGGCGGGGGGAGGAGGTTCAATTTCTACAACAGCAAGGAATTAAATCCCACCGATAACCTGAATGAGCAAGAGAACTGGACCTCCCCCAGAGCCTCTAGAGAGGAACACCGCCTGTGCACACCTGGATGTTCGCCCCGGGAGACCAGGTCAGACTTCTGACCTACAGAACTGTAAGATAATAAGTTTGTGTTATTTAAGCATCTCCATTTGTGGTAATTTGTTATGGCCCCAATACAGTACTAACACAAGATGTAAGCCTCCACTTGAGAGTTATTCAAGTTCCCTTTAGGAACAAGTATGTGGACACGCCAAGGGAAATGAGCCTGCTTTTGTTGTTGCTTCTGCTGGTTTTGTCATTTGTTTCCCTGACCAAGTATAAAGTCTCTGTGACTGCTAGCATCTTCTTTCCTGTGTGACACTCCTCCAGAGTGAGTGGGCCATTGAGCCATGGCTGTGGGCAGGGCCATGTCTGAGCTAATAATGAATGGCATGGATGTTTCTCCTCCACGAATCACAGATTGTTGGAGCTGGTTAGGGGCCCTGAGATCATCTAGTCCAATCTTATTTTATAGTTGGAAACCAATGCCCAGAGAGTTAAAATGACTTCCCAGGAACACACACACAAAAAAACATTGATGTTCAGCCCCTATCCCCAGAGATTCTGATTCAATTGTTCTGGGGTAGGGCCTAAGTATTATTTTTAAAAGCCGTCCTTTCTAATGGGCCTTTGAATTTTGGCCTGCTCTCAGCACAGACTGAATTCTACTTAAAGGTCCAGACTCATGATAATTCATTTTCAATCTAACAAAGAGACCAATACCTGTTTTATTACTGGTTACGATAGGCTTTCACTCAATGCAAAGCAAAAGCAAAGCATTCCATGGGATTTCCACATGTTCTTCCCTAAAAGTTCTCTTTTTTCTCTGTGCTTGTTTCCCTTCGGAGAGAGAACCTTTTGCCACTTAGAATTGCTGCCAGGTGACTCCATTTCCTGCCCCAGGTCCTATGCTGTCAGTGTTTCCTTTTCCTCTCTGTGCCTCCAGGAACTGAAGTCTCTCCCCAAACCTCAGTCCCAACAGTTAATGGACCTCGACTTGGTGCTGCCCTCCTGCCTTCCAGAACCTCATTCAGCCTGAGGTGGACACCTTCCATCCTGTGTTCATGCCGAGCTGAGGTTGTTGGCTCCTCCAAAGCAGCAGTCGTGCACAGATTTATTAAATTTAAACATCCAGTATTTCTAGCATAAATCTCCATATTCTAGTTATTAATCAAGCAAAATTCAGCCATCACTTCTCAGAGTGCCTTCACAAATTAATTAAATGCTCTTAAATATTTGAAAACCAACTTTGTATATAATTTTCTTTTTAAATTTTCTTCTGAGTTAAGACCTTCCATTGGGCTCTCAAGTCACATTAGTGTCATAATGCCAATTCATCGGATCCCGCACACGTTATGGAATTATATTGTAAACTTTTACACTATTGCATGACTTGGGTTGACTGAATTTTTTTTTTTTAAGATTTTATTTATTTATTTGACAAAGAGAGAGAACACAAGTAGGCAGTGTGGCAGGCAGAGAGAGAGGGAGAAGCAGGCTCCCCGCTGAGCAGGGAGCCTGACGCGGGGCTCGATCCCAGGACCCTGGGATCATGACCCCAGCTGAAGGCAGATGCTTAATGACTAAGCCACCCAGGCGCCCTGGGTTGACTGAATTTTGTGTTCCTCTCATCTTTTCCTTGCTTGGCAAGGCCATAACTCACACACTTTTAAATAGCCCCCTTTGTATTCTACATGGCTTTCCTGGTTTTGCTTGGCTCACAACTTTTAGGCCCTGTGCTAATGACTCCCCACTCGATGTTAATACTGCCCAACACCAGTGCCTTGTCTCTTCCCCAGTTTCTGACCTCCCTGGGCCTGTCCTAACATCTCTACGTGGACCAAGTTCCAATGCTGAGACCCGACCTCTACACTGTTACTCTTGCCTTTTCCCCTTCCTGAATACCCCCCACCCCCCGCTACCCATCCTTCAAGGCTCGACTCAAATCCTACCTTCCTTCACCACAGCCCATAGGGATTTCTCTCTTCTCCACATACATATCGCCCACCGCTGCCAATAATCATTTTATATTACCTTGTGCATCATATTATTGCTAGTAGTTTTTCCTGTTTTTTGTTTTCCCTCACCTATATTAGAAACTCTTAGAAGGCAAGAGCTGTGTTTTAGAGGGTTTATATCCCGGCTTATGGCCTAGCATGGTGCCTTGGGCATGACAGCAACTCAGTAAGATGATTGAGAGGTTAGGTGATTGAGGAGTTGACTTTCATTAGCATGTGATTCCTAGAGAGCATGTCTAATTCTGCTCCTGCCCAGTATACTATGGGTAGTCACTGGTGACTGAGCAATATTAATCCAGACTAACCACTGGAGGCTATGGCACATTCCATCAGCATGTAACTCTGCTTCTCAGTTTGTTTCATGCAGAATTACTGACTTCAGCCAGCTAATAAATTCCAGTGAAGTCATATCTGGTACAGATTTTCCATCCTGAAATTACGATGCCTAGAGTTGTCCAAACACCTCTATCTGAAAATATCCTCCTGTGTGCTTAACTCTGGCTAAAAAGAAAATGCTGAATAATACGCTTCAGTGAGGGGCACCTGGGTGGCTCAGTTGTTAAGCGCCTGCCTTCGGCTCAGGTCATGATCCCAGAGTCCTGGGATCGAGCCCCACATCGGGCTCCCTGCTCCGCGGGAAGCCTGCTTCTCCCTCTCCCACTCCCCCTGCTTGTGTTCCTGCTCTTGCCATCTCTGTCTGTCAAATAAATAAAATCTTTAAAAAAAAAATATGCTTCAGTGAGCCTTATTTATGGACAATGAATACGCATAGAGACGGGATAGGAGAAGAAGCTCACAAAAATCCTTTTGCTAGGTTTAGTTGTGTCAGGACTTAGAGGAAAACAGACCTTATTTTCATGAGAACAAAGTTTGCAGTTTCTGGATGTATGTAGAAGAGCAAAGGGGTGTCTATAACTCCTTCTACCCAGAGGAAGGAAATTGGAAAAAAATGTCCACATGACAAACGAACCAAGTGTACAACCAAACCCCAAACCCGAGACAGCTCTGATTTACTGCAGGAACCTGGGGAGTCTCCCAACTCAACCATTGGCCTGGTGGTTTTAAAGAAAGCAGTTGCCTTCTCCCCACCCAGCAGGAGTGTGAGGCAACTCCTGTCCCCCGCGCCAAGTGTTTTACAAAATACCCTGCATTACCACGGCAACAGCCCAGCGTCTGCTTTCCTGTGGGTGTGGTTAGACGAAGTACTGCTGCCTTTTTTTTCCCCCTGGTTATCTGTTTGACGAGTTACAAATTTGAAACATTAATCATGGGAAAAGGCCAAGTGACACACAGCACAGACAGCTGTCACATAGCAGCGCAAAAAGCAAAGAGAAAGAGATCCAAAATGACACAATTTACTTTACGGGAACAGCTCCTCTTCGGTGTATGTCTCTGACGCGACTTTAGTTACAGACAACACTGAACTACCTCAGGATGATAATGGTAATTCCTGAGGCCTGACAATGAGGTCTTAATGCTCACTGCACCACTTTTTATTATTCCTATTTTACGGATGAATAAACTGAGACACGAGACTTTTAGGCTGCACAACTGGGAAGGAACCAAGGCAGGATTCACTCAGGCAGTCTGACTCCGGGGACACACATTCGACCACTATATCCGATTGCCTCAGGTTATAGGACAGGAAGATCTTCCCAAGTTGTCTGGTTGGGTTTTTTGTTTGGTTTTGCCAATGAAAGCTCGATTATATCAAGGCTTTGAAGACTAAACTAGGATGGATTTCGAATTTGACAGCTAACTGCTAAGTAAGCAAAAACTGAAGAAGTGGTGTAGGAGAGACCTGGCTAGTAACTGGACAGAGATGCTCCGTTCACAGATACACGGAGAAAGTTCTGTGTTTGGTGCTAAGCAGCCCCAATTCCTCCTTACAGCTCGCTGCTTTACCTTCCTTCACAGCCACACATTCTCCTGGCTTAGGCCTGGCTTCTCACAAATCCCACCCCTGACCACAAGGGCCCCCGGGGCGGGCGGGAGGTTTTGCGGGGGGATAGGTCAGCACAAGTCCACCGCCATTCCTCGCAACAATTTACAGATCCTATCCTACCGACAGAGGGCCATCAGGGACACCTAGGACAGCCTTATGCCCTGGAGAAGTATCCTGAGAGGACATCCTCTCAGCTGCCTGAATTGCTTGGACTCACGGACGGCTATTAGCTCTGGGTCCACAGCCATTATTTGAGACTAAGATGAAAAAGGAGGCAATGACCACTGTCGTTTAATACAGCTGAGAGTGGAGGTTTGATTGCACCTAAATTCAAAAGCAAACTGAAAATTACATTCAGCCACTTTTTTTTAGGCACTGAAGTGAGTTAAGTATTCTGTCATTGTTGGCTAGCAGTTTCCTTAGGTCTAATTCGGGTCATTAAAGGTAACACAAAATTCCTCTGGGCTTACAGCATCATGCTGTATCATGATACTGTAGGGGGCAAGGCAGGCCGCCCCAAAATGGGCCACTTTGGCATGAAGATTATTTGAAGTTAAAAAGCAATCAAACCCCAGCAGATTCAGGAAAAGCTCTCCACCTCCCCCACATCTACCTGAGAAGAACTGAGATAGAGAACCTGCTCCAGAAAAGAGCTATCACCATGGATAACTACATTTACCATGAACTAGGTCTGGTAGGCAGGGAGGAACCTAGCAAGGCCTGTTTGATCAAAGTCCTCTGTGTCCCATTGTTTCTGAGTGGCCCAGCACATGTGTGTTTACCAAACATGTACTCTTTTTCAACTTCCTGTGAATTGCATTCCTTCCCTTTGAAGTCCCAGGACCTACTCCCTGCTCCTTAGCTCAGGACTACTATATACCACATTCTGCCAGACTGTCTTTGGAATTTCCATGTCTGTGTGGATTCCCCGTAGATATGAACTTAAATTTGATTTTCTCCTGTTAATCTATCCCATGTCAATTTGATTCTTAATCCAGCTAGAAGGACCTAGAAGGGGACAGGAAATCTTTGCTCCCCAATACTACAAAACTTTTGTGCCACAGTAAGCTAGTGTGCCAGGTGTGGCCACCGTGTTAGGCCTTCCGTGGAGAGGTCAGCAAAATGTGATTGCCAAGAAATTCATCTCATCCTCAGAGGAGCATGGATCCTGCAGCAGGGCTGCCTGGGCTCATACCCCACCTCTGTGGTTGACTAGCTGTGGAACGAACAGGGCAAGTTACTTTACTTCTCTGTCCCTCAGTACGCTTACTCCTAAACAGGGGATAGTATAGTTCCTACCTCTTAGGGTTGTTGTGAGGATCAAGAAACTAATTCATGCGAAGTGCTTGTAACAGTTCCTGGGATAGCCTGCAACATATTTCAGCCTTGGCTTTAAGAATCTGCTGTTCAGGGCACCTGGGTGGCTCAGTCGTTAAGCATCTGCCTTCGGCTCAGGTCATGATCCCAGTGTACTGGGATCGAGCCCCGCATCGAGCCCCGCATTGGGCTCCCTGCTCAGCGGGAAGCTTGCTTCTCCTTCTCCCACTCCTCCTGCTTGTGTTCCCTCTCTCGCTGTGTCTCTGTCTGTCAAATAAATAAATAAAATCTTAAAAAAAAAGAATCTGCTGTTCATGGGGCACCTGGCTGGCTCTTGATCTTGGGTAGTGAGTTCGAGCCCCACACTGGGCAAAGCGATTACTTAAATAAATAAACTTGAAAAAAAAAATCTGCCATTCAGTTGAGCTTACTGTGTTTCCATATGAGCTCAGCCTGCCTGCTAAAGTAACTTAAGTATGTTGAAATATGGTATGTGGGGGAGGTCAGTTTGCTTGCTAAATGGGATGCCACTACATAAAAAGCCTTATTTACCTTATTTGTCTCTAAGTAATTCTGATCACAGTCCCAACGAAGCACCTGGATCAAGTTCAAAAGGGAGGTCAGACAGATTTCAGGAAAACAAACCATAAACCCACCTTGTTTGCTACAGATCTACTAATGTGGGGATAGCGGAGTTCTGAGGAATGGGAACCAATCCCCATTGTTTTAAATCACAACACCTGCAGGGGATGCAGGCTGTCACCAACTTTCCCATGTTCCCTCAGGAATTTCTACAAAGGAGGGTTCTAGGGTTAACAATCTGAGGGTAGGGTATGGATACTTCTCTTGTAGCTTCATTTGCCATAGCAAAATAGTTGCATATTTACTTGGAGGGCCTTTGTGGAAGGTATTTTGAGGAAAATAAGGGGCTGAATCCCCCAAACTGCCCCTTGGTTATTGCCCCTTTTCTCATTTCCCACTCAGTGTCAGGAGTGTTTAGTTACATCAAGGATTTATATTATGTTTTAAGAGTATTTTGAGGGTGTCTGAGTGGCTCAGTCGGTTAAGTGTCTGCCTTTGGCTCAGGTCATGATCCTGGAGTCCCAGGATTGAGCCCCACATTGGGCTCCCTGCTCAGCGGGGAGTCTGCTTCTCCCTCTGCCTCTGCCCCTCCCTCTGTCTCTCACTCACTCTTTCCCTCAAATAAATAAATAAAATCTTTAAAAAAAAAAAAAAGGTATTTTGAGAATTTCGTATTTCCCCCTCTCTCCTTCCCCAATGAGATCAGTGAGGAATCCTGGAGTGTTTCAGACTAGGCTGTGTCTAGATGTACTAGAAAAAGGAAAAGACAAGAAATGCTATTTGACTACATCCATTCTCCTAATTCAAGAACTTCCTTTTGAGCTTTCAGCTAATGCCCTACTATGACAGGTGTGTATATAATATACTCTTGTCCACTAACTTGAAATGTTTTTGAAGACTGGGCTTAGTGGTGCTAAAACTGGTACAATTCCTGGCAGTTCAGTTACAGGAGGTCTTGGATGATGTGATTTTCAGTAACTTTGCTTTGCCGGGTTCTTGCTTCCCAGCTCCTCCACATGGAAGGGCTGGATACGTGTTGGCGACACACGTGTGACCAGGTGCCGGCACTGGGTAAGATGTTCTCGGCACCAGGCAGCAGCTGACTCAAAGGCCTTGGAGCTAGCAGATCACAAGTAAGTGAAGAGAGAGTTCGCCCATGGGGACAACCCCATTTCAGTTCCACTCTACTGCTGCCAAGTAGGAAATAGGGCAGGGATTTCAGACATTCCTATAGTCTCAAGAGAAGCCAGAAATCTAGGTTGTTACATGAAATCTCCTGATTTTTAAGGCTGGCAAATTACTAAAGTATCTTTTTAAAAGATTTTATTTATTTATTTATTTGAGAGAGAGAGAGCACATGAGAGGGGGGAGGGTCAGAGGGAGAAGCAGACTCCCCACCAAGCAGGAAGCCCAATGCCGGGCTCGATCCCGAGACCCCAGGATCATGACCTGAGCCAAAGGCAGACGCTTAACGACTGAGCCACCCAGGCGCCCCAAGAAAATTTTGACCTACATGAAGGCTAGGAGGATATATAAAGTTGTGTAGGACCTAGGGGGGTTCACCATTGCACTGACTGTAGGACGTCTAACCCTGACCCTACCCGCTGAGTGCTGCTGCCTGCCAATCATTGTATAAGCAAAAAACACAGTTGTAAATTCCCCACTTTTTAGAGGTGACTCATCCTTGTTGAGAATCACCAGTCAAAAGGGTCAGCATTTTTTAGTTACCTGTGATTTTCATCGGGAGAGATAATAAAGTTGACATTTGTTGAGTACTAATTATGTGCCACCCACTGTTCTAAGCTCTTAATCTATTTTAACTGATTTAATCCTTAGAACAACTCTACAGTGTAGAGTCTCTTATTATCCCCCATTTACAGATGGAGGAATTGAAGCTTATCAAGGTTAGGCAACTCATCCAAGAAAACACAGCAAGGAAGTAAAGAAACTGGAATTCAAACCCAGGCAGTCTGGTGCCAGAGCCCGTGTGAGTAAACACTGCACCCACTGCCTTATGGTAGACCGTGGTCAGTCTTGAATCAGTTCCCTCAAAATACATTGTGATTCTCTTAAAATTTATCAGTGTCCTCAGCTAATCTAAGCCTGCTGTTGCGGAAACTGACGAAGATCATTTGACTCCCTTTCCAGCTAACCTGCCCCATTTTTGTCTCTCTCTCTCTCTCTCTCTCTCACACACACACACACACACACACACAGACTACACTCACGTAACTTCTTTTCCTCTGGCTCTTTGGAAGAAATGATGATATCACAGTTACTGCAGATCCGTGAACCCTGGTATCGAGGACTGGTGAAAATGAGTCAGGGGCCCTTTGTTGGAAGGATCATGAGTGTGTGTGTGTATTGTATTTTCACCACTGATATAATAACTTGGTTACAGTTGCTTGGTAACATACACTGTTGTAAGCAATTTTTAAAAATTGAAAATGGCTCTGGTAAAAGTCCACACAGATTTTTCCACCCCTCTTACAGTAGAACTTATAGTAGTTCTCACTACTATCACAGAGAAACAAAAATTCAGTAGTCCCTCATGCTTTACCTTCCCTCACTCCCTTGTGTTTGCCATCCACTTATAACATTCTTTTTGCCAAATTTTGCAAGTTTAGACATTTAAATCTATGGCATGGAATTGCTTCATAGTGGCTTTTGAAATCGTTACCTTAGATATTTATTGGCAAAACTCTATCACTGCTGTCCTTCACTAAAAAAGAAGAATTAAATAAATTTTGTATTTGAGTGGTCAGTATGTGACCACACTGAAATATATGTATTAGAACCCATAGTCTGAGAGGTGGGCTCAGTGGAATCCCATGCAGAAACTGTACCATTGCAATCACAGTGATTCCATGTGTACTTGCAAGATTTGGAGTCCATCCTGTGTCTTCAGATTTGTTATGTGAAGTTATAAGAATCTGTAATCTTTCTGTCCATCGACAGATGAATGGATAAAGAAGATGTGGTATATATATACAATGGAATATTATGCAGCCATCAAAAGGAATGCAATCTTGCCATTTGCAACGACGTGGATGGAACTGGAGGGTATTATGTTGAGCGAAATAAGTCAAACAGAGAAAGACATGTATCATATGATCTCACTGATATGAGGAATTCTTAATCACAGGAAACAAACTGAGGGTTGCTGGAGTGGGGGGTGGGGTGGGAGGGATGGGGTGACTGGGTGATAGACACTGGGGAGGGTATGTGCTCTGGTAAGTGCTGTGAATTGTGCAAGACTGTTGAATCTCAGATCTGTAGCTCTGAAACAAATAATGCAATATATGTTAAGAAAAAAAAAAAGAAGAAGAAGAAGAAGAAGGTAGCAGGAGGGGAAGAATGAAGCGGGGGAAATCGGAGGGGTAGACGAACCATGAGAGACGATGGACTCTGAGAAACAAACTGAGGGTTCTGGAGGGGAGGGGGGTGGGAGGATGGGTTAGCCTGGTGGTGGGTATTGAGGAGGGCACATTCTGCATGGAGCACTGGGTGTTATGCACAAACAATGAATCATGGAACACTACTACATCTAAAACTAATGATGTAATGTATGGGGATTAACATAAGAATAAAAAAAAAAAAAGAATCTGTAATCTTTCTGGGCCTCCAGTGTTCTCATTCAGGTAACAAATATTTACAGGACACCTGCTACCAACCAGAATGTAGACTGAGGTTTATGGGGTCAAAGAACAGAACATTGTCCTTAGTCTCAAGGAGAATCTCAGTCATCCCAGAAAAGAGAAGAGACTAGATGCTCTCTGAGGTCTCATTCAGCTTTAACAGTTTATGAATCCAGGAGTCTAAATAGAATTTAATGCTTACTACCTTTTAGGTGTGTGTGTGTGAGGTTCCCTGAGCTCATAAATTCTGTTAGATTTCAGAAAACAATTATTTGAAGTTAGATCACTGAAAAGGTTTCTCCAAAACAGTAAAAGAAATCATAATCTTACCTCAATTCAAAGCATCTCTGTGAAACTTTCCTTTTTTCCAAACTAAGGTATAAGTATTGCTATCACTTTCAATTCCATTTAATTTTAATTAAGTGCTCCCTCCCCCTAAAAAGTCACTGAGCACCTACAGGCCCTCTCTTTTCTTGGTAGTAATTACTTATTTTATAATACCAGTGCTGCTGGTGTATTATCTTTACATATATAGAGGCAATTTTAAATGAGTATATTTTAAGACAAATTTGAGGTTTTTAAACCTAAGAGAAGTGGGGCGCCTGGGTGGCTCAGTCGGTTAGGCAGATTGGTTAAGCATCTGCCTTCGGCTCAGGTCATGATCCCATGGTCCAGGGATTAAGGCCCACGTGGGGCTCCCTGCTCAGTGGGGGATTCTGCTTCTCCCTCTCCCTCTGCCACTCCCACCACCCCCCTCCCCCCACCACCCCTTCCCCCCACCATGCCCCTCCCCGCACATGCTCTCTCTCTTGCACTCTCTTTCCTCAAATAAATAAAAAAAATTCTTTAAAAAATAAAAAAATTTAAAAATTAAGAGAAAAAAATAAAAAAAATTAAAAAAATTAAGACAAGTAATTTTAAAAGAGTAAGGAAGAGAGAAAATCAAAGAATAAGGAAGTTAAGGTAAGAAGCAAAATGTAATTACGGTAGACAGGATCAGGGAAAAAAAGTTAAAAGACAATGCAAAAACAAAATTTTTGTTATTTATTTATTTATTTTAAAGATTTTATTTGACAGAGAGAGACACAGCGAGAGAGGGAACACAAGCAGGGGGAGTGGGAGAGGGAGAAGCAGGCTTCCCACCAAGCAGGGAGCCCGATCCCAAGATCCTAGGATCATAACCTGAGCTGAAGGCAGACGCATAACGACTGAGCCACCCAGGCGCCCCAAAACAAAACAATTTTTAAAGGAAAGGAGAGCAATGGGGTAGGAAAACAGCAGGGAGGAGAGTGAGACACATCCTTTTTCCATCTGTAAGCTTCACTTTGTTTTATTCCCACCCCACATCCCCCCAACAGCTGATACCCCCTTAGTCACAGTGCCCCATAGCTTCTTTTTGAATTGTGCTAAAGACAACAAAGTACCAGGGTCAATGGGCCTCTGATGCCCCCCTGCAGGTCCTCAAGGCAACTTGCTCTCCCTTTTTTAAAATATGACTTAACAGATTATAATTAACCTGTATATATAAACCCGGGTCCAACAAGATAGAGCAAATACAGGTTTCAACAGTGTATGTTTCTGGGAATGACATCAAGATTATGCTCTGGGGGCACCTGTGTGGCTCAATTGGATAAGCATCCGACTCTTGATTTTGGCTCAGGTCATGATCTCAGGGTCCTGCAGGGGGTAGTCAGCTTGGGATTCTCTCTCTCCTTCTGCCTCTGTGACATCCCCCACCCCTGCTCGCTCTCACTCTCAAAATAAAAAAAAATAAATCTTTAAAAAAAATTATGCTCTGGTATTGCTCATATTAATGAAATGAGAGATTTCACCAATATTTATAGAAGACTGGCTATGATTTAGTTAAAATGCATGTAATTTGTCAGGAACAATGGGTTTGAATTCCTGCTCTATAACTTACTAATTTCGTGAACCTGGGAAAGTTAACTGATCTCCTGGAGCTGTCTTCTCACCTTTAAAATGGACATATCAAGACAGACACCACAGGGTTGCTGTGAGAATTAAATGCGGTATTATGGGTATAAAGTGCCTCATTCAGTATCCAGTACCTGAGAGCTCCTCAACAAGTGGTGGCTCTCACCACCTCATTCCAAAGAGGAAAATATATTAAGAGTTCTGTATCTCTTATGATACCAGAAACCAAGGAAATGTAAGTAACAGCCATGTTCTTTTGGAAACCAAAAAGGTTAAAAACAATGTATCACTGTGTAAGGCTCAGCTTTGACGTTTTCCTAAACCCTTAATAAGACAGTGGTCCTTAAAGGGACAAGCTATTAGGTATTGTGATGGACACAATTTATTAGCTTATTGAGGAAAATTAGCCACAAGTGTATGGGGAAATAAAGATGTATACAATCTTTCTAATTATTCAAAGGATGTTCATAAATAGCCAAAAATTTTACCTCCTGACTACAAATTCAGAAGATTTAGGCCAAAAGTCAATGGAAGATACAGATAACTGCCTAAAAACACCTCTTGTAGGCAGAACAGAAGGCCCCCAAAGACGTCCACAGTGTAGTCCCCAGAATCTATGAATGTTGCCTCATGTGGCAAAAGGGATTTTGCCGGATGTAATTACATTAAGGAACTTGAAATGAGATTATGCTGGATTGCCTGGGTGGGCCCACTGTACTCACAAGGGTCCTTAAATGTGAAGAGGGAGGCAGAAGAATCAAAGGAGATCTGGGATAGTAGCAGGGGCTGGAGGCCCTTGCTGGCTGGGGGCCCAGCACCAAGGAGTGAGGGCGCCCTCTAGAGGCTGAAAGGCAAAGAACCCGACCTGCCCCTAAGTCCTCCAGCCCTGCTGACACCTCAGATTTTAGCCCATGAGACCCACGTTGAGCTTCTAACCTCCCCAACTATCTTTGCGTTGTTTTAAGCCACCAAGTCTGTGGCAATTTTTCAGAAGCAATAGGAAACTAATACACACTATCTTGGCTGTTTCGGGTTAATGTGCAGTTTTGGTGAGAACATACTGAACAAAATTGTTAACAAATTCTGTGATGTTCCGTCTGTGTGTTCTCAGTGTACCATAAGGTAATTTCAAAAGAAATGAAAGGGAAAAAAATGTAATAGATAAATGGAAGGCAGAGTTACTATAGCCTACTTGGAAGTACTAAAACCACAAACTTTATGGAACGTATAGCTGCAAACAGTTCCACACAAAGATACAAAGAGGGGTAATAAAAAACTACAAGAAGTCCTAATGTATTTCTCTATGAGCTGGGAAGATGGTCAGTGGATTATTAACTGTGCTTAAAGCCCACCTCTCCTCATACAGAATGTCAGTCTAAAAAGCCACATTTACAGTTTCTCGAGCGAAAGAAAGACGAAAAAAGGCATACATTTGGCAAAGAATGTCTCATAAGCAAACAGATCTATAATGTTGGTGTCACTTCTCAGTATCTACCAAAATTTTTATGTAGGATTAGCTGAAGTATATATAAGTTACAGTACATTTTTCTCTGAAATAGGCCAGATGGTCAGAAAGCTATAGACCTATTGCCTCCCCTGCTGAGTTTCTCCACTCCCCTTGAAGTGCTTTCCTTGGACTTCAGTACCACCAGCTTATGTTGAGGGACATTACACGGTAGAGCTATATGAGGCTTCTTGCTGTCTTTGTGTCATTGAGCGTGTTACTCGTTGCATTATATTGAATTCCCTCGGTGAGAACCCCTGTATACATTCATGCCTCAAAGTCTCAGTACCAGAAACAGGTAAGCTATTTCTAAGCAGAGGGTGGTTCTTTTTACCTCTTATGGAAATATAACATATATGACATTATACATTTGTCAAAAACCAAATACAACATAAAGAGCAAACCCTAATATAAATGATGGACTTTAGTTACGGCATCACTACTGGTTCCTCACCTGTAACAAAGGCAAGCTGTTAATAATAGGGGAAACTGGGGGAGAAAGGGTACAGGAGAACTCTCTGTACTTCCTGTTTAACTTCTCTGTGAAGCTAAGATTGCTCTAAAATATAAAGTCTATCTAAAATATCTATACAACAGGGAGCCTGGGTGGCTTAGTCGTTAAGCATCTGCCTTCGGCTCAGGTCATGATCCCGGGGTCCTGGGATCCAACTCCGCATTGGGCTCCTTGCTCATCCGGGAGCCGGCTTCTCCCTCTCCCTCTGCCGCCCCCCTACTTGTGCTCTCTCGCTCAAGCGTGTTCTCTCTCTCTCAAATAAATAAATAAAATCTTTAAAAATAAATAAATAAAAATAAACTATCTATACAACAAAGCGCACACATCTGCAGAGCAGGGGATTCAGCAGGGGTGGTAGCAGCAGTTTTTCAATCTCTGAATCCTCACCTGAAACCAGACAGACAGGGGCGCCTGGGGGGTGCAGTCAGTGAATCGTCAGCTCTTGATCTCAGCTCAAGTCTTGATCTCAGGATCGTGAGTTCAAGCCTCGCATTGGGCTCCACTTTAAAAAAAAAAAAAAAATCAGACAAGCAAGTGGATAGCAAAACCAAAACCTCATGGACATTCACCGTGTGGGGAGGAACTTCTGGCCCTTTCCAGGTCCCTCTGGCTGGACTAAGGATCAAATTGACATGAGACAGGTTAACAGGAGAAAATCAAATTTAAGTTCATATCTACAGGGAATCCACACAGACATGGAAATTCCAAAGACAGTCAGGCAGAATGTGGTATATAGTAGTCCTGAGCTAAGGAGCAGGGAGTAGGTCCTGGGACTTCAAAGGGAAGGAATGCAATTCACAGGAAGCTGAAAAAGAGTACATGTTTGGTAAACACACATGTGCTGGGCCACTCAGAAACAATGGGACACAGAGGACTTTGATCAAACAGGCCTTGCTAGGTTCCTCCCTGCCTACCAGACCTAGTTCATGGTAAATGTAGTTATCCATGGTGATAGCTCTTTTCTGGAGCAGGTTCTCTATCTCAGTTCTTCTCAGGTAGATGTGGGGGAGGTGGAGAGCTTTTCCTGAATCTGCTGGGGTTTGATTGCTTTTTAACTTCAAATAATCTTCATGCCAAAGTGACCCGTTTTGGGGTGGCCTGCCTTTGGACCCTCTAACGTAAAAGTAGATGGCAGAATATCCCCATGAACCCCAAAATAAAAGCAAGTAGAGAAAAATCAACAGTCACAAAACCCACACAGTATCAGCATCAGTATGGGAAGAAGAAGGAAGAAATGGAGGCAGTGTCTAATGGACCCAAGAACAGGAAAACTTCAAAACAGCAACAGACCCAGAAGGCCCAGCTGAAACTGGGAGAGATTCTGCTCTCTCAGTACTAGGTGAGTGCAAGGAGCCCTCAGTAAAGACCAAGGAGGCTGAGCAGTCTGGCCCCTATGAACTATCAGTACCCATCTCCCAGGGTGTCCTTCCAGCACAGAGAGGAGGCAAAGGTCCTGATCAGGGAGGAGAACAGAGTCCAGAAATCTCAGAAAGCAGGCTCCATGTTTTTAACATTACACCAAACAGCAGAGGGAGCTCTGTGAAGTTGGAAACACTTTCTTACCTCATTCTAAAAGTTCAAGAAAACTACTTTCATATAAAAGTGAGCAACAAAAGAGGACTTAGGTTGAATCATCACAGTTTTTATAACACTAATTTTTTTTTTTTTAAGATTTTATTTATTTATTTGACAGAGAGAGACACAGCGAGAGAGGGAACACAAGCAGGGGGAGTGGGGGAGGGAGAAACAGGCTCCCCGCTGAGCAGGGAGCCCAATGTGGGGCTCGATCCCAGGACCCTGGGATCATGACCTGAGCCAAAGGCAGACGCTTAACGACTGAGCCACCCAGGCGCCCCTAACACTAATTTTTAAAAAGAGTTAAGGAACAGAATAATATTGGGGCGCCTGGGAGGCTCAGTCGTAAAGCGTCGGCTCAATGGGTTTATACAAATGGACATATACATGTAACCACTGTCTGTTTCAAGAATTGGAACATTACCAGCATCTTTGTAGGTTCCCATGTGCCCCTTCCTTATCAATAAACCCTTCCCTAAAGATAACACAATTTTGACTTCTATCATTTTAAATTAGTTTTGCCTGGTTTTGAAGGTTGTACAAATGAAACTTCAACCTACTCTTGTGTGCCTGGCTTTTTTTTCACTCAATATTGTTTATGAGGTTCACCAGGCTGTTGTGGGAGGCACGGTCCATTCTTTATCAATATATTAAAGAAGTTGTATGAGTTTACCACAGCTTATCTGTTCTACTGCTGATGGGTATGGAGTGGCTTCCACTTCGGTACTATTATAAAAGAAGCTACTCTGGACATTCTTTTCCTTGTTTCTTTCACTCACTTCTGTTGGGTGTAAGCCTAGGAGTGGAACCGCTGGGTCATAGAGAATGCATATGTTCAGCCTCAGCAGATACTATCCAACAGTTTTCCAAAGTGGTTTTTATCAATTTATACTCTTACTAGCAAAGAATGAGAATTCCAGTTGCTCCTCCAAATCTTGGTATAAATAAAAACTTTGGTATTGTCAGGGGTTTTTTAGTACCCATTCTGATAGGTGTATATTGGTTAACTTGCATTCCCCTAATGACTAATAAAACTGAGTACCCTTTCATTTGCTTATTGACCACTGGATATCCTCTTTTCTGATGTACTTGATTGAGTCACGAGCCCGTGCGTGTGTGTGTGTGTGTGTGTGTTAGACTTTTCCTTATTGATGTATAGGTGTTCTTTAATTACATAAAGCCAGGGCGCCTGGATGGCTCAGTCTTTAAGTGACTGCCTTTGGATCGGGTCCGGGATCAGGCTCCCCACTCAGCGGGTAGTCCACTTCTCCCTCTGCCCCTCCCTTCTGCTCATGCTCTCTCTCACACACACAAAAATAAATAAGTAAAATCTTTTAAAAAATAGTAATTACATGGGCGCCTGGGTGGTTCAGTCGTTAGGCGTCTGCCTTCGGCTCAGGTCATGATCCCAGAGTCCTGGGATCAAGCCCCGCATCGGGCTCCCTGCTCATGTTCCCTCTCTCGCTGTGTCTGTCTCTGTCAAATAAATAAATAAAATCTTTCAAAAAAAATAATAATTACATAAAGCCCTTCGTCAGATGCATTTTTACAAGTATCTTCTCCTCTGAGGCTTGCCTTTTTACTCTCTTATGGTATCTTTTGATTAATATAAGTTCTTAACTATAATTAAGTCCAATTTGTCAATATATTTCATTTATGGTTAGAGATTTTTGTATCTTGTTAAGAAATACTGTTTCTACTTTAAGGTCTTAAACATCTTCCTCTATGTTCTCCAAGTTTTATTGTTTTACCTTTCCTGTTTATGTCTATAATCCATCTGGAATTGATTTTTTTTTATTTTTAAAAATTTAAAAAAATAAAAGATATTTATATGAGAGAGCATGCAAGCATGAGTCAGGGGGAGGGGCAGGGGAAAAGGGAGGGGCAAACTCCCCACTAAGCAGGGAGCCCAACTCAGGCCCTGATCCCAGGACCCTGAGATCATAACCTGAGCTGAAGACAGACACTTAACTTACTGAGCCACCCAGGCGCCCCCATCTGGAACTGATTTTTGTGCATGGCGTGAAAGAGGGTCAAGGCTCATCTCTTGCCATCAGCTATCCAATGGATCCAGCACCATTTGTTAAAAAGAACGTATTTTCCCTGCTCTGCTGCAATGACACATTGGTTGTAAATTAGGTGTCCATATATGTGTGGGTCTGTATCTTCATGCTCTTTTCTATTCCATGGATCTGTTTGTCTATCTCAAACCTAATGCATCCAAAGCTGAATTCCTGATCTTCCCCCTAAAACCCATTCCTCTTATATGCCTTGTCTCAGCTGCTGGCAGTTCCATACTTCCAATGCCCAGGCCAAAATCCTTGGTCTCATCCTGACTCCTTTATTTCTCTCACACTCCACTTGCAATCCATCAGCAAATCGTGTTGCCTTTACCTTCAAAATAGATCTAGAGTCACTACCTCCATCACTCCCTCCCTGGTCCAAGCCACCATCCTCTCTAATCTAGATTACTGCATTAACTTCCTAACTGGTCTCCTTGACTAGTGGTAACTGGTTGGATGTGAGGCATGAGATAGAAGGAAGACTCAGAATGCCATCTAGGTTTCTGGGCATGAATGATGGAAACTGATTTCCAAATGGGCTAGGGAAGAAATTGGTTTGGGGGCAGAGGGAAGAAAGGACCCCCTCCTGTCAACTGTCCACCTAGTGGCCAGGGTAATGCTGTTAAGTTAGCACATCATGCCCCTGCTCTACACAAAAGCCTCCAGTGGTGCCCCATTTTGCTCAGAGTAAGAGCCAAAGTCTTTACGATGACCTACAAAGCTCTGTGTAATTTGGCTTCCATTAGCTCTTTCCATATAATATTCTCCTTCACTCATTTTTTTGCGGCCACAGTGGCCTCTTTGTTATTCCTTGAAAAACCAGGCAAATTCCTGCCTCAGGGTAGTTGCATTTGTCCTTTTCCCGAAACCTCCCTTATTTTTACCAAGTCTTTGCTCAAATGTCATGTTTTCAGGGATCCTTTCCCTGATTACCCCCATTCTAGTACTCCCTCTCTGCTTTTCCTGCTTTATTTTTTTCCTTAGTTCTGATCACCTTCTAACTCTGAAGTCAACAAAAGCAATGTGTTGAGAAAGACCAAGCCAGCACTCTTTAATGAAAACCATATGGTAAAGGAATGAATCATAACATCCATAAAGACTCTTAAAAATTTTTTGTATATTTTGTTCACTGCTATATCCCCTGCACTTAGAAGAGAACCTAATACATAGATATTCAATAAACGTTTGATTAAATAAATTCAACAAGTGAATCAATGAACCAAACTTGTCTTAAAGACCTCCAACATTTAACGGCTTAGTCAAGGAAGATTAACCTTCATAGGAGACTGAGAAGGAACAACCCAGAAGATGGAAAAAAAAACTGAGAGTCTCTCATGCCCCAGACACAAAGGGGAATTTCCTGAGTGCTACAGTGTCTTTTGTTATTCATAATAGGCCCTTTCAACCATACCTGAGTGTAAGCTAGTGAAGTGACTCAAGACAGAGCCCCTAGGTATCTTCAGGACTGCAGAGCCAACCATGGGACTGGAGGGTTGGAACTTTCAGTCCCACCGCTAGACCTCTGGAGAAGAGAAAGGGGCTGGAAATTGAGTTCAAACACCAGTGGCCTGTGATTTAACCAATCATGCCTACATAATGAAATCTCAATTTTAAAAAAACAGGGTTTGGGGGAAATTCCAGGTTGGTAAACCTGAGGTGCTGGGTGGGTGGCATGCTCAGAGAGGCATGGAAGCTCTGCATCACCCCCTCCACCCACACACCTTCCTTGGATTTGGCTGTCCCTAAGTTACACCTTTTACGATAAAATTGTTATGGTAAGTATGTGATTTCCTGAGTTCTGTGAATCATTGAACTCAGTGGGGAGAGGGGTGTGAGAACATCTGAATTTTTAGTCAGCTGGCAGAAGTGAAGGTAGCCGGAGTGCCCCATTTGCAGGTTGCATCTGAAGTGGGGCAGTTGTGTGGGATTGAGCCCTCACTCCACAGGGCCTGAAAAAAAATAGTCACTCACCAGATTTGAACCCAAGCTTTTTACCAGAATGTATTTAAAGAGTAGTCAAGGTTGTGAGATTGCACTCCGTGAAAAGAAATAGAGCAGAGGATAGATGTCCCAAGATGTAATGAGAAAGTTGATGACTCTACATAGAAGCAACTTTCCAGAGACCCAAGAATTAAACTTGGATAAGGTGGAGTTAAGAGAACCAGAGAAAAAGGAAGCTTAAAGAGATCAATACGTTTAATTGCTGTGAAGAGACCCAAGTAAGAAGAGGCCTTCAAATCCCCACTGAATCCGGCAGTTGTGAATGACAATTCGGTAGTACCCGGGAACAGAATATAATGGGTTGAGAAATGCGGTGTTTTTTAGAGCTGGGCTGTGGCAGAAGAGAGGGGGCAGCACTGGGAAGGAGGGTGTCCACTAGCATTATTGTTGTTTTGGGTGAAAGAGCAGGTTTAAACAGAAAGGGGCCGGGTGTAGAAAGCACCAAAGGGTAGGTGCCATCCCCCCTCTCCCCCGCTCAGGAGTCTGGTCACCAAGCAGGTTGACAAGTTTATAACTTGTGTTGATTCAATGTTCTTAGCATGTATAGTTGATATTTTCTCTGTATGAAAGAAGAAAGGACAACAACAAAAATGAACTTCATTTTTAAGAACAAACAGTCCTTTCTTCTGCTGCAGCGGCTGCCACCCCTTCTTCTCACAGGGAGGCTTCTGGGGGGGCAGTGAGTCCATTCCCATCTGTGTCCTGTTTGCTTGCTCCCACCCATGCCACACACCTCTCCAGTCTGGCCACCAGCCTCTCTCCACCCAAGCAGCTCTGGGGGAGGCCTCATTTGTGCTCTGTGTGAATAAATCAAAATCTTTCTCTCAAACTCCTGACTTTTGCCCATTGGACATCTCCAACTCAATAGATATTCCTTCTTCCCTCTGCCCCCAAACACACTTCTTTTCCCACTTTGAACCTCTACTCTCAAGCACATCCCTAATTCTAATGCAATTTCCACAAAGCCTCCATGGTGATCATTCTAAAATACAGACCAGATAATGTCACTGCTCTAATAGGACTCCTGTGGCTCCCCACGGCCTAGAGTAAACACCAACACAGTAGTATGGGTGGTAATGGTCCCTCGGGATCTGGAAGACCCCGCCTGCTCCTCCACCCTCACCTTTCCCTACATCCCCTTCCCAACCAACGCCGAACCCCACAGAAACCACTGGTGGCTCCCTGGACTTGCTGAGTGACTCCCCGCATTGGGGAGTCATTGGCGAGTCATTGGGAATTGCTCTTGGACACCCTGCACCTGCAATGTCCTCTCCTGCTTCACCTGCTGGGCCAACTCCTCTTGGCCCCACAAGACTTAACTCAGACTTCAGCCGCTCAGGGACTTAGTGAATTACACAGGGACAGTTTTACTATTAACCTATTGCAGCTTTCCTTTTCAAGACTCGTGAGCCATTTGGGCGAGTGCCCAGTCCTAAATGGTTTCATACAGTAGCAAAGGAAGTATGGCCCACAGTAATCCCACAACCATGGAAGTAGATATGTTTCTTTAGTCACGTGTCGGTGCCTTAAAATCTGTATTGAGCATTTATAAGTATTTATTTTTTAAAAGATTTTATTTATTTGAGAGAGAGCATGAGTGCAGGGAGGAGCAGAGGGAGAGAGACAAGCAGAGTTCACACTGAGCACAGAGCCTGACACAGGGCTTAATCCCACAACCCTTTCCAGCCTCGGGCCTTCTTGTATGTTTTTCCTCTTCTGGCAGTGCTCTTACCCCCAGCTCTTCAGATCATGAGATCATGACCTGACCCAAAATCAAGAGTTGGATGTTTAACCCGCTGAACCACCAGGCGCCCCCATTTATAAGTTGTTGTTGTTTTTTTTTTTTTAGATTTTATTTATTTATTTGACAGAGACACAGTGAGAGAGGGAACACAAGCAGGGGGAATGGGAGAGGGAGAAGCAGGCTTCCCGCAGAGCAGGGATCCTGATGTGGGGCTCGATCCCAGGACCCTGGGATCATGACCTGAGCCGAAGGCAGACACTTAACCACTGAGCCAGGCACTCTGTAAGTATTTTTAAATGGTGCTTTTTATTAGTCATGGCATACCAAGGCAAAAATAAGCTTTCTTAAAACATAATTCTATAAAGAATGGTGTTTATCCAGCTCAGCAGATCCCACTCACTATCAGAATCTTCATCTAACAGCATGGTTGGATCTATCAACCATCTTATGGGAGACTTTAACTCTGAAGTCAGCAAAAGCAACGTTGAAAAAGACTGACCCAGCACTCTGTAGTAAGAATGACATAGCAGAACATTCTTAGGAATGCATCCTAACATCCAAGAAACCATACCTTTGATGATAGCACCAGGACATATAATTTTCTCCAGATGTTTCCTCTGTAAAATAGGGATGATAATGGTTATCTCACGCAATTATCCTAATGATGAAGTGAAGAGAGCTTTGAATTAGAGATAAAAGTTGGGAGCATCAGCATATAGATAGTGTTTACATCCATGGGAATTGATGAGAAAATCTAGAGATAGGGGGTTAAGAGAGAAGAGTCCTCAGCCTCTTTCCAAATGTTTCCCATTCATTGGTTCATTCGACAACTGTTTTCTGAGCGCCACGATCTGTCCGTTACTGTGCCAGACACTAGAGATGCAGGGCTGGAGAAAGCTCACAGTCTCCGGAGGGAGGCAGAGGGCACACAAATATATACTTAATTATAAACTATGCTAAGTGCTTTAAGGGAAAAGTCCCAGCTACTGTGGGAGAACTTAACAAGGACCTAATTCGGATTAAATAAAATATGGAATGTGCAGCACCTAGCATTGCCTCTGACACACTTGTCAGGGAAGGATCACTAGGAAAGTGACAATTCTGCTGACATCGGAGGATTGGTTGGAGTTAGCCAGCTGAAGAGCTGGGGGTAAGAGCACTGCCAGAAGAGGAAAAACATACAAGAAGGCCCGAGGCTGGAAAGAGTTTGGGGTATTCCCTGAAAGGGAAACCATGTGGGGAGCGCGATGATGGTTAGAAAATGACAACGCCCTCTGTCTGGCCACTCAAGGCAGAACTCTCCCTCTTGCCTCTTGGTTAAAAGGATGATAAGAACCATCCAATACCTCTAGATACTACATCAACATAGTAATGATGCACACGAATTGCATCTGCCTGAAATAGTCCTCTTTCTAACCTCCCCTTTCCTCACCACCTGCTCCCCACGACCCGCACCCTTTGCCATCCAGAATCTCACTTTGGTGCACTACCCTGGGGATAACAATTCCTTGGCATGATATAGTCAAAGTGCTGAATGGGAAAAATCTGCAGCCAAGAATACTCATCCAGCAAGACTATCATCTGGAATAGAAGGAGAGAGAAAGAGTTGCTCAGACAAATAAAAATAAAAACTGAAAGAATTCATGGCCACTAAACCAGACCTGCAAGAAATATTAAAGGGGACTCTTTGAGTGGAAAGGAAGATCATAAGTGAGAGTACGAAAAATAGGAAGCACAAAAGCAGATATTTTGTACAATCTATAAAAATCAGTCAAGGGAGGGCCGCCTGGGTGGCTCAGTCAGTTAAGCATCTGCCTTCGGCTTAAGTCATGATCCCAGGGTCCTGGGATGGAGTTCCGCATCGGGTTCCCTGTTCATCGGGGAATCTGCTTCTCCCTCTGCCCTTCCCCCTGCTTGTTCTCTCTCTTGTCAAATAAATAAATAAAATCTTTTTTAAAAATCAGTCAAGGGATTCACAAAATAAAAGGATATAAAATATGACACCATATACCCATATACCTGGGTGGCTCAGTCGGTTAAGTGTCTGACTCTTGATTTCAGCTCAGGTCATGATCTCAGAGTTGTGAAATCAAGCCCCACATCTGGCTCCTTGCTGGCTGTGGAGCCTGCTTAAGATTCCCTCTCTCCCTCTCCTTCTGTCCCTCCCCACTCCCCCCTCTCAAGACAGACAAACAAAACAAAACAAAGCAACAAAAAACCTCCCAACAAACAAAAGTCCAGAACCAGATGGTTTCACAGGTGAATTCTACCAAACATTTAGAGAAGAGTTAATACCTATTTTTCTCAAACTATTCCAAAAAATAGAAGAGGAAGGAAAACTTCCAAATTCATTCTGAGGCCAGCATTATCCTGATACCAAAACTAGATAAAAACACCCCTACAGGCCAATATCTCTGATGAACATAGATGCAAAAATCCTCAAGAAAATACCAGCAAATCAAATACAACAATAAATTTTTAAAAATCTCTCACCACAATCAAGTGGGATTTATTCCCTGGATGCAAGGGTGGTTCAGTATTTGCAAATCAGTCAATGTGATACATCACATCAACAGGAGAAAGTATAAAAACTATATGATCATTTCAATAGATGCAGAAAAAGCACTGGACAAAGTACAACATCCATTCATGATAAATCCTCAACAAAGAAGTCTAGATGGAACATACCTCAACATAATTAAAACTAAATTTAAGTCTAGATGGAACAAAGATGTTCCATCTAGACTTAATAATAAATAACCCACAGTGAACATCATACTCAGTGTGGAAAAACTGAAAGCTTTTCACCTGAGGTCAGGAACAAGTCAAGGATGTCCACTCTCACCACTGTTACTTAACACAGTACTGGAAGTCCTAGCCTCAGCAATCAGACAACACAAAGAAATAAAAGGCATCCAAATTGATAAGGAAGAAGTAAAACTTCACTATTTGCAGATGACATGATACTATAGATAGAAAACTCTAAAGACTCCACCAAACAACTACTAGAACTGGTAAGTGAATTCAGTAAAGTCACAGGATACAATATCAAGGTACAGAAATCTGTTGCATTTCTTTTTTTTTTTTTTAAAGATTTTATTTATTTATTTGACAGAGAGAGACACAGTGAGAGAGGGAACACAAGCAGGGGGAGTGGGAGAGGGAGAGGCAGGCTTCCCGTGGAGCAGGGAGCCCGATGCGGGGCTCGATCCCAGGACCTGGGATCATGACCTGAGCCGAAGGCAGACGCTTAACGGCTGAGCCACCCAGGCGCCCCGAGAAATCTGTTGCATTTCTATACACTAATAATGAAGCAGAAGAAAGAGAGTTAAGAAAATAATTCAATTTACAACTGCACCAAAAATAATAAAATACCTAGGAAGAAACTTAACCAAAGAGGTGAAAGACCAGTATTCTGAAAACTATAAAACACCGAGGAAAGAAATTGAAGACAACACAAAGAAATAGAAAGACAGGGCACCTGGGTGGCTCTGTCGGTTAAGCATCTGACTCTTGATTTTGGCTCAGGTCACCATCTCAGCGTCATGAGATTGGCCCTGCATTGGGCTCTGTGCTCAGCTCGAAGTCTGCTTGAGATTCTCTCTCTCTCCCGCTCTCTCTCTGTCCCTCCCCCTGCTCACACCCTCTCTCTCTAAAATAAATAAATAAAAATCTTTAAAAAAAAAAAAAATGGAAAGACATTCCATGCTTCCATGCCATGGGTTGGAAGAACAAATATTGTTAAAATGCCTATACTACCCAAAGCAATCTACAGATTTAATGCAAAATACCAACAGCATTTTTCACAGAACTAGAACAAACAATCCTAAAATTTGTATGGAACCAAAAAAGAACCGGAATAGCCAAAGCAATCTTAAAAAAGAAAAACAAATCTGGAGACATCACAATTCCAGACTTAAAGCTGCAGTAATCACAATAGTATGGTACTGGCACAAAAATAGACACACAGATCAATAGAATAGAAGAGAAATTGCAGAAATAAATGCATAATTATATGGTCTATTAGTCTTCGACAAAGGAAGAAAGAATATCCAATGGAAAAAAGACAGTCTCTTCAATAAATGATATTGTGAAAACTGGACAGCTACATGTAAAAGAATGAAACTGGACCATTTCTTACACCATACACAAAAATAAACTCAACATGGATCAAGGACTTAAATGTGAGACTAGAAACCATAAAATTCCTGGAAGAGAACACAAGGCAGAATACTGATCATAATGAGCACTGAGTAATATATAGAATTGTTGAATTACTATATTGTACACCTTTGGGTTTTTTTTAAGATTTTATTTATTTGTTTGTTTGTTTTATTTATTTATTTGAGAGAGATAGAGAACACAAACAGAGGCAAGGGGAGAGGGAGAGAGAGAATCTTAAGCAGACTCCCCGCTGAACACAGAGCCCACTGTGGGACTCAATCCCACGACCCTGAGATCATGACCTGAGTGGAAATCAAAAGTCAGATGCTCAAATGACTGAGCCACCCAGGCACCCCTAAAGATTTTATTCTTAAGTAATCTCTACACCCAACGTGGGGCTCAAACTCATAATCCCGAAATCATGAGTCGCATGTTCTACCAACTGAGCCAGCCAGGCACCCCTGTACTCCTAAAACCAATATAACACTGTACATTAACAACACTGGAATTAAAATTTTAAAAATATAAAAATAAAAATAAATGCATCCTTCCTAAGGAAGTCTTAATGACAGCAAATCTGAGAGAAATTCAGCAAGAAACATTAAATGCCAGCATCTTATTGTCACCCAGGTAATGTACAAATGCGAGATTCAGAATTTACCTTAAAATTCAGAAGTGAAATAATTTATCAGAGGGATACATATTAACACCATTATTTGAACTGAAAAATGACACTTTCTAATGGAAAGTCCAATTTGGATTGATTTTGCCAATTAGTTCATATGGCAAACATTTTCCAAAACTTGAATAAGCTAAATCTGCAACCCATAAGATTCTGATGAAAATATATCTGAAAGGGGAGCCTGGGTGGCTCAGTCAGTTAACCGTCTAACTCTTGATTTCTGCTCAGGTCATGATCTCAGGGTGGTGAGATCAAGGCCTGCATCTGGCTCCTTGGCAGAGGGGAGTCTGCCTCTCTCCTCTCCCTCTGCTCCTCCCCCTGCTCTCGTGCACTCTCTCTCTCTCTCAAATAAATATCTTTTTATTTATTTTGTTTAAAGATTTTATTTATTTATTTGACAGAGAGAGACACAGCAAGAGAGGAAACACAAGCAGGGGGAATGGGAGAGGGAGAAGCAGGCTTCCTGCAGAGCAGGGAGCCCGATGAGGGGCTTGATCCCAGGACCCTGGGATTGTGACTTTAGCTCAAGGCAGATGCTTAAGGACTGAGCCACCCAGGCGCCACATAAATCTTTTTCTAAAAAGAGAAAATATATCTGAAGTATATATTCATTATACAATACACAACATATTATAAACCTTACAAGTATTTAAATTTATGGGGCAAAATTTAAATATCAGGGGCGCCTGGATGGCTCAGTTGGTTAAGCCTCGGACTCTTGATTTCGGTTCAGGTCATGATCTCAGGGTCATGGGGTTGAGCCTCGAATCAGGCTCTGCACTTAGTGTGGGGTCTGCTTGAGATTCTCTCTCCCTCTCCCTCTGCCACTCACCCTGCCCCCTCTCTCTCTCACACACACAAAATAAATACAGGGGGTGGGAAGCCTGGATGGCTCAGTCAGGTAAGCATCTGCCTTTGGTTCGGGTCATGATCCTGGGGTCCGGGGATGGAGCCCTGCAATGGGCTCCCTGCTCAGCAGAGAGCCTGCTTCTCCCTCTCCCTCTGCCTGCCACTCCGCCTGCTTGTGCACTCTCTCTGTCAAATAAATAAATAAACGCTTTAAAAAATAAATAAATAGAGGCACCTAGGTGGCTCAGTCAGTTGGGTGTCTGCCTTCAGCTCCAGTCGTGATTCTGGGGTTCTGGAATCAAGCCCCACATCGGGCTCCCTGCTTGGTGGGGAGCCTGCTTCTCCCTCTGCCTGCTGCTCCCCCTGCTTGTGCTCTCTCTCTCTGTCACATAAATAAATAAAATCTTAAAAAAAAAAAAAAAGCCTAGTTTCTTAAAAAAAATAAATTTAATTAATTAATTAATTAATTAAAGGATCTGCTTGAGGCCAAGATGCAGTAACAAGGACTAAATTTACCCTCTCGCCTTAAAGAACACTCTCCCTCCACCTAAAAAAAAAACAAAAAAACAAAAACCACACATACAAAAAATATATGAAACAACAATTTTCAAGACGCTGGACATCAGGGGCACCTGGGTGGCTCAGTCGTTGGGTGTCTGCCTTCGGCTCAGGTCATGATCCCAGGGTCCTGGGATTGAGCCCCATATCGGGCTCACTGCTCAGCGGGAAGCCTGCTTCACCCTCTCCCACTCCCCCTGTTTGTGTTCCCTCTCTTGCTGTGTCTCTCTGTCAAATAAATAAATAGAATCTTTTAAAAAAAAAAAAAAAAGACACTGGACATCAGACAATAGAGGACAGTGATTTCTGAGAACCTGGGATTGTAGGAGAGAGCCCTACAATGAACTCAAGAGGGCTTTCAGGGTGTGGCATAGGGAAGAGAAACCCAGGTGAGAGTATGGGAGCCCGGGGTGGCCATGTTTGTGGGACAGAGTACCAGAGAGGAGAGACCTACACAGAGAAAATACTCTGAGATGTAGGGAGGATATTCAGAGTATTGACTGGTGTCTGTGTCTGAGGAAACTATGCCATTGACTGGGGAAAAACTGTTGAGAGAATCAGGGGAAACAGTGCCCAGCACTCACATAGGGCCAGAAAAGAGCCTGTTCCCGACAGCTAAACCGGAAAACCTCATGGTTCACAGGACATTGGATAGAGTCTTTCTTCAGTAGTTGGAAATAATTAGCCCTAGACCAATGGTTCTCAACCTGGAGTAAATTTGCTCCCCTCCTCCAGGAAACATTTGGTAATGTGTAGACACATTTTTGACTATCAGGACCAACAGTGAGGTGCTACCAGCATCTAGTGGGGAGGCCAGGAATGTTAGTAAGCATCCTGTGTGCACAGGACAGCCTCCTGACAACAAAGCACCATGTGGCCCAAAGTCAGTGCTGAGTTTGAGAAATCCTGCCCTAGACTACATGCTACTCTAGTCCTTCCTAAGGAATCTTAAAAGCAAGACTCAAAAGGATCAAAGGATCACATTGTTTCCAAATAAATTAACTGTATCCCAGAGCTAAGTTCAAGAATATTTATAGGAAAACAAAACAAACAAACAAACAAACAAAAAAAAACAGGGAAAAAAAGGTTTACAGGAATACAAAACTACGAGGTACCCAACAGGGTAAAATTCACAATGTCTGACATTCAGTTCTTCCTCTTCTAATCAAAGATTACCAGGCATACACACTCAGGAAAATCTAACCCATATTGAGGAGAAAAATCAACCAACCAAAACCAACCCAGAACTGACACAGATGTTAGAAGTGGCATAAAATGACATAAAACAGTTATTATCTCTGTATTCTGTAAGTTCAAAAGGTTAAGTAGAGAAAAGGCAGTTATAAAAAAGACCCAAATCAAGTTACAACATCTTACATGAAAAATACACTGATGGAATTTAACAGCAGTTTAAATATTTCAGAAGGAAAAAGATTAGTGAACTTGAAGGCATAGCAATAAAAACTATCCAAAATGAAAGAGAGAAAAGATAAGTATTTTCTTTTTCTTTTTTTAATTTTTTTTAAGATTTTATTTATTTATTTATTTAATTGACGGGGGGAGAGAGAGAGAGACAGAGAGAGAACACAAGCAGGAGGAGTGGGAGAGGGAGAAGCAGGCTTCCCGCCAAGCAGGGAGCCTGATGTGGGGCTCGATCCCAGGACCCCGGGATCATGACCTGAGCCGAAGGCAGTCGCTTAACAAACTGAGCCACCCAGGTGCCCCCAAAATACCAGTATTTTAAATGAGATTTGGAAAGAAAGCATTAGTGAGCTGCAAGACAATGTTAAGTGGCCTAGTAAAGTATTTGGAGTCCCTAAAAGAAGGGAAGAGAAGGGAGAACTGAAAATACAGTTGAAGAAATAATGGCTGACAATTTTCCAAACTTGATGAAAATTATAAATCCACAGACCCAAGAATCCCAATGAACCCCAAACACAAGAAATATGAAAAAACCACATCAAGGCAAATCATAATTTGCTAAAAAACAAAACAGTGATAAAGAGAAAATCCTAAAAGCATCCAAGAGTAAAAAGTTTAAGCATCTGCTTTCACTCAGGTAATGATCTTGAGGTCCCGAGATCAAGCTCCACATAGGGCTCTGGGCTCAGCAGGGAGTCTGCTTGTTCCTCTCCCTCTCCTTCTGCCCCTCTCCCGGCTCTTGCTCTCTGTGTCTCTCTCTCAAATAAATACATAAAATCTTTTTAAAAAGAGAGAGGGAAGAAAGAGTGTCCATAAAGGCCACGAGGGAAGAAATGGTAGTGATGAGGGAGCAGAAGGCAAGCTGAGGACAAAGCGGAAGCTGGCACCCAACAACACCCACCCCCCACCGCCCCACCCCCCTCACCCCCGCCAACTTTGGGATATATGTAACATTCCCTCAGGGCACTCCGACCTGCCCTAAAGGAAAAACAAATGGTTAACTGATAGAGATCATAGTCTTGCAGGACAGGAGTCTCCCTCAGTTTACAAGTGTCCTAGTGATTTACAAGGAAGAAGCTTTCTTATCAATAACCTAACTTCCAGAGACCCATAACTCAGTTTCCTGAAGCCCTAACATCACCCTCCCCTACATGAAATTGAGGGAGGCTGAGGCAGAAGGAAATGTAAATAAAATTGAATTTCTTTTGAACCTGAAGCCCGTTGACAAGGACGTGTGATAGGAGGAATGTAACATTTCTCCAGAAAACTCCCAACTGTCTTCATATTAGTTCCTCATTAGAGGGGAAAACAACCTTGGCTTGACAATAACCAGGCCTCCAGTATCCTGAGAGTCTTTAGCATATGATAGTCCTTCTGGAGACCCCTTTGTCCTCACCTCCCCAACTCCTGAGTATATAATCAGCCTCTCCTCAAGACCACAGGGCAGCAGCTCTTTCTGCCCATGGGTCCTGTCCCCGTGCTTTAATAAAACCACCTTTTTGCACCAGCGGCATCTTAAAAACTCTTTCTTGGTCGTTGGCTCCGGACCTCACTTACATTCTAAAACTTCATCAGTAGTACATTACCACAAGGTTCTTACAGTGTACATGCAGTGGTATAATGTCACTTGAAAGCAGAAAATGGTAAGTTAAACTCTAAATATAGACTGTAAGTACAAACTCTTAAGAAGAAATAAACAGAACAGCCCTGCATCTATTAGAGAAATTCAGTGTGTAGTTAAAAGCCTTCCCACAAAGTAAACCCCATGTCCAGTTGGCTTCACTAGTGAATTCTATCAAACATTTAAGGATTAAAAAAAGCCAATTCTACACAAACTCTTCCAGAAAATTTAAGAGAAAGGAAAACTTCCCAACTCATTCCATGAGGCCATTCTTACCCTTAATATTACAACCAGGAAAAGATATTATAAGAAAAGCACAGACCAAAATACCTCATGTGGTTTTATCCCAGGAAAGCAAAATTAGTTTCACATTCAGAACTCGACTGGTATTGTAACTGTGTGGTGATGGAGGTTAACTAGACTCATTATGGTGATCATTTCATAATATATACCAATTATCGCTTCATGTTGTATCTCTAAAACTAATATAGTGTTATACATGGGTTACGTCTCCAAAAAAATACAAAAAACGCGAAAGGCATGCCTGGCTGGAGCGTGAGTGGAGCGTGCAACTCTTGATCTCGGGGTTGTGAGTTTGAGCCCCACGTTGGGTGTAGAGATGACTTAAAAATAAAATCTTAGAAATAAAATGAAAAAGAATCATGCTTTAACCCTTTTCTCCTTTTCCTCCATTATGAGTGAAAAAGAAGAGTGTCTGATTTCAAAATTACTCAGAAAACCAAGCTGTGAGCTGAGGATCCACCACAGATGACAGAATTGCTTGGAGGTAATGCCCTAAACTGAGGCCTCTGGGCATTTGAAAGAACCGAGGGCCACCGTAGACAACATGCAGAGAAGCCAGCCAGGAACCACAGCCAAGTGCTTCAGCCACCAGGGTAATGGGGCAATAGTCTTCTAAAGCTGGATGTGGGGAAGGTACTAAGTTTCCATTTTCAAATGTCATCTAGGCATTCAATGCTTGTTCCTTGCTATTTGTGAGATGCTTTCCTGGGAGGAGTTTGTAGTAAGAGTGGCAGGAAATGGACTAAGCAGAACACGTCTGTTGTGCATTTCAGATATTCCCAGGAGTGCTGAAAAGGCATGGAGACTGGAAACAGGCCAAAAAGGCGATAGATATCACATGAAATCAATTGCCTGCAGTACTCATGAATTAAGTCTTACATGTATTTTGTACACAATAATAGCTAATATTTAATAGGCATTTGCTTTGTTTCCAGGACTTTTTATGTATTGTCTCATTTAATCCTTCCTGCAACTCTAGAAAGTAATCTCAATTTCACAAATCAGGAAATTGAGGCACAGAGTAGTTAAATAAATAACTTGCCCAAGGCCACACATATTGTGTCAAAGACAGGATTCGGATCCAGATGTTTGATTCTGGAATCCACACCTGCACTTTTTTTAAAGATTTATTTATTTATTTTAGACAGAGTGAAAGAGCGAGAGAAAGAGCACAAGCAGGAAGGGCAGAAGCAGAGGAAGAGAGACTCCCAAGTCGACTCCGTACTGAGTGTGGAGCCAGACGTGGGGCTGGATCTCACAACCCTGAAATCACAACCCAAGCTGAAACCAAGACCTGGACCCTCAACCTACTGTGCCACCCAGGCACCCCCCACACCTGCATTTTTAATCATGACACACACTGTCTTTCATATGACATATGTATATACATATTCATATGACATATACATGCCTATCCTGCATTTCAGTTTCCACATATGCACGTTTTTTATTTTATCTATTTCTTTATTTAAAACCACCTACACTTATACAGATTTTGTTTATCAAGAACTGAGTCCTATTTTGATCTGAATTATTTATACATAATTTCCCTTTTGAGCACGAGTCTCAGTTACATCTCTAAACTTTATTTTAGCAAACATAAAGACACCTGGCACTGGTCTCTTCCACATATTTAGTCTTGAAATGCTGTTGTTCTTCCTCTACAAATCGTGTGTTTACCTCTATGTAATCTCTACTGTGAAGAATAGAGTCACATGTAGAGATCATTAGAAACACATGGTCAGAGGACAAAGAAAAAAATCAGTGTAATTCATGATATGAAACAAATTTTATTTTACTTATTTTTTTTAAGTTTTATTTATTTATTTGAGAGACAGAAAGAGAGCATGCATGGCTGGGGGGGAGGGTAGGGGCAGAAGGGGAGGGAGAAACTCAAGCAGACTCTGCACTGACAGCACAGCCCAAAGTGGGCCCCAAACCCATAACCCCAAGATCACTACCCAAGCCGAAACCAAGAGTTGGAGGCTCAACCAACTGCACCACCCAGGCACCCCGGTATGAAACAAACAAACAAAAAAACCCTAATCATCTCAATATGTAGAAAAAGCATTTGATTAAATCCAACACCCATTAACAGAAACTCTTAGCCAACTAGGAATAGGAGGGACTTCTCCACCTGTTAAAGAGCATCTACAAAAACCCTCCAGTTAAGGTCATACTTAATGTTGAAAGACTGAATACTTTCCCCCTAAGATCAGCAATAAGACAAGGATGTCTGTTTTCATCACTACTATTTAACATTGTACTGGAGATTCTAGCCAGTGCAATAAGGCAAAAAAAGAAATAAAAGCTGTATGGATAGTAAAAAAGAAGTAAAAGTATTTACAGATAACATCTTCATCTATGTAGAAAATGTAAGGAATCTATTAAGAAATTACTAGAACTAACCAATGAGTTTAGCAAGTTTGTAGATATAAGATGAATATATAAAAAGTAATTATTTCTTTTTTTAAAAGATTTATTTATTTTACAGAGAGAGAAAGAAAAGACAGTGTGTGTGTGAGTCGGGAGAGGGGCAGAGGGAGAGGAAAACAGAAGGAGACTCCTGGCTGAGTGCAGAGCTCTAAACAGGGCCGGATCCCAAGGCCCTGAGATCATGACCTGAAATCGAGTCAGACGCTCAACACACTGAGCCACCCAGGCACCCCTAAAAAGTAACTGTATTTCCATATACTAGCAGTGAACAATCAAGGATTGAGATAAAAAATATTTATAATAACATCATACATATGAAATACTGAAAGATAAATTCGGGCATACCTCAGGATATTGTAGGTTGGGTTCCAAACCATCACAATAAAGCGAATATCACAATAAAGCAAGTCAAATGCTGTTTTTTGGTATCCCAGTGCATATAAAAGTTAGGTTTACACTACATTGTAGTCTATTAAGGATTTTATTTATTTATTTATCTGACAGAGAGAGACACAGCAAGAGAGGGAACACAAGCAGGGGGAGTGGGAGAGGGAGAAGCAGGCTTCCCGCTGAGCAGGGAGCCCAATGCGGGGCTTGATCCCAGGACCCTGAGATCATGACCCAAGCCAAAGGCAGATGCCTAATGACTGAGCCACCCAGGCGCCCTTACACTGTAGTTTATTAAATGTGCAATAACATTATGTCTAAAAAAGCAATGTACATAACTTAAAAATACTGTATTGCGGGGCGCCTGGGTGGCTCAGTCGTTAAGCGTCTGCCTTCAGCTCAGGTCATGATTCCAGGTCCTGGGATAGAGCCCCGCATCGGGCTCCCCGCTGGGTGGGAAGCCTGCTTCTCCCTCTCCCACTCCCCCTGCTTGTATTCCCTCTCTCGCTGTGTCTCTCTCTGTCAAATAAATAAATAATCTTTAAAAAAAAAAAAATACTGTATTGCTAAACAATGCTAAACATCTTCTGAGCACTCAGCAAGTCATAATCACTGATTACAGATCACCACGACAAATATAGTAATAATGAAAAAGTTTGAAATATTGAAGAAATGCCAAAATGTGACACAGAGACATGAAGTGAGCAAATACTGTTGGAAAAATGGCACCAATAGACTTGCTCCATGTAGGGTTGCCGCAAATCTTCAATTTGTAAAAACACAGATCTGCAAAGCACAATAAAGAGAATCACACAAAAACAAGGTATGTCTGTATGGCAAAAGATGTACAAGACCTATATCACAAAACATTGTTGAGAGACATTACATATGATTTAATACATGGGAAGATATAACTTGTTCATAAGAAGACTTGTAGATGAAATACAACTTTCATGAGCAGACTCCATTTGCTGAGATGTCAATTCAAAATCCCAGCAATTTCTTTGTAGATATTGACAAGCTGATTCTAAAGTTCCTATGGAAAGTCAAAATATCCAGAATAGCCAAAACAACTTTGAAAAAGAAATTCAAAGTTGAAAATAATTTCAAGCCACAGGAAGAAAGACAGTATGGGATTAGCATCAAGAAAGATTAACTTAACATACAGAATACAGAGTCCAGCAATAGACCAAACATATATGGATAACCAGTTTTTGACCCAGGTGAAAAGACAATTGAACGGAGAAAAGAGAGCCTTTCAACAAAGGGTGCTGGAATAATTGGAAATTAGTTTCATGGATACTAATTGCCCACAAAAAAAAAGTAGAAGGGGGCTCTCTGAACTTAGCGCCAAGCCCAAAGCCAAGTTTATTTATCTCTATCTTTCCTGATAATGGTCCCTCCCGTTCCACCTTTACTATGTGAGTGGTGACAGAGGTGTATTGTTGGGAAAATATCATGTAATGAACGATGTGCCGGGTGTAAGCAATTTTAGTAACCTATTATGCTAGTAACCCTTAGGGTTTTAAGACTTCAATTCAGGATGGACTAATGGTATATTGGTAAATGTTTTAAAAAAAGGAGAGAGAAGGCCCTCATTTGCAGTATCTGAGTGAATACTCCCATGCAGTGGATTTCAAGCCGCCAGGTGATGTGACTTAAAGAGGTGTTGGGAAGATATGAGCCTACTATTCCCACCACACAAATACGATAAACGTAAATAACCCCAAGAGCACAGACAGTACTAAAACGTAGTAATTAGGAAGTTACAGATTTTAGTATCAAACACCTTTGTTTTTAATACAATTTATTCAATTGTAAGTTGACATAATTTTTAAAAAATATTTTATTTACATTAGAGTGAGTGCACAAGCATGAGGGAGGGGCAGAGGGAGAAGCAGACTCAGAGCTGGGCAGGGAGTCCAATGTGGGGCTCCATCCCAGGACCCTGAGATCTTGACCTGAGCTCAAGGCAGCCGCTTAAGTGACTGAGCCACTCAGGCCCCATGACATAATTTAAATTTTAATAATAGCAGTACTTAAGGACTGGCTAGCCAAATTCTTAATTATTTTTATTTGAGAGACAGAGAAAGAGCACAAGCGGGGCGGGGGAGAAGCAGAGGGAGAGGGAGAAGCAGGTCCCCACTGAGCAGCGAGCCCCATGCGGGGCTCCATCCAAGGACCCTGGGACCAGGACCCCAGCAGAAAGCAGACACCCAACCGACTGAGCTACCCAGAACCCACAAATTCTGAATTTTTAAGTCTGCTCCCATGAGCTTGTAGGAGCCAGCTCCAGCACACCACTGGCCTGGAACAGTTTCTTTTTCTTTCTTTTTTTTTAAGATTTTATTTATTGGAGAGAGAGAGCGCGCGCGCGAGCGCGGGAGAGCACCGGAGAGCGCAAGCAGAGGGGAGGGGCCGAGGGAGAAGTAGGCTCCGCTGAGCAGGGAGCCCCAGGGGCAGGGCTGGATGCCAGGACCCCTCATGACCTGAGCTAAAGGCAGATGTTTAAAGGACTGAGCCGCCCAGGCGCCCCTGGGGGCAGTTTCCTGAGGGAAGTACAAGGTAACTTCTGGTTAACTTCTACTTCGTGACTCCCACTGAAAGGGAAGATCCTGTTGTGCACTTTTTAGTATTCTCAACAAACAGATGAAGAAAGAGAGGCCAGGTGCAGAGAGTCTCTACAAAGTGTTAGGTTGTGGAGGGGAGTTTGAGCTCAGGCCCGTCTCCAAAGCTAGAGATGAACACATCCTTCAAGTGCTCCTACGAGTTCTCTTTTTGAAAAACAGCATGAGGGCACCTGGGGGCTCAGATGGTTAAGCGTCTGCCTTCGGCTCAGGTCATGATCCCAGGGTCCTGGGATCGAGTCCCACATCGGGCTCCCTGCTCCTTGGGAGCCTGCTTCTCCCTCTGCCTCTCTCTCTCTCTGATGAATAAATAAATAAAATCTTAAAAAAAAAAAAAGAAAGAAAAGAAAAACAGCATGATTGGGCGCCTGGGTGGCTCAGATGGTTAAGCGTCTGCCTTCGGCTCAGGTCGTGATCCCAGGGTCCTGGGATCGAGTCCCGCATCGGGCTCCCTGCTTCTTGGGAGCCTGCTTCTCTCTCTCTCTCTCTCTCTGTCTCTCATGAATAAATAAATAAAATCTTAAAAAAAAAAAAAAGAAAGAAAGAAAAAAGAAAAACAGCATGATTTAGAGGACTTATAGCTCGGCCGGGGCTTTAAGAGGGCGGGAGAGGAGGGGCAGCGGAAGAGGCAGAAAAGGAGCATTTTAAGCGTATAAATGCACTTAGGAGGCGGAAGGCTCTGTACAAATCAATACCAACCCGATCCCAGAGAAATGTCCGTGGCCTACAAGAAACAACGAGCGTGCGCGCTCCCACCTGCCCGAGGGCCTTGTCTTCTCCGGAAGGGACTTCATGGTTACACGCCCAGAATTCGGCTGCGCCGGCCGGGAGGACCAGGGGCGGGGGGCGCGGCAACAGCGGGCGAGCCGGGGCTCGTCCTCCCGACCTCCCCGCTCCCCGGGCCTCGCTCCCCTTCCCCGACAGCGGGCAGTGGCGGGGGTGAGGTTACCGTAGTTGGGCCGGAGGATCTGGCGCGGGCACAAAGTCTGTCGAGACCTAAGGCCTCCGCCCCGCCCGCCTCACGCCGCGCCCCCTGGGTCACGTGGCCCGTCGGTGACGGGGAAGAGCCGGCGAGCCGGCGGACCCCGCAGCTGTGTCTGCCGGAGCCCTGCGCGCCCTCGGAGCCATGCTGCGGAGCTGCGCCTCACGACTGCGCACGCCCGGGGCCCTGCGCGGCAGGTTGGGAGGTGCGCCCCCGCCGGCGAGGGACTCGCGGCCGCCGCCTGTGAGTCCGGGAGCCGGGCGTCGGGAGCGGGCGGCTGGGCCAGGCTCTGTCTGGGGGGGGCCGGTGAGGATGGCCGCGCTGAACTGTAGATCCTCAACCCGCTGGCCGCAGAGTAAAAGCTAACGTCAGCGCCGAACGTCGGTGTTAGCGGGGTCGCTTTCAGTCCTGAGGTCCACAGGCGGAGAGGGACAGGAAGGGGACACGGGCCTGAAGCAGCGTGCGGGATGCTGGTCTCTGGTCAGCAAGTCGAGGAATATCGCTGCGACTGAGACCAGTTGGGTCGTGGTTTGGGCAAGGTCGCACACAGGCACGTGGTGGAGTTGGGGTCTGACCTAGGCAGTAACCGCTCCTGACCTTTACGGTAGCATGCTCGCGAGAAGAGCGGCGTCTCTTCCTAGGGTTTCACCCAGATCATCTCTGCCCAACGGATAACTGTACCACTTTCTCACCTTGAAAGGCTGTTGTGAGAGTAAAATGAGGTAACGTTGAACGCGCTGCCTGGCGTTAATACTAAATAAATAATGCTTGTTCTTATATCCCTATGTTTTGCTTCACTGAAGTATTCAATTATTATTAATTAAACCCCAACAATATGTAAGACATTGGTCTCTGATGATATAAAGATGAGTAAGAAAACCCTTTCTCTCAAGGAGCTCACAATCTAGTTGGGAAGAAAAGGATGAAATTGCAAAATTAAAACACTGTATGTTGTCATAAAGTTCTAAGGGAACCTAGAGGGAGGGAACAGTTCCCTACTGAGCAAGAACTGCAAGCTCTTAGACCTTTCTTTTTTTTTTTTTTTTAAAGATTTTATTTATCCATTTGACAGAGAGCTAGCGAGAGCAGGAACACAAGCAGGGGGAGTGGGAGAGGGAGAAGCAGACTTCCCGCCGAGCAGACCTTTCTTTTAAAGAATAATGTGTGCAGACTGGTTATTAATCCTATACCACCTTTCACCTTGGAAAAGAAAACGTCCTGTGCTCCTCTCGCAACAACAAAGATAATTTGTTTCTTTAATTATATGTTGATGCCTTGTAATCTGTGTTGAGAATATTTAACAGTAGTACTTACAGGCTTTGTAAGTCGTTTTTTTTTTTGGTTCAGTAACTTAATCTTAAAAGGAAATATATTAAAAAGGAGGCATAACTTTAGTTAACAAGTCCCACTTGAAAAATATATAACCAAAGATCAAGCCCTCTATAGAGGGCTAGAAAAGGTAATGATATCCCTAACACTTATCCCTCGGTACACAGTCTGTGCTGGGAATTTTTTTTTTTTTTTAAGATTTTATTTATTCATTTGAGACACAGATACAGAGAGAGAGAGCATGAGCAGAGGGAGAAGGGAGAAGCAGGCTCCCCGCAGAGCCATGAGTCAGGCGGGGGCGGTGCGGTGTGGGGGGAGCGGAGCTCTCCATCCAGGGAGCCAAAGGCAGACGCGTAACCATCTGAGCCACCCTGGCGCCCCTGTGCTGGGAATTTCCAAGTGCCCTTACATCAAGTATCTCTTAGTTCCTACCCTCTTGAACTGAAACTTTCATTATTTTTTTTCTCACATCAGTGTTCATCTGAGGTCCTAGGATCTACATGCCTCTTAACTAAAATTAGAGATCCAGGAGCACCTGGGTGGCTCAGTCGTTAAGCATCTGCCTTTGGCTCAGGTCGTGTTCCCAGGGTCCTGGGATCGAGCCCCACATCGGGCTCCCTGCTCAGTGGGAAGCCTGCTTCTCCCTCTCCCACTCCCCCTGCTTGTGTTCCCTCTCTCACTGTCTCTCTCTCTCTGTCAAATAAATAAAATCTCAAAAAAGAAAAAAAAAACTTAAAAAAATAAAATAAAATTATAGATCCACTCCTCCTTTTCCCCCTCCTAACACAAACAGTAACAAGAACCTCCTTTCTTCTTTCCACCCCAGTCTGCAAAGCTACAATTCTGGAATCATCCAAGGCTCTCCTATTTCTGTTTCCCTATGATCAGTCTCTCTCCACATCCCTTGATCCCAGTATCCTAAAAGTCTCTTAAATCTTTTTTTTTCTTCATTTCTTTCTGCCTAGTTCAGCTTCTTTTTTTGTTGTTAAAGATTTTATTTACTTATTTGACGGAGAAAGAGAGCACAAGCCCAGGAAGCAGCAGGCAGAGGGAGAGGGAGAAGCAGGCTCCCCACTGAACAGAGAGAGTCCCATGCGGGGCTCAATCCCAGAACCCTGGGATCATGACCTGAGCCGAAGGCAGTTGTTTAACTGACTGAGCCACCCAGGTGCCCCGTACCTAGTTCAGCTTCTAACCATATCTCATCTGGATCTTTGCAACAGTTTTAACTGCTTTCCCTGCGATTCCCCTCACCTTTCAATTCATCCTTTACACCAGAGCAAGGTTTCTAAAACCTAAGTTCATGTTACTTCTTTGCTTAAAATTCCATAAGGCTCCCCATAGTGGAAAAAAGTATTTTATCATTCATATACCACCTTCATGGTTTTTTAAAGACTGCCTTTCTTTAATGAGTTTCATCCTAAGGAATAACATTTGTGAGATCACCAAGTGTGATGTGTTATTTATGTCCTTTGGTATTATGTATTTAAAAATACATATGCTGTAATCCTTGTGCTACCTAAAATCATCTTTCATTTTGGTGTTTGGAAACTTTGACCTAGCAGATGAAATCTAAGCCCTGTGTTAAGGCCAAAGAGGCTCGATGGTGTGTTCCCCTTCTTTGCCATCCACATCTGGCTGCTACTCTCATTGCATCTTACGTCCATGAAGACTGAAATCCTGCAGTTCTTCCCCATCGTGTCAAACAGTTGTGTCACCTCTTTGTGCCTTTGCTTGGTGTAGCCCTCCCATTCTCTCCTTAGTGAACTTTTTATCCTTTAGAAATCACTTCATCAGTCCTCATCTTTTTGAAGTTTTCCCTGAATGTCACTCCTGTGTCTTTTTGTACTTCTGTTACAGTATTTTTCACACCTGAGGCTGCCAGCACTTGAGGGCAGGGCCTGTCTTAACCAGTTCCTGGCACAGAACCAGGCATATAGCAGATTTTAAAAAGTTCACTGTGTTTAAGTGAATCCCACACTTCAAAGTTAAAATGGTAGGAGAGCCCACAGCCAAGGGAGTCATTCTAGTTCCTAAAAGTCTTCAGTTATCTCTGGGGTGCCTGGGTGGCTCAGTCATTAGGCCTCTGCCTTCGGCTCAGGTCATGATCCCAAGTTCCTGGGATCGAGCCCCACATTGGGCTCCCTGCTCAGCGGGAAGTCTGCTTCTCCCTCTCCCACTCCCCCTGTTTGTGTTCCCTCTCTCGCTGTGTCTCTCTCTGTCAAATAAATAAATAAAATCTTTAAACGAAAGTCTTCAATTATCTCTATCACCCTGGTCCATAAAAAGATGCTGGAACTGATCCATCCTAGAGTTCCCTATTTTAAATAAGACCTATGGATGAGCCAAATCCTACACATTCTGTTCTACCTCTCAACTGGCATGTATTGCTCAGTGCATATTTATCTGTGACTACTTGTGTTTATTTCCAGAATTCATGTACTTTAAAAGCCACATGATTGAGACTGGATTCTAAGGAAATAATCCAAAATAGAGAAAAGGCTATATTCATAATTTTCCAATGAACATTTTTATTTAGAGCAGCAAAAGATTAGAAACACTTTAAATGCCTAACTTAGGGGCACCTGGGTGGCTCAGTCGTTAAGCGTCTACCTTCAGCTCAGGTCATGATCCCAGCGTCCTGGGATCGAGCCCCACATCGGGCTCCCTGCTCCGTGGGAAACCTGCTTCTCCCTCTCCCACTCCCCCTGCTTGTGTTCCCTCTCTCACTGTGTCTCTCTCTGTCAAATAAATAAATAAAATCTTTTTTAAAAAATGTTTAAAAAAAAAATAAATGCCTAATTTAACTGGTTAGGTAAATTATAGTAAATGAGTCTAAAGCACTTTTTCTGCTGTTGAAAATGGTGATAATTGAGATTAAGGACATGAAAAAGTGGGCACTAAATAATTTTAAGTGGTGAGGCAGGAAGAAAAAATACATTTCTTACTGAAATTACAAGTGTATTAAGAAAGATTACATTTAGGGGCACCTGGGTGACTCAGTTGATTAAGCAACCAACTCTTGATTTCAGGTCAAGATCTCAGGGTCATGCTCTGTGTCAGGCTCCATGGTCAGCTCAGTGGACGGTCTGCTTGAGAGTCTCTCTCCCTCTTCCTTCCCATCTGCTCCTCCCCTGCCAGCAACCTGCTCTCTCTCCTAAATAAATGAGAGAAAGATCACATTTAAGATAAGTTGGTAGAAAGACATCAACATTTATCATTGTTTGCTTTTATTTTTGAGAGAGAGCGCGTTCTGATGAGCATGAATAGGGGCAAGGGCAGAGGGAGCCTGCTTCGGCTGGATGGGATCATGACCTGAGCCAAAGACAGACACTTAGCCCACTGAGCGACCCAGGCACCCATAAATTGTTTTTTCCTTTCTTTCCCAGATTTTCTGAACTGGGTTCTAAAGAGATAGCGAATCCAAAACCATAGGAAAAAAACAAAGGTACAAATCCTGGGTTAGGGAGTGGAGTAGTCTCGACCCTGCTCACATTTCCCCTCATGAAGTTGATACTTCTTCTGTTCAGTCAAGGAGTTGTTAATTCTGTGGAGTTTTTGAGACAGGCTGCCTATATTCTCAACCATCAGGCCAGAATCAGAGCCGGCCAGATCAGAGCCAGCCGAGGTGTCAGCATGTCAGTGGAAGGCTGGTTGGCTGGTTCTTCCATCACATCACAGCCTTGCTGTTTTTGTATCGGGGTGTGGTCCGTGATGAGGGAGCAGAGGATGGCTGAAGACGGAGCATAAACTGACACCCTGCAACCTCTCCCCCCCCCCCCTCCTGGTGGGACATGGACATGTGTGACATTCTTCCAGGAATCTCCCAACTATCTTAATGTTAACGCCTTGGTAGAAGGGAAAAACAACCTTGACAATGGCAAGGCCTCCGGTATCTTGTAGGTCCTCTTTGGTATCTTGTAGGTCCTCTTTAGCACATGAAAGTTCTTTTGAAACCTCCCTTTTTTCTTACCTCCCCCAACCCAGTAGTGTATAATCAGCCACCCCTCACAACGGCAGTCCAGCAGCTCTTTCTGCTTATGGCTCCTGTCCCCGTGCTTTAATATAAAATCACCTTTTTGCACCATAGACTTCTCAAGAATTCTTTCTTGGCCATCGGCTTCGAACCCTAGTAACGTCTTTCCTACATCAGTCCAAGTGTTGTAGATACATTGAATCTGAATTAACAAGGGTGACTGGAAGTGGAATGCCATAGAGTTGATAGTTTCTGTGATCTTAAATATTCCAAGATTTCTGCTGAAGCCAAAAAAAAAAAAACCCTCCCCCCCCCAAAATTTTTTTCCTTTCCAGTGCCTATGGCCATTTGCTTTGTCCTCCTTCTAAGTCACCCTTTGTCCGCCTCCAGGGTCTCTGCACCATTCCACTTGCTGCCTGGGCATGAGTGGTAGCATTGCTCAGTGCTGCAGAGAAATAGCATAGTAACCATGGCTTCCACGGTTCCATGGCTTCCAGGAAGCCATGGTTACTATGACACCAAGCACCTGCCCCCCCCCCCCCCAACTTCCTCCTCCTCTTTATATTCTCTTTCTTGGTAATTGGCTCTGCCACTCACCATGTTGCATAATTCAGAAACCTGGGGTTGGTGTTTGTATTTTTACTCTTCCCTTACTCTTTATCTGCTTCATACAGTCATAATTTTCACTTGGGTTACCTCTAAAAGCCTCGACACAGGGTCCTCACATCCAGTGTTGTCCCTCCCACTATCTTTCTTATGATGGTCAGATCAGATCTTGTCATTTCCCTATTGAAATCCCTCTGGGAACAACTGCAGATACAGACCGGTTCAGGCCAACTAGCTTAGTATGGAAGTTCTCCCAGCCAAGCCCTTGTCTGCATCTCTGTAGCCATCTGCTCTTCCCCTTGCACTGAAACAAAGCCAAGCTTCTTTTAGGCCTTAGTTTCATCATCTGTAAAATGGGGATAATAATTAGTACCTACTTCGTAAGTATTTCGTAAATGTGGTTGTTATGAGGCTCCACAAAACTGTCATGCCTCCTTGCTTTTGCATATGCCTACAATACCCTTTCTAGCTGGCTAATTTCTGCTTGTTCAATTGATGTGGGAAACAAAGAACAAAAATTAGTAAATTTCCTTACTGCCTACAGCCCATTGACAAGTCCTTGAAACAGGCAAAGTGACATACTCCTCTAGGAACTCAGCTGCCTCCATGTTAATACTTTGCTGAGGGCAAAAGGCAATCTTAGCCTGCCCCCCTGGATCCTGTAAGTCTACTTTAACATCTAAAAATTCCGTTGGAAACTTCCTTTATCTCTACCCCCACCAGATACATGTTGGCATTCATCCCCCAAGCATATGACCCACTGATATACATCTGAAGGGTCTCGTGACTCAGGTTTTATTAGACAGTAATAAATGACCTTTTCCCAGCAATAGCTAGCCCCCTCAAGATCCTGGAAACCTTGATTCCAAAATTCCTTAGAGACTTACCTATCCCTACCCCCTTCCCAATTTGAAGGTATATAATCACCACCCCTCATGACTCCACTGAAGCTCTTTCCGCCCATGGTCCTGTTCCCGTGCTCTAATAAAACCACTTTTTGCACTGGAGACGGCTCAAGAATTCTTTCCTGGCCATTGGCTTCGAACCCTAACATCTTCCCTACATCAAAATCAAGATTCAGGTCAAAGAACTCCTCCCTGAACCCCACCCCACCCCCCATCTGAATTAAACACCTCTCCCCTGTGCTCTGGCTCCTGCATACCCCACTGGTAACACTTTTTACATGGAGGAAAATGTGTGTCCTTCATCTGTTTATCTCCAGTTCCTGGCTCACCTGTGCTTGATTAAGGTGTTTTGTTTGGTTTTGTTTTAAAAGAAAGGAATCCACAGACCTGAGCTTAATGCTTCTCTGCTAGTAGCTAGTGGGGTGACACTGAGCAATCACTTACCCTCTCTCTCAATCTCTCCTCCTCTCAAGGAGGTTGGATCAGCTGATTCTTAAAATGTGCTTCCACTCTGAAATGACCAACTTCTGGAAGAGGCAGCCAGATAGTCTCAGAAAATAGGAGAATATGTTACAAGATAGGGTTCACTCTCCATTCTTCTTTTTCTCCTCTCTTTCTTTTAGAGGTCGTTTTCTTCAGAGGTCATTTATGTGGACCATTCTCTCCCCAACCCCAGCTGGAGCAAGGACATGAGACTCCTTTTTGACCAGTTCATGAAGAAAACTGAAGATGGCTCTTGGAAACGTTTGCCTTCACATAAATCTGTATCTCCTCAAAGGACTGAAGAGGTCAAAACCTTTTTTCCTGGTAGGAACAACCACTCTCTCATAAAGAATATTTAAATGTCAAATATAAAACAAAATATTGAGGCATTGGTTACTATGTGGAAATGTTGGGGCCTGGAGCCAATGGCCAGGAAAGAATTCTCGAGATGTCTTTGCAAAAAGGTGGTTTTATTAAAGCACGGGGACAGGATCCTTGGGCAGAGGTGGTTTTATTAAAGCACTGGGACAGGACCTTTGGGCCGAAAGAGCTGCACTGATTATACACTTTGGGGTTGGGGGAGAAGACCAAGGGAAGTTTCCAAAAGTCTTTCATATGCTACAGAAGACTCACTGGATCCTGGAAGCCTGGCTATTGTCAAGCTAAAGTTGTTTTTCCCTCTAGCAAAACATTAACATTAAGACCCTTGGGAGTTTCCTGGAGGAATGTCCTGCTCTGTCTGCCTCAAGTATTTGTCACTTGGCTGCAGGATATGAGGAAATTATTTTTAACTACATTTCCTTCTGCCTTTATTCCCCACATCAGTTACCGCTTGAAGAGGGAAGGATGTAAGTAATGCAGGGGTTTCTTTACTCTCTATTGTCTTTGTTTGTTTGTTTTTTAAGTAGGCTCCACGCCCAACACGTCTGCTGTTCCTCAAAATAATCTTGATGCCAAAGAGCTGTATTTTGGGTTGATGAATTCTGCTGTCGTTCATTCCCGTCTTTGAAGCTTCCCCAAGAAGTTTCATGTCTTTGAATGAGTCTGTTAGTCCTGAGAATACATTAGTTAAACAGTTGTGTCTCATTTTAGGAGGTGGTATTTATTGCAGGGGGGCTCTACATGGCATGAGCAGTCACCTATTTAATAAGAAGCGTTTTTTAATGGAAACAAAAGAAAAAGGTTAATAGTTGGACAAACCGTAAACTCTGTTTTTGAGTCCAGAGGACAGTCAAGATTTCTAGATGTTGGGCTCAGAGCATCTCAGATGGAGTGAGGGCCCTGCCAAAAAACAAAATTCATCCGAGCAAATTTGAAGATCTAATTGGCTTTATTGAATGATTCATGAATTGGGCAGCATCCCATCTGGCAAGTAGAAAGGGGCTCCCAAGAGTTGTACAAAATGGAAGGTTTTTGGGGTGCCTGGGTGGCTCAGTCGTTAAGCGTCTGCTTCGGCTCAGGTCATGATCCCAGGGTCCTGGGATCGAGCCCCGCATCGGGCTTCCCGCTCAGCGGGAGGCCTGCTTCTCCCTCTCCCACTCCCCCTGCTTGTGTTCCCTCTCTCGCTGTCTCTCTCTCTGTCAAATAAATAAATAAAATCTTTAAAAAAAAAAAAAAAATGGGAGGTTTTTATAAGAAGGAGGGTGGGGCAAGGAGTTAATGGCAAAAGAAAAGAAAGGATTCCAGGCAAGGTCACTATCACTTGGGGGAAAGGGCAGGGGGTCTTATCATGCAGATGACCTCATTTGCCTTTGAGGATAGAGAGGACCTAGGTAACAGATTACCTCATTGATGATGACCAGAAAATTCCAGCTGACTCAGTTAAAACATTTCTGGGGGAGGCTGACACTACAGTTAGGTTAGATATTAAACCCCAGTTTGGGGGCGCCTGGGTGGCTCAGATGGTTAAGCAGCTGCTTTCCAGTCAGGGCTCCCTGCTCAGTGGGGAGCCTGCTTCTCCCTCTGCCTGCTGCTCCCCCTGCTTGTGCTCTCTCGCTCTCTGTCAAATAAATATAAATAAACCCCAGTTTGGTGACTTGGCCTAAGCGACACTGATGTGGGAAACAAAAGCAAAAGGAGAAATTAAGGCCAAAATTGTGACTTGTTTTACAAACAAATTAGTCTTAATTTGGCTCTTTCTGGAAATGAGAGTGATTACAAAGAGAAAAATATGTGTCAATAACCCATCTTTGCAGATGTTAAATTCTAGTTCTCATTGTCTTTGAATGTTTGTTGTTTGCCTAAGCTAGACAACTTGAGGTAAACTTCAGAGAAATTGCACAATAGCTCATGTATAGACATTCTTTGTGCTCGTCAGAGGTTCCTGGTGTCAAAGCAACCCGAGGTGCCCCTTGAATGAAATTGCTATGATCACCGCCCTGCCATTAAAGTCCCGGTAGGAGGGATGCTCGCATCCCCCAGCTTGCCCATCGAATTCTAGACTGTAAAATGGGTGCCAGCATGTGGACCAAGATACCATACCTTGCCTTGCCCTGAAGAACCCCCCATTTTTAACCCATGGAAAACATTAGGAAAGTTTTTACAAGGGGAAATTGCCCCTATAGTTTGTTGTAAGTGGAGGACATTGACAGAAGACAGTAGAGATAGAAATCCGTCATGGTCTAAGCGACATTCCAACACATGTAGTCTTTACAGCCAACTTCTCTAGGAAATTGTCCCAGTTGGGCTTTAATTCAGTTGGGTACTGGTTTCAGCCGGTTCCAAGTGGAAGTCTCGTGGCCAGAGATCACTAGACCAGAGATGTGGAGAACATCACATTAAACCAGTGAGGAGGAAACCTCATATGGGAGTCTTAAGATTGGCAGCTGTGCTAGCAACTTAGGTGGCTGTCCCGTGCCCAGAAAAGACAACTTTGTATAAGGACAGGAATAAAGAGAGGACATCAAGAAACTAAGTTTCTGGGTCTTACTACCATTCCGGCCAGGGTACTAACTTCCAGCCAAAAGGCAGGCTTTCTCCTCCCCGTAGAGTGGCCCCAAGCTAGAGGATTGCAGCCTGAGCAGTTGACCTGAAAGTGTTCCAATAAGACCATACTCCATGGGGGCGCCTGGGTGGCTTAGATCGTTAAGTGTCTGCCTTCGGCTCAGGTCATGATCTCCAGGTCGTGGGATCAAGCCCCGCATCCGGCTCCCTGCTTGGCGGGGAGCCTGCTTCTCCCTCTCCCTCTACTGTTCCCCCGCTCGTGCTCTCTCTCTCTCTCTCTGTCTCAAATGAATAAACAAAAAATTCTTGAAAAAATAAATATTATTTAAAAAAAAAAAAAAAGGACCATACTCCATGAAAATCCCCTGAAATGAGAGTAAAGGAAGAGAAGAGAAAGTACTCACCAAGTTTACAGAGAAGCTCAGAGTGCAGATGAAAAGACCGAGCCACACATTCAGGCGCCGAGTGATGTGGCAGTGTTGGAGTTGGGAGCCAACAGCCCAAAAAGAATTAACGTCTTTGGTGCAAAAAGACGGTTTTATTAAAGGACAGGGGCAGGTAGAAAGAGCTGCACTGGGGTCATGAGGAGTGGCCCATTATATACTTTCAAGTTGGGAGGGGGTTAGGGATAGCATAAGTCTCTAAGGAATTTTGAAAGCATCATTTCCAGGACCTTGAGGGGGCTAGCTATTGTTGGGAAAAGGTCATTTATTATTGTCTAATAAAACCTGAGTCATGAGACCCTTCAGATGTAGATTAGTGGGCCATATGCTTAGAGGATGATTGCTAACATGTATTTTGGGGTGGGGAGTAGAGATAAAGGAAGTTTCCAAAGGAATTTTTATGTGTTAGAGTAGACTCACAGGATCCTGGGGGTCAGGCTAAGATTGCCTTTTGCCCTCGGCAAAGTATTAGCATAAAGGCAGCTGAGTTCCTAGAGGAATATGTCACTCTGCCCGTTTCAAGGACTTGTAGGCAGTAGGAAATTTAATTTCTTCTTTTGCCTTTGTTTCCCACATCAGGAGCTACTTCACAAAGTAATGGTCTCTTCTGGGTGAGGAAGAGTTATGCCCCTTTGCTTCTAGTAAAGCGTTTTATAGGGTTTTTTTAAATTAGCTAATAGAGAGGAGCTTACTCTTTAACTTTGGGTGTATCACTTATATTGGGCGGTTGGTTTTTCCGCTGTCCTACCTAGGGTTGTGGAATAACCTACAGGGAGCATGTTAGAAGGTGGAGGATAGACAGTAAAGTATCCCCAAGCTAAGAAGGCACTTTGAGACCAGAAAACAAAGCAGGCCACTCCATACAGTTTACATAGAGTTTTATTCAAGGTAACTTATTGACAGAGGGATTCAGGTGGAGAACAGTCCACAGTAGCTGCATAGTTAATTCTCCACGAAATCCAGACCTCAGTCCACAGATTGTATAGAGTGAGGGGAACACACAGAAGATCACTGTAGTGAGATCAGAAGGCTTGCACTCACCTCAGAGGGCTTGCATGCACCTTATTTGACAGCTGGCCTTTAATTAGATCTTGTGGCACCACCTGTGCATCAAGAAAAACTGTTATCTCTAACAGATTCATGGGAGGCTAAAATAAGCCTCCCCCCCCCCATCCTGGCCGGCATTTCTAAGGTATGTATATTCATCTCCAAGGGGCCCAGAACATGTAGCCCCAAGAGAGGTTACTGAGCAAATGTGAACAAGACGGAGGGCCAAAGATGGGGTCAGTATTGTCAGCACAACGCTCCTACAGAACAATTTTAAGAATGTCCAGCTGATGTGGCTTTTATAGCCAGAGGGAGTGGGGTCTTGTGATTCTTTTTATGACCTGCTGACTTAAGAGTCAACCTAAAAACCAAAATGGCTTTACGTTGGTCAACTTCCCTCCTGAGCCTCCATTCCCTCCTTCCTCAGTTATGTAAAGGTCAAGTTGATGATTAGCTTGGGGTCAATCACAGGTGGGGGTCTTGCTGGTCTAGGCAGTCCTTATTGCTTGAGGGGGGTAGTTTTTGTTCCCTAGGCAGGATACTTTGCCTGGAGGGCTTTTTGCCTGAGTTATGAGCTGCAAAGAAGAACTTAATCAATTAGAAAGCTCGAGATCAAAACGAGGTAGTTGAAAGCCATACTCGGGCAGTCTCATTCATTTTCCTGGTTTGCAGTTTGACTATCTCTGGTGATGTCATCAGGTGTGAACCTTCTGAATAGCCCAACTGCAACAGGTAAGAACATTGTCCACACATGAGCTCTTACGAAATTTCTGTCAAGTTGTCCAGTTTCAGTTTGCAGGGCTTCAGGAAAAGCAGTTTTGTTCTTAGTGATTCCAAGTCAGAAGGGTGGGAGAAAATTGGAAATGTTTGGAGAGTCATAGTCAGATATTTGAGGAAACTAGAAGAATTTAGGATCCAGGTCAGTTTGCAGATAGATAACAACTTCAAAGAAAGCAAACAGCACTGGGATCTGATGTCCACAAAGGTGCTATTGAAACGTACTTTTTCTCTGCAGTCATCCATTTGTATCAGAGATAATCACGATAAGACTAATTTGTTAGCAGAATGAATCTAGTCTCATTAAACATAGCCTTATTATTTACATAAGTACCACAAGAATAGTGACTGGCCACATGGGTTTTTTTGGGTTTGCTTTGCTTTTCTTTTCTTTCTTTTAAGATTTTATTTATTTATTTGAGTGAGAAAGAGTGTGAGTGAGCACAAGCAGGGGGAGCAGCAGAGGGAGAAGGAGACGCAGACTCCCCACTGAGCAGGGGGCTAGATCCCAGGACCCTGGTGAGCTGAAGGCAGATGCTTCACCGACTGAGCCACCCAGGCGTCCCTGGGTTTGCTTTTCATAAGGAATCTCAGATTGGACTTATATTTTATTATTATTATTATATTTGCCAGAGAGCACACAAGCAGGGAGAGTGGCAGACAGAGGGAGAAGCAGGCTCCCTGCTGAGGAGGGATCCCGATGCGGGACTTGATCCGAGGTCTGGGATCATGATCTGAGCCAAAGGCAGCTGCTTAACCAACTGAGCCATCCAAGCGTCCCTCAGTTTAGACTTTTAAAAGCCACTCAAGGCCAGAAACCAAGCCAAGGACTCACTGTCCTTGCCTGCAATACCTTTGAATTTGAGTGGATTCCTCTCTTCTCAGGGCCCCCAAAATATTCTGAACTTCTCAGGCTGCCAGGAAGTGACCGTCTTTAGCCGCTGTAATGCCAGGAACCCAGTAAGCAAGATGCCAGGCAGTTTTCTGAAGGGGCTTTATTGGCTCCATAAAGTCAGCCTTAGTTCCATGAGGCTGTTTGGTCTTGTCTGTGTCTGTTACAAAGAACAGATTATCTGCAAATAAATATATTACTGTGAAAATAAGAATACTTAATAAGCATTTCCAAATTCTGATGAGATGAGGTAAGGAAAAAGATAAATGTTTCAGTTTTGCTTATCTTCATCAATTCGTTTAGTCCCTTATAATTGATTCTTGTTTTGCTTGATCTTGGCAGTTTTGTGAATTGAGTTTTCCAGTAGAGTTATGGAAATTCTTACCCAGTTCAGTAGTATGATTACTTAAAGTTATCAGAAACCTGTGCATATAAGAGTCCTTTTCTTTTTTTTCTTTTTTAAAAGATTTTTATTTATTTATTTAATTGACACAGAGAGAGAGCATAAGCAGGGTGAACAGCAGGCAGAGGGAGAAGCAGGCTCCTGGCTGAGCAGGGAGTCCGATGTGGGGCTCGATCCCAGGATGCTAGGATCATGACCTGAGCTGAAGGCAGACACTTAACCGACTGAGCCACCCAGGGGCCCCAAGAGTCCTTTTCTTGAATCTCAGAAGACAAAGCACTTTTTTTGCAAAATCATCAGAGTAAAACTCTAAATGACAAAAAGACTTAAAAAATGGCCTTGGTTAAAGATCTGATGAGAGTTCATTCTAATGCAAATGACAAGGAACTGGTTATTTCTGTGGCACAGATTTTAAGATAACTAGAATTATGACTGATAACATTATACCAGGACACAGCAGATTGCTAGGAATTTTACACGATTTAAATAGTTAAGTATCTCTCCTTTAGAAGATGTACCAGGGAACATGCTGGGAAATCCCACAGTTAGTCTGAGTTCAAAAAAAAAAAGACCTGACTTAGATTTTGGTTAGGGAAAGTTTGTCAAATATCAAATGTTTTAGAACACCTTATTAAATAGGTCACTGTGAAACAAAAACTTCTGTGAATAGAGAAGACTCAGTTTCTTAAGTAATCAAAGACCTGCAAAAGACAACACGAAGCATAGGAAATGGTGTTGGTAAGATACAAAATCTTTGCTTTCTAGGCAGGTTGCTTAAAAGGTAAAAAACAAAAACAAAAACAAAAAACAAACACAAAAAAACCTTCCACAATCTCTTATCAAGAGCAGACCAATAGTCTAAAGAAGACTGTGTCCTTGGGGCGCCTAGGTGGCTCAGTCGTTAAGTGTCTGGGCTCAGGTCATGATCCCAGGGCCCTGGGATCGAGCCCCGCATCGGGCTCCCTGCTTGGTGGGAAGCCTGCTTCTCCCTCTCCCACCCGCCCTGCTTGTGTTCCCTCTCTCACTGTGTCTCTCTCTGTCAAATAAATAAATAAATAAAATCTTTAAAAAAAAAAAAGAAAAAGAAAACTGTGTTCTTCTAATAGATGAAAGGTGGTTCAATTTTTTTTTTTTTTTTAAGATTTTATTTATTTATCTGACAGAGACAGCGAGAGAGGGAACACAGCAGGGAGAGTAGGAGAGGGAGAAGCAGGCTTCCCGTGGAGTAGGGAGCCCGATGCGGGGCTCAATCCCAGGACCCTGGGATCAGGCCCTGAGCCAAAGGCAGACATTTAACGGCTGAGCCACCCAGGCACCCCAAAATGTGGTTGAATTTTAACTTTGTACAAGCATTCTATTAAAACTTACTTTAAAAACTCTTATGATACGGGGACCTGGCTAGCTCAGTTGGTGGAGCATGCGACTCTTGATCTTGGCGGTGTGAGTTAGAGCCCCATATTGTGTGTAGAGATTGCTTAACAATTAAATCTTTAAGGGGCGCCTGGGTGGCTCAGTCGTTAAGCGTCTGCCTTTGGCTCAGGTCGTGATCCCAGGGTCCTGGGATTGAGCCCCACATTGGGCTTCCTGCTTCGTGGGAAGCCTGCTTCTCCCTCTCCCACTGCCCCTGCTTGTGTTCCTTCTCTCGCTGTGTCTCTCTCTGTCAAATAAATAAAAGCTTTAAAACAACAACAACAACAACAAAAATTAAATCTTAAAAAAAAAAACCCTCATAATAATTTCATACAGTTCTAGCCACCTTGACCACACAAGGTAAGATTCTCTCTCCCTCTCTCCTCAACTTTATCTACTTAGTTTGTCCTTTATTCTCCTCTTTTCATTCTGAAACAACTAGTTATTCTACTTGAGGACCAATTTACTTTTTTTTCCTTAACAAAAATACATCTCCATACCTCATACCTGTTCTTACTAAAAATACATCCTACTTGCTTTGCATAGTTGTTTCCCTTATTACTTGTAGTATGTTGAATGACATATATTAGAATTCTTAACCTATAGAAACCTTAGTTTCTAGTGAAAATGAAGAAGTAAGCAATTATGAACTGTGTCATGCCAGTATTGTGGAGATTGGCAAATTTGTGAATACATTTTTATAATTTCTAGAAGCATACACTTCCTCACAGTAGTTTTTCAGTGTGGCACAAGACATGTTTACTAACAGACTCCAATATGTTTAGCTCCTCTGTAATAAGAGGCTACAAGCAGGTAAACTTAGGCTTAATATTTAACAATTAATGTTTCAATATTTTATCTTATTTGGAAATGATCTAGATATTTAATAAATATCCATAACTTAGCAAAACTCTAAGAATATTAAGTTACCAAAGAGATTTAAGAAACTATTTTTAGGTAGACATAAAATCTAATTGTTCATTTATAAACATTTAGCTTACATCTGTTTAATTCATTTATTCTTAGCAATGTTTACATTATTCATGAGAATTTCATCATCTTAAGTTATTTTTCTTAACAAATTGTGTAACAGATAACATGAGCTCATTTGACTCGTAAACCAGGTAGAAAAAGTTGTATGTCTGCATTTAGTGCTGACAACTCTGAAAGTGTGTCTGTTTTTCTGGGTTAGTGCTTGTTGTTTTAGTAAACCTACAATATTTCTATTTATCAAAGATTACCCAAGTCATGTGAATTTGAAAAACATTTGGGTAGTCTCTTTATTTCTGAGTTTTCCCTCAAACGTAATTTATATAAGCACTTTTTTTTTTTAAAGCCAATAAAGTAGAGCTCTTTTTACAGAGTAATTTTGGCAATGCCACCCAGAGGTAGAAAAATATCACACATCTAGAACATACATATATAGACATACATAAACATACAGACAAATGCAAACAGAAATCTTATACTCAGTAGTTTATAAAAGAACAATTGAATCCAAATTGTGTTTCAGGCAGATGGAATAAGTTAGGGTTAACCCACTAAGCTAAAGCTTTTTACAAATATTTGTGTAGAAGACTTAAGAATTTTTCATTTGCCCCATTTCCAAATAGCTCCTTTTCCCTTTGCAGCCTCAGAGAGTTGCTTGGGGTCTCTGGGTCCCTAGAGAGCCCCCAGTAGAGGAAAGCGGACTGCAGCTCAAGTGGCTGTAGGGAGCTGAGGGGCTGAAGTGGGAAGGGAAAATACGGCTGGGGTGGAGAAGGTTTGGACGAGGTAAGAGTTTGAAGCAGGGGACATAGCAAGGATTCGGGGAATTGAATGGAAGATGGAAGGTGACAAAAGGAAGAACAGAAGCAGTAGGAAGAAGAGGTCCCTGAGGAGCTAATCTAGGGAGATCTTAAGTTTCCCAAAGAAGCCAGTTAAGTTCCAAATTATACTTAGTTAAATCATGCAAATAAGAAAGAGGTGGACAGAGCTGGTGGAGCATATAGTCAGCAGGGGTTCAAGAAGGGGGTTTCAGTCAATTGAGAAGTTGAGAAGTTCCCATGGGAGGAGCCAGGATCAAATAGAGAGGCCTTTTAAAAAAAAATAACTCCTGGGGCACCTGCGATGGCTCAGTTGGTTAAGTGTCCCACTTCAGCTCAGGTCGTGATCTCAGGCTCGTGAGATGCGACGGAGCCGTGCATCAGGCTCCCCACTGAGTGTGGAGCCTGCTTAAGATTCTCCCTCTCCCTCTGCCCCTCCTCCTCTCTCTCTCTCTCTCTCTCAAAACAAAATGAAACAAAAACCTATCAGCCTCCAATGTGGCCAAGTTTTGACCATAGAGCTTTTTTAAAAATTCCTTTCAAATATTTTCTCAGGTTTCAGCTGAAACACACAGTAAATTTTCCTGACATTATTCCTTTTTAAAATATTTTTTCCTGTGTCTTTTAAATCAAAGGCATACCTATCAAGTGACTAAAAACTAAAACCAATAAGCCTTTTATGGCTTAATGACGGACACAAAAAGTGTCCCCAAAAGAGGGGACAAAAGATGCAGCCCTCCCAAAATCCAGAACCACTCCCAAAGGTAACCAAAAGAAAGAAAGACCTATACAACCCCTGAGAGCTGGCAAAAGTTGGCAGGACACTAGCCACAAATGGGGTACAGTTCACATTTCTGTCTGGCCACATTTTGGGGCCCCCAACCTGACAGCTGGGCCACCCGCACACGTAAGAACCGACAACCTATATGCCCCAGCAGGCAGAAATGCGGCCCAAGTTCTCAGAACACAAAACAAGACAAACCGAAAAGTAGTAACTGTCCACAGGAGGGAAAGGATTGTTAGCCAGTGGGTACCTGAAAGCAAATCCAGGATCCACAGTTTAAAGAATTACATGTGTTTTTCTCCTGCTAAGCTGAATTTGGAAAGGGTGGGACAACATAAAATTTTACCTTCCTCTCTTGTCCAGGCACTAGAGGAAGACCCGGCAGAGCAGACTTCTGCCTGTTTTCCCAGGATCCCATCTGTAGGCTCTGGAACAAGTGGTGGTGTCAAAGCAGGTACTTTCTGGGTCACCAGAAACTATAGGGGAGGAAAATAATTCCAAGTTCTTGGTGGAGACCCTGTAATAAAAGGCAGATTAATAAGAAAAATAAACAAGTTTATTAACGTGTATACCTCATGTATCCATAGGAGATAACCAGGGGAAAGGAGTAACTGATGCTACCCATTGCTTTCTTCACCTCCCTTCTTGGATCTGGTAGGAGTACGAACTACAGTCAGGCCAGCTGTTGTGATTTAAAGGGGGCACATCTGAAAAACTTGGAAAACTTCTGTTTCCAAGTCTGCATAGGCTTAGCGCTTTTGCACTAACTAAAGAGTTAAATTAAGCTCCTTTGTCAGTGTTTCTCCTGATCTGAATCACTTGGACCCTTTGGTGTAGAGCCTGAGGATCTATTTTTAACAAGCTTTCAGACTGTGTGGATGCAGTTAGTCCTGGAATTAAGGAACCACTGATTTCTGTGATGATGTTAACAACCAACTAGAAGTTGAAAGTTCGTTAAACTGGTTTTATCTTCGCATTGCAAAAGTCAGTCTTACTGAACTCAATAATACCCACCTTTATCTGCCATTTTAGGTAATGCTCTCTTGCCCAGTTAGACTCTTAGAGTTCTGCATTTGAAACAGAAACAAAAACTTGTAATACCTGCCCTTATGAGAATGTAAGAAGTATGTCAGTCTTTCGGATAAACAGAAAAGTAATGGTCTCTCTTCCTTTAAGGAATGTCCATTTTTTCAGGGGCCAATCGGTGTCTTTCATAAGATCCCCAAAGGAATCCATGACCTAAAAATGTCAAGAACCAATAGCTTAAAGAGTTAAAAATGTGGATAGTTATTGATATAAATATATTAATTAGCTAAATCAAACCAGGATAAAATAGATACATAGAATCTGAGAGTTAGGACCTAGAAGATTATTTAGTCTGGGATATAAGGATGGACCATCAGAATCACTTAGGGAAGGGTTCTTAGTCATCATTACTGCTTCCTTCTTTTCTCTTTTGAGATTATTAGCTTTCTTCCTTACACAAATATTTATTGAGCACCTACTGTGTGTCAGACGTTATGCTAGGCACTGGGGTATAGCAATGAAGAAAACAGCTGGGATGCCCACCATTGTGGAGCTCACAACCCAGCAATCTTATTAAGCTACTACTGTTGGAGAGGACAGTGGGCTCCCTTGTTTTGGAATGGAAGGAAGGTTGGGACCCACTACTGTAGTCTTAACTTTTTCTCTGTCTTCTCTGGCTTTCTACATTAACCCTTATGACCATTCATCCAGACTTCACTTGAACCCCTCCAGTCATAGGGTGCTTGGGACAAAGGGGCTTTTTCCATTTTAGACAGCTCTACTTAGTGATTTCTTCCTTAGACTGTACTGAGCTACAGTCACTCTTGTGCCTTTCACCCATTTGTTGAGTTCTACCACCTGGGAACACACAGAATAAGCATCCTTTCATGTGTAGGAGTTAGATACATGCATCTCACTCCTGTGCCTGACAGTTCTTGTTGCCAGGCTTCTCTTCTCTGTTTTTTCAGGTATTTCTCCCAGAGGATATTTCAGTCTCCTTTACAAGCCTGGTTGCTTTTTCCAGGACATATTCCAGTTTCTCAGAATTCTTCTTAGTGTATGCTTCCCAGAACTAAGCTTGAAACCAGTTATATCCTTTCAGTGTAGAATAAGACATTAGCACTAGGTAGATAGCCATGTCCCACTTGCCACTAACAGTCAGCTAACACCGTGTGTCATTTGTGTGAACTATTGGTCTCCCCTCTTCTGCACCTACGTGGCCAATTTGTTGAACCTTACTGAAGTTTATGTATATACCTAATATATTCTTCATTTTTAGAGTCAGCCTATAAAGACCTTTTTGGCTTCTTTTATAAGTCTTTTTTTTTTTTTTTAAGATTTTATTTATTTATTTATTTGAGAGAGAGACAGTGAGAGAGAGAGAGAGCACAGAGGGAGAGTGAGAAGGAGAAGCAGACTCCCCAATGAGTGGAGAGCCCGATGTGAGGCTTGATCCCAGGACCCTGAGATCATGACCTGAGCCAAAGGCTTAACCGACTGAGCCACCCAGGTGCCCCCCTTTTTGGCTTCTTGTTTGCAAATCCAGTATTTATTCCTTCAATAACTATCTGTTGAGCGTCTGGGCTGCCCTAGATACTGTAGTCCTAGAATAGGCCTGAGTACACAGATAGGGTCCCTGACCTCATGGAGCTTATACAGATATTTCCTAATTTACTCATTATCTTTCAGTCATCCAAACTCGTCCTTAGGCTACTTTGGGGATTGTGATGGGTTTTTTGTTTGTTTTTCCTAAAGATTTTATTTATTTATTTGTGAGAGCGAGAAAGAGAGCACAAGTAGGGGGTGAGGAGGGGCCAAGGAAGAGGGAGAAGCAGGCTCCCCGCCAAGCAGGGAGCCTGATGTGGGGGGGCTCGATCCCAGGACCCTGAGATAGTGATGTGAGCTGAAGGCAGACGCTTAACTGACTGAGCCACCCGGGCTGCCCGGGATTATTACCGTTTTTTACAAAATGACCTCAAGTATGTCCTTAATGTTGCCTGACAAGCATTTTTCATTTTCCCCTGTCTGTTCACGCTCCTGCTCTCCTAGATGGCCATATCCTACCTTCTTCTCAAGCCTTGATTCCAGTTGATCTTGCCTCCTGTTCCCCTAAGAGAAAATAAAAGCAATCAGAAGAGAACTTTCAAGCTCCCACTGTCTCATTTATCCACTCCCTGCATCTGTGCCTGGTGTTCTGCTTTTTCCTGTTACCAATGAACTGCCCATCCTCTTAGGGGAGCCAAGCCTTGTTTCCGTGCACTGCGTTCCCTCCCCATTGGCCTACTACTTAAAGACCTCCCACTGTGCTGGGTCTTTTCTCATCAGTGCGCAGACATGCCACAACTCTCTCTCTCTTCCCAGTCGCTCTTGAACCCACTCCAGTCAGAATTTTATTGCTCCATTGAAACTACTCTTGTCAAAGGCACAGTGACCTTCATGATGTTAACCAGTGACCTCTCAGCTTTTGGTACAGCCAGTGCCTCCTTTCCCCTTGAATTTGGCATCCAAGACAGCATACTTCCCTACTTCACTGGTCCTTTCCTGTCCATGTCTTTTGCTGGTTCCTCATTATCCTCAAACTCTTAATGTTACGGTGCCGCACATCTCAGCCCTCAGGACTCCTTTCTTCTCTATACTCTGTTGGTAATCCCATTCAGTTACGTGGCTTTGGACACCATCCAAAAGCTGACAACTTCCTACTTTAATGTTGAAGTTTAGTGTGTGGGTTCCAATTGGGTTCCACAATTTAAAGCTGTATGATCTTGGGCAAGTTACTTTACCTTTCCTTGCCTCCATTTCTTCATGGTAGCATTTGTTGAAAGATCGGATGAAATAACAATAAAACTACTTTTAACCAAGAAAAACAGTAGAGTTCACAAGTTTCTTTGTAGAACCTCCAATAGAGAAAAATAAGAAGTTCTCTGTTTTACAAGTGAAGGGGAAAAATTAGTAACTTGTATTACTAATTCCATTCCAACTCTTTATCCTGTCACACAGTTGAATGTCTTTAACAGTGTGATCTAGTTTCTCCCCAAACAGCTCTATGGAAGTTTCTTCGTGTAAGCTACTAGTGACCTAAATACCAAATTTGGAGGGCATTTTTTGGCTCTTACAGTACTAGACCTCACTGTTGATCTCATTCTCCTTGGAACTTCTCTCTTGGCTTTCACAAACCTGTGACCAGTCTTCTCTCTCTCCTCCATACTCCTTAAATATCAGTGTTTTCCAGGGTTCCCTTCCCAAATGGCTTATGGTTCTTGCCTGAAACTTGGCCCTCTCTAAATAGGGGGGGACTTGGAGGTTCTCCTTGTTACCCACACTTGCTTTCAACCCATTACTTCCTGTTCCTCTTAGAAACCCCCGTTCCTTTGAGGTTTCTACCGTCTGACATTTTACCCTTCTCTTCTCTGTGTTGCTGTCCTCTGCCAACCTCTCCCTCACATACTGAGTGTCTCAACACCTTGTTCACCCTCTGAATCCCCACCATTCTCCGCCACTCCTCAGTTCACTTAGCTTCCTGTCAACTGTGAACTCTTCTTCACCCAGCCCCAGACGCACACTGCCAGAGACATCCTGAGCCTTGTCTGCAACAAGTGAACCACCTCCACATTCACACATTTAGACACTGTTTCCTGACCACGGTTGTCTTCCTTCCAGCTTGCTTGTTTAGGGCCCATGGAAGCAATTCTTTGACCTCACTTGTCTGAACCTCTCGGGCCTACTCATCTAGGAAAGCCCCGGCCCTGGACAAATCTAGCCCCCTATCATCTTTCACACACTGGAGACCGTCACCTCACCCAGGGGATGAGCTGGTGACTGTGATTTTGTAGTGTTTCAGTGGTCCTCTAGCTCATCTTTCTCATCCCCATCAATCCCTCCTTTCAACAGCTGGCAGAGTGATTCAAAATGCAAGTCCAACCATGTCACTCCTCTGCCACCATCATTGTTATGCCATGTTGTAAAAGGCCAGTGCCCCTCAGATTTGAACATGAATATGAGGCACCTGGGAGTCTTGTTAAAACGCAGGCTGTGCTTCAGGAGGTCAGGGGTAAAGCCTAAGAGTTTGCATTTCTAACAAACTTATTTTACCATCTTTATTTTTCTCATTTTTATGAGATAATCTCAAGGTTTGGTAATCTAGATCAGAAATTTTGAACTCCTAAGTAAAAAATTAGAAGGGTTTATTGCTTATCTTATCCTGAAGTTCCAATGTCAGAGTTGGACGGATCTCAGAGGTCATTGAGGTTTATCTCCTCACTGTAGGGATAAAGTGTGGAGGATGGAACAAGTTTTAGGCCAAGAACTTAATTTTCTCAACAACCACTAGAGTGCGTAGTGCGTGCATACACAGTATGCTGCTTGTTGAGCGTAGAGTCTAAAAGACAGGGCACTTGCCCCACAGATGTTCATGGCCTAAATAAAAGCCATTCTCCCCAGTTCTTGCAAATCTTCTCATCTCATATCTTTTTCAAACTTTTTAAATATAAATTCAGTAACGGTAAAAGACACTTAATGTTATGCATGGCAAATCATGATGAGCCAAGAAAGAAATCCGAGTTTGGGAATTAAATCTTAACATAGATGTGTAAGGATAAACACGCCCTACGTTTAGAACAATAGCTTTCAGTCTTTGGTTTGAAGTGACCTCATTTTGACTCACAACCCACTACACACAACTTGTGCACAGTTGTATAACTGAAAAAGCATATCTAAACAAGTATACTAGTTCTTGCCCAGGATATATGTGAAGCATTCTGTTTGTTTTAAAGTCTGACTACAACTCACTAATTTGATTTCACGAACCTTAATGCTTCTAACCCTGAGTTTGGGGCCTTAGAGTCCTAGTCACACAGAGTATTGGACTGAACTGGACCTGGTTTTGATTCAGTATGATAACTTTCTTCTGCTGAGGCTAAACTCACTTCTGCAAAGAAAACCTCCCTACTGTTACACTATTCATTTTCTTTAAAACCCATTTAAGCCATTCTTATTCCAAGAAGACTTTCTGTATGTACCTTATTTACTATTTCATTTAGTATGCCCTCAGCATTTATATACTGTATTTCCTGATTGCCATGTGTGAGTAAGTACTTGGTTTTGATTTCATTAATGTTTACTATGTCCCCAGTTAGACTGTTAAGTCCACAACGGCAAAGATCGTATATTCTGTTTCTGTGGGATGCTCCCATTCCCTCTAATTTTGTACCTGGTTAACATTTTAATCAGTCGTCCATTAACCTGTGGTTCTCGCAAGGTACAGATGCTTAGCTCCGTCAGGGCATCTTTCTCATACCTGTTTTCTCATGCTTCCACCTCATTTCCCTACAGATGCAAAGCCTATAAAAGAACACATGTCACAAGCCAAGCTCTTTCCCAGAAGCCTTGAGGAAGGTCTGGGGTTTGAATATGCGATGTTCCATAATCATGTTGAAAACAGGACAGTTTGCATATTTCAAGGAGGTCCTTACCTGCAAGGAGTACCTGGGTAAGAATGATAGCATCCCATTGATCAATAGAAATGTTGGTCTGAAAAATTGCTTGTAGTCATACATATCCATAGTCTACAATAAAGGCATTGAAGTGGCAATGTAGATATACATATTTATTGACATGGAAAGATGTTTATAAATATTAAATCACAAAAGCATGGGACAGGGCAACAGTAGTACAATTTGAGAGAGTATCATTAACATGTTAACAATGATTTGTCACTAGATGGTGGGATTATAGGCCTTCCAATTTTTATTTTTCTTTCTGTTTATCTTCATTTCCTACATTTTTAAACAATGATATGTGCAGTTAAATAAAAACATGATATAGATTTCTTAAATTATATTTTAGCTTTCTGCTTGCTTGGGATCTGATTACCATTAAGTTCTGGTGTATTACCAATACTATACTATTGTGCTATGAATGAAATAAAGCTGGGGACGTGGATATTGAGTTCATTGAACATGGGCCAAGTGAGCCTTTCATAAGTAAATTATATGGAGATGTGCTTGTATGATTTCACTCCAGAGGCTCTGTTTTTCAGCCTTCTGAAAACATTTTTCTTTCTCTGTTGTTGTAACTAGATTCCTTCACGGAGGTGCCATTGCAACCATGATTGATTCTACTGTTGGTATGTGTGCAGTTATCACTGAGGGAGTTGTCATGACTGCCAATCTCAACATCAATTTTAGAAGGTAAATCGCTGGGTATTCTCTGCCTCTTAGGTGTCATGGATCAGGCTCCCCAGCAGCAGACCCTGAGACAAAGATTTGTGCGCAAATGTTAAAGGAGGTGCTCCCAAGGGAGACTAGCACAGGAGTGGGAGGAGCAAAACAGGAAAAGGGAAGGAGAAGCCAACCAGGCTTGGGCTCCCAAAGTCCTTCAGCCTGATCATCCAAGGACCTCTGGATGAAATGTGTGCCTCTGGATTGTTCCGACCTTAAGCAAGGGAGCTCTCTCTCACACATCAGTCATACAATGAGGGCTATCCTGGGGACCAAAATTCCAGGCCTGTTGGGCTCTCTGTGTTTGAGCAAGGCAGACTCTGGGCAAAAAAAAACAAAAAACCAAAACAAAGGTGAAAAAAAGGATTGAAGGGGATCTGAGTGGAGCACCAATAACCACTACATAACAAAACATAGAAGTTTTTCTTTCTTTTCTTTTTTAAGATTTTATTTATTTATTTATTTATTCATGAGAGACAGAGAGAGGCAGAGGGAGAAGCAGGCTCCCCGCGGAGCAGGAAGCCCGATGCGGGACTCTATCTCAGGACCCCAGGATCATGACCTGAGCAGAAGGCAGCCACTTAAGTGACTGAGCCACCCAGGCGCCCCAAAACATAGAAGTTTTTTATAACTTCACACAGAAATAAAAGGGCAGACAGCAAGATGAGTTTGGTATCCATCAGAAATAAAGCTCCACAAGGTCTTAGTTCTTCAATCCTACAGTGATACCCTTACAGTTAACAAAACAGTGGACACTGGCACAGAAACAGAGAAAGAGCAATAGTGCAAAACAGAGTTTAAGAACAGTTCAATAGGGGCGCCTGGGTGGCTCAGTCATTAGGCGTCTGCCTTCGGCTCGGGTCGTGATTCCAGGGTCCTGGGATCAAGCCCCGCATCGGGCTCCCTGCTCTGCGGGAGGCCTGCTTCTCCCTCTCCCGCTCCCCCTGCTTGTGTTCCCTCTCTCGCTGTCTTCTTTCTCTCTCTCTGTCAAATAAATAAATAAAAATCTTAAAAAAAAAAAAAAATTATAAGAATAGTTCAATAGATGAAGTCTCCAAATAAGGTTTTGTGGGTTATTACTTTGCACAGTGGGGGGCATTTAAGTTACAAAACATCTCCATTTTATGCCACAGAGAGTTGTATGGTGTATGTGGCTATCATTAGGAAACCCTGCCTCATAGATTGTGGGTTTATTTACTATAAGTAATCCTTAGCCAGGCATTCTACAGAAAAGGACACTTCCCCCTAGCAAATATTACTGGTTTATTTCAGGGGCCAGCAAAAATTTTTATGTAAATATTTTGTTTTGCGGGCCATAACGTCTCTGATACAACTACTCAACTCTCCCATTGCAGCACAAAAACAGCCATAGACAATACATCAATACATAAATGGGTATAGCTGTGTTCCAGGAAAACTTGATTTACAAAAACAGGCAGCTGGCCATTGGGGCCATAGTTTACCAATTCCTGGTCTGTTCACCTGGAGGGCCCGTTGGAAAAAATTAGACATGGTCATTTATCTCCTTTTCCCTGGGAATGTTTCTGTCTGCTCCCTGCCCCCGGCCCCCAACACACAGAATGAAAGAATTGGAGGCCGGCTGCTTTAACTTCTCCCTCCCCAGCTGCCAGTAATCATAACTTCAAAATAAAAAACACCTTAAACAAGATAGAAATGTATCACACAAAGGAGTCCAGAGGAAGGCATCCTGGGCTGATATGGCAAGCTTCCTGGTTCCCAGAGATGCAGGCTCCTTCCAGCTCACCTTTTCACAGTACTGAGTGCCAGCAAGAGGTATCACATGCGCTGACAGCAGGATTGACGAAGGGTAGAAGAAGAGCTGTCTTCTCTCTTTTTAGGAGACTTCCTGGAAGTTCTGCACAAGACTTCCATTTAACATCATTAGTAGTAAGAGAGATTGAGAAAGTGGTTTCTTATGTATACTATGTCATTATCCCCTCAAATGTATTTAAGGTCAACAGCTAACATGACCACAGACTTATTAATAAATCCAAACTTACAAATTATGCAATACAAATTCTTTTCAGTGCTGACATAATCAAATTTTACTAAGTACTTCAGTAAATAAAATAATAAGCCTAATACGGTGTGTTTTTTCCAGATGCGTCAAATACAAAATTATCTCAGTGATCATAAAACTTATTATTTCGGGGTGCCTGGGTGGCTCATTCGATTAAGTGACCAACTTGTGATTTTGGCTCAGGTCATGATCTCATGGGTCGTGAGATGGAGCCCTGTGTCGGGCTCTGCTTAGCGGGCAGTCTGCTTGAAGAATCTCTCCCTCTGCCCCCCTCCACTTATGCACTCTCTCTCTAAAATAAATAAATCTTTTTAAAAACTTAGTATTTCACCTACACTTATTAAAAATTTTTCATTCCAGGGTTGATTAATTTCTCTAGGATGCCAATATTTCTATTTTCCTGAGGTTAGTATACTTGTTCTCATAGCCTCATTAGGTGTCCAGGACTTGTGTCAGACCCTAAAGGAACAGTCTCAGCTCAGCCGAATTTGTACGTTCTGGGCAGTCATCCTGGAGATTCTTAATGGAATAGGATTTTTCCTTTGAGGGTGATTGGAACATGCCTTAGTTCATAAAGCCAAGCCCCTGTTGGGAGTCAAGATTTCCTTACCATGTCAGAGGGACTTTCCAAACCTACATACACCCTTTCTTCTAACCTAGCACTTCCCCTTTTTTAGTATCCAGGTCCATTGTGTCTTAGCTGTATATTTTCTGCTTTGGTTTACCACTTACTTACAATTAAATGCATCTCCTATAATTGGTGGAGATTCCATCTCCCAGGAGACAAGGACATGAGACTGTAGTTTTCTTTCAGAGATATTCAGTTGGGCAAGACATTTGCCTTCTTTCTGGCTGATTCTTTTCTGTAACCAGGCCTTTCTGTTAAGGGTACGATTCCTGCATTTTCTGGAATTGTTTGGCTTCCTGACAGTTCTCTGCCTGTTGGTGTGGGGGAGAGGGTTAGTGAGGGTTCTTATGGAGACTGTGCTGGACTTTAATAAATCCGCAAATGGCATCTGTCCGTGGGTGTAAATCCACCAAATGTGCATAGATGTTCCTTTCACCTTTCAGCCCACCTGTACCTCACACACTTTGAGGGGACATAAGCGGTAACAGCCCCAGTGCCGAGGGTTGTCCAGGTCTTTGCCTACCCCCAGTTCATGTAGGCTATCAAAGCGCTTTTGACTAACAAATGGGAGATTTCTTGCTGAATGTAGGTATCCGTTGTAGACCTGACCTTACAGCTCAGAAAACTACCAGATTGTTTATGCCATGATTGTGTAAACATAATTCTTCCAGTGCAACCTCCCCAAACCTGACCTATACACATCCCTCACTCTGTGTCTACCATGTCCTTTCATAGAGTAAAATACTGTGAGGCAGACATATACTTGTCTGCACTGTTCACTATATGTAACTGCTTAAAAAATTCAACTTACCTGATCATAGCCATCCTTATTTTTGAATTATAGCTATAGTTTTATAATTGTTGAGTTAGTTTTTTCCTTTTTTGAGAATCATTAGGGACTCTTGGCTTTCCATAATGTGGTTAACCATAATTATCACCCTCTTTTCTGTGTTTAAATTGCATTTGGCCTGTTAGGAGTCTCTTTAGACTGGTTCCTGTCCTTTCAATTCCATCCAGATGGATTTTTAAGTACTTTTGTCTCCAGAGAGACAGTATAACATACTGGTTAAGAGGACAGACTTTGGAGCAGGTTCAAATGCCTGTTTTGCCGCTTACCAGCTGTATGACCTTAGACAAGTTTCTTAACCTCTCTGTGCTTTAATTTCCTCATCTTTAAAAAGAGGATAATAATATCCACCATATAGGGTCATTATGAGCTATAAATGAATGAATGCATGTAAAGCACCAAAACAGTATCTGGCCACATAACAAGTACTCAGTAGTGTTGGCTGCTTATTATTATTGTTAATGTTGTTATTATCATTACTTTTATTTTAGCAACAACGAAGTATATCTGTGCCAAGACATAGAGTAGCTACACTATAAAGATTGCTGATTTCTTTTTAGTGGAGAATAGTGCAAAAGACTAGGAAAATACTAGATGTGTTCTCATGGTGGGTAGGATAACCTTGCTGCTGGGCCGTTTCTGTGTCACAGCTGGAAAGTTTTTAATGTTTAATAAGGTTATGAGTTCACAATGGTATTTTAATTTTCTTTTTTTTTAGATTTTATTTATTTATTTGTCAGAGCGCACAAGCAGGGGGAGCGGCAGGCAGAGGGAGAAGCAGGCTCCCCGCTGAGCAGGAAGCCCGATGCGGGGCTCGATCCCAGGACCCTGGGATCATGACCTGAGCCAAAGGCAAACGCTTAACAACTAAGCCACCCACGCATCCCCACAGTGGTATTTTTAGATTTAATGGGTTTTGTGCCTTATATTTTATATTAACATTTTTTTGAGTAGTGTGGAATATATTCATATTGTTGTGAAACTAATCTTCAGAACTTTTTTATCTTGCAAAACTGAAACTCTATACCCATTAAACCTTAACTCCCTATTTTCCTGTCCTTACAACCCCTGGCAACCACCATTCTACTTTCTGTTTCTATGAATTTGACTTACCTCATGTAAGTGGAATCATACATTTTCTCTTTTTGTGACTGACTTATTTTACTTAGCAAAATGTCCTCAAGTTTTGCCCATGTTGTAGCAGGTGACCGGATTTTTTCATTTTCTTTTTTTTCCCCTCAAAGACTGATATATTTATTTTAGAGAGGGAGAGCAAGTGGGGGAGGGACAGAGAGAGAGGGAGAGGAAGAGAATCTCAAGCACACTCCCCCTGAGTGCGGAGCCCGGTGCGAGGGGCACTGAGGGAGCACAGAACCCATCCTGCTCCACGTTATGGTTCTGCCAAATAACATTTCACCTTTGAAAAGGCACCTTTTTCATCATGGCACTCTGTCTCCAGGATTCCCAAAGGCGACTGTAGCGGCTGGTCACATGTAGCTATTTAAATTTAAGTATAAATGCATTAAATAAATTTAAAGATTCAGTTTCTCATTCACAGCAGCCACATTTTGGGTATTCGTTGTAAGGTGGCTACTGTATTGGACAGCTCAGAGGTGGGACATTTCTATCACCACAGAAATTTCTCTTGGACAGCCCTGGCTTAGTACATTAAGCTGTTACTGCAATTTGTTGTTATTGGGTGTCTTTCTAGTGACAGTCACTCTAAAGGGGATTGGGTGAGAAATTTGGATTATGATAGAAAATGAGAGCTGCTGATGGGACCATCCCATGGTCCATGGTCCTGTTTTCATGTCTTTAAAGGATTCCAGCACCCTTCAGACTTTGCTCTGGGTCTTCAGATGGGACAGCCTGTGCCACCGAAAAGCTAGAATCCCCAGTGGTCTCTGAAGCTGATGCTAAGGGCAGCCTGGGCCCACTTGAAATCAGTGGCACTCAGGAGGAAGGAGGGGTGTGGATAGCCACTGGGTTCAGCCCAGGGAAGGGGTGTCTGATCTGAGACAGTTTTATCCGACACATGCTGATACCAGCTATTATAGATTTCCACCCCTTCACAAGCACTTGGTCATCTCAGTGTTACACAAATTTAATAGAAACAAATTTTGTCCCCTTTTTTTTCTTGTGCAGGCCTATCCCCCTTTGTTCTGTTGTTGTGATAAATAGCCAGCTTGATAAAGTTGAAGGAAGGAAATTGTTTGTTTCCTGTAATGTCCGAAGTGTGGATGAAAAGACCCTATACTCCGAGGCAACAAGTAAGAAAGTACCACTATGTCTTTTTTTGGTCTGGTTTAGTTTCTTGGGTTTTGTGTTTGGGGGCTTGGAGTTGTTGGGTTTTGTTTTGGTTTTGGTTTTGGTTTGGTTTTATAACCCGCAAATGCCCAGAAATTCTCAATTCCCTATCATGTAAAAAAACAAGTTAAAGGTATTCTTAAACATTACTGGTAGAGAGCTACTTGCCAAAATCTATCAAAACTAGAAAGTCGTGTGCTTTTTCACCTGTTGCCAGGACCTGATCCCACAGGTGTACCAAAGTGTGCAAAATTACAATGTATGTGTTGCCCTGCTGTCACAGTAAGTGTGTTACTCATGTGAAGCTATTTGGAATAGCGGAAGATTGCCGAAACATGCTACCCATCAGGAGGAGGCTGGTTGAGCAACCACGCTGTGTGTGCCACAAAACATTTTGTGGCATATTATGGTGCCATAAGTAATAAGGACATTCTTTAATTATGGGGCTATCTCATTAATACATATTGAATGAAAAGCACAAGATGCAGGACTGTGAATGTAGTATCATTATCACTAATAGAGAAAATGTAGAGATCTTTGCATTCTCTTCCCCTTTTCTCCCTTTCCCTTTTACTCCTTCCTTCCTTCCTGAATAATTTATTCCAAAAGCCATTAGGTAGAGTGGGCATGGTAGGCTTGGGATTGGCCTGGAGGCTGCAGCAAGGTGTGGCTGTGGGGGCCGAGCACCGGGTTGGAGCCTGAGTGGAGTGAAGAGGGTGGGGTGTCCACACGGGCAAGTGGCTCAGTGCAGGGTGTCAGAGCCTATGCGGGACGGTGGCGTCTACACGGGCTGGCAGCCGAGAGGGGAGCCAGGTGCCTTACTGTCAGAGAAGGGATTTCCAGATACGGAAAGAGAAAACTAGAATGAACCCTGTGGTGTTGGGTTGGAATTGGAGATCTTGGACATGAATGTTTTCCTAGTCTCTTGCTCTTAGAAATAACATTGTGAGTAACTTCATATATTGGCATTTTACACACATTTTGGCAAGTTAATCTCCAGTGGTTCCAGAGGAGACCATTCTTTGTACTAGTCTCACAGTTTTTCTGTCAGCTTGACATTTCAAAGTAAAAAGTAATACATGGGAGGGAGGGCGAAATGTCTGTATATTCTTGTGTTGCATACACCTTCAGGAATGTGACACAAACATTGGTTTCCTCTGGGAAGAGGACCAGGTAGGTTGGAGGAGAGTCCACCGTAGGCCCTTGTGTACCTTGTGACATGATTATGTCAGTGGATTAGCAGGGCAGGAGTTAGGTTTTGTGGCACCTAAAGCTTGCACAGTTTAAGAAATTAAAGAAAAAGAATGCAAAATTGGGTACAAATGTGCGTTTTTATTTAAAATGAGGAAAGAAACCACAGCATGCTCCTGCTGCTGCTGTCTAGAGATGCAGGGCCCTTCCCTCTGTGCTCCCCGTGAGCAGTTTATCAGAAGTACTTTCAGACTGCATCCCTGAGCACTCCCAGCCCCTGCTCTGACGGGGCCTTTGCAAGGGAAGAGCCCTTGAAGCCTTACATTCCGTAGCTTCAGATGTAGACGAGTTAATTTAGATATCCGGTGCTTTTTGTTTGTTTCTATTCTGTTTTATTTTAAGGGACCTCAGATGCCCAGGTTTGGCTTAATCAGAATCTTTGAGTTAGGACACAGTGGGCATCATTGATGCATGAAACAGTCATCTTTTATTTATTCATTCACTGATGTACTTTTCGACTTAAGAAGAAACACCCTGAACACCTACCATCAGCCAAGAACCAGAATCTTAATAGCATACCCCTACCTAAATATTTCCCATCTCATCTTCCTGCTTTCCCCTAAAGTTTTTGAAGTATAATTAACATACAATGTTCTATTCACTTATACCTAATTTGTTATTTTCGTAAGTTGTATCAAGAATATATGTGTGTATCTAAGGAATGTACGGTTAATTTTTTTTATTTTTTTATTTTATTTTATTATGTTATATTAGTCACCATACATTACATTATTAGTTTTTGATGTAGTGTTCCATGATTCATGTTCCATGTTTGCGTATAACACCCAATGCTCCATGCAATACGTGTCCTCCTTAATACCCATCACCAGGCTAACCCATCCCCCCACCCCTCTAAAACCCTCAGTTTGTTTCTCAGAGTCCATAGTCTCTCATGGTTCGTCTCCCCCTCCAATTTCATCCCCCTTCATTTTTCCCTTCCTGCTATCTTCTTCTTTTTTTCTTTAACATATAATGTATTATTTGTTTCAGAGGTACAGGTCTGTGATTCATCAGTCTTGCACAATTCACAGCGCTCACCATAGCACATACCTTCCCCAATGTCTATCACCCAGCCACCCCATCCCTCCCACCCCCCACCACTCCAGCAACCTCAGTTTGTTTCCTGAGATTAAAAATTCCTCATATCGGTGAGATCATATGATACCTGTCTTTCTCTGATAGGAATGTACAGTTTAGTTGTTTGTTCTGAACTTTGTACTCTGTACTTTTCTGGGAGTTGATTTTCTTTTCATTCAGCTTCACATTACTGAAGTTCACTCTGTTGTTGGCACGTAGTTTCCTTATTTTTCCTGTTTAGTGATATTCCACTGTGTGAGTATACCACAGTGGATTTATCTCCTCTTTTGATGTTGGGCTTTGGACTCTTTTAAAGAGAGGGATGGAGAGTGGAGGAGTGGCAGGGGTGGGGAGAGAGAGAATCTTAAGCAGACTCTACACCCAGCCTGGAGCCTGATGTGGGGTTCTGATCTCACGACCCTGAGATCATGACCTGAGCCAAAATCAAGAGTTGATAGCCTAACTGACTGAGCCACCCAGGTCTCCCATGGGCCTTGGATTCTTGTGAATGGGCTGCTGTGAACATTCTGATGGTGTACACGGACGAGAGCTTGGCATATAGTTAGGAGTAGAATTTCTGGGTTGTAGAGTATGGGAGTATTCAGCTTTGCAGCGGAACACACCAGCTTGTTTTCTAAAGCTGTTACTAAATTATACTCCCACCGGCAATATATGAGATTCTGTTGATCCCTGTCTTCTCTAGCATTTGGTAAAGTCAGACTTCTGAATTTTTGCCAATCAAATGGTTATATAATGTTATCTCTGTGTGATCTTGATTTGCATTTTCCTGATCACCTATGAAGATGAGCATCTCCTCATACATTTACCATACTTGTTTTCCATTCTGTAAAATTCCTATTTGTTCAGCCTCTTTTGTTGTCCCCCCCCCCTTTTTTTTAACTGATTTACAGGAGTTCTTTCTGTATTTTGTATTAATGTTTTTACTGGACGTATAACTGCACCTTCCAGTATGTAAGTTAACTTTTATTTGCCTTAAGGTATCTTTTTTATGAACGGAAGGTTTTTTTCATGTTACTGTAGTTGTATTTATTAAATTTTTTTCCTTTGTCATTAATGCTTTTTGTGTCTTATTATGCATTCTACCTCCCCACCCCCTGCCAAGTATCAGCTGTTTGCAGAAATGATGGATAAAAGAAGCAGGAATAAGATCCTGAATAATTTGAATCCATAGTCAATTTAAAGACTCCATTCCAGGCTGTGGTTTATGTGTCCTATCTCCCTAAGGTTTTCAGTATCAAAGGTTCCAGATTGGCTTAGTTGTAATTTCACTTCCTTTCACTTTCCTAACTATCTCTAGTGGAAGTGGTAATGAACGATGAAATGACCAAGTGGGAGAGGACCGGTTCCCAGAGGCACTATTGTATTGTGATAGTCAAAACCTGATTCTTAATTTGGCTAAGAAAGGAGAGTAGGCCCAAAGATGGAAGGTACAAATATGAATCAAAATCCCTTTCCTGGGGCACCTGGGTGGCTCAGTCGATAAGCGTCTGCCTTTGGCTCAGGTCGTGATCCCGGGGTCCTGGGATCGAGCCCCGCATTGAGCCCCACATCGGGCTCCCTGCTCAGCAGGGAGTCTGCTTGTCCCTCTCACACTCCCCCTGCTTGTGTTCCCTCTCTCGCTGTCTGTCAAATAAATAAAATCTTTTTAATAAATAAATAAATAAATAAAGTGCTTCTGTTTAAAAAAAAATCCCTTTCCTTAACTATATATTTCTACTCAGATAAGTCCCATCTGACTGCAGTCAGCTGACTTACAATCACCTTCTGTTATTTTGTTTGTTTAGGTTTATTTGTAAAACTAGAAAAAAAAAAAGTTTGACATAAAAGAGCTTCTGGTGCATTCTACGCCAATCTGCACTACTTCCCTCCAGAAGAAGCTGTTGTCTCCAGTTCTGCTCTACTTACCTACTTTTGAGTCCCCCAGAGGGTGAAGCCTGCTAACCCTGATCTTCCTCAACAAATCTTCGGAATACAACTCCAGGAGCTCTATTTCCACCTTCTAAACTCTTTAACACAGAAGGACTCCGTGTGACAGTATCAGCAATTCTTAGTGTCTCCTTAGAATAAGTTTCTGGTTCTCCTAAATTTGAATGGACTCCTTAAGGTTGCACAAGCATGATATTTCCCCCATTTCAGACTGAAGAAAAAATTCATATTGAAACTCTTACCACAAACTTGAAAATGCCAGAAAACCAAAGGAAGGAGTGTGTGTGCGTGTGTGTGTTATAAAGGGGGGGAAATCGGAGGGGGAGACGAACCATGAGAGACTATGGACTCTGAGAAACAAACTGAGGGTTCTAGAGGGGAGGGGGGTGGGGGGATGGGTTAGCCTGGTGATGGGTATTAAAGAGGGCACGTTCTGCATGGTGCACTGGGTGTTATACGCAAACAATGAATCATGGAACATTACATCAAAAAAGAAAAAAAGGAAGGCAGGAAGAAAGAACAAGGCTAACTTTATTGTATCCAAACAAATGGTTTTGGCCATGGTAGGAAGTACGACTAGTTCCTATAGGAATGAATGAATACTTCAGATCTGGATCCTAGGGATTAAACAACCGTACCATTTTTAATATAAGCTGTCCTGTTGTGTCTTACCAACGACATAGTTGATCATCACTGGAAGGAACCTATATTTACTTCCTAGGTATCTTCATTCAGGCTGCTATAACAAAATACGACAGACTTGGGTAGCTTATATACAACAGAAAGTTATTGCTCACAGCTCTCGAGCCTAGAAAGGCAAGGATCAGAGCACCAGCACAGTCACCTTCTGGTGAGGGCTAGCTTACTGGCTTAGAGCTGGCACCTTCTCACTGTGTCCTCATGTGATAGAAGGGGCTAGAGATTCTCTAGATCCTCTTATTAGGGCACTAACCCCACTCATGAGGGCTCCACTACTAATACCATTAGGATTTCAACATAGGAAGGCAGGGGCAGGAACAAACATTCAGGCCTTCACATTAGGCCTTCCATGACAAAGTACCACATACTGGGTGATTTGAAAAAACAGGGGAACTCATTGCCTCACAGTTCTGGGAACCAGAAGTACAAAATCAAGGTTTCTACAAGGCCAAGCTCCCTCTGAAGGCCTCAAGCCTCTCTCCTGGCTGCTGGTAGCCTCAGTCAGTCATTCCTTGGTTTGTAGATGCATCACTGCTGCCTTCACATCATCTTCCCTTTGGCCAAATTTCCCCCTTTGTATAAGGACACCAAGTCATTGGTAGGGCCCACACTAATGACCTCACTTTAACTCAGTTACCTCAGTAAAGACCTCATTTCTGGGGCCCCTGGGTGGCTCAGTCAGTTAAGCATCTAACTCTTGGGCTCAGCTCAGGTCTTGATCTCAGGATCGTTGAGTTCAAGCCCTGCATTGGGCTCCACACTGGTCGTGGAGACTAAAAAAAAAAGACCCCATTTCCAAATATGCTCACATCATGAGGTGGGGGATTAGGACTTCAGCATACCTTTTGGGAGGACACAGTTCAACCCATAACAGAACCTTAAACAAATGAAAGATGAAAAAATGAATTGGGAGACTAATGTTCTAGGAAACTTATTCTACTTCTAATAGATTGAATAGAATCTACTGCAGATAATAGTCTGGGCTTCAGTTTCTTTCCTTTCCCCTTACTAAAAGTTTAGGTTGAACCGCATGAAATAGCCATTTTCAAAGATCAGAATGGTCAGATATTGACAATTTCCTATGGCTCGACCTAGTGACTTAGGGATAGCCTTGTGGTGCCCTACCCAGTCATCCTTGCACAGCCAAAAGATCAGCTGGACTCCTCCACTGCCAGAGCTGACTGACCCTGGGATGGCCAAGCCCAAAAAAGACTCCCATCCCTAGGGCCCACCTGCAGCTCCCAAGCTGCAAGAAAGGCCCCAGCAGAGGATGGGGGTCACAGTGATGGTGAGGCTAGCAGTTCCCTGTCCCTAGAAATCCTGGTAGAGCCTGGGGAGGCACCTGGCCCGCAGCTGTGCCGTTCGCATGTCTCGCAGCAGCCACCCTTTCTTCCTGGTCTTCATCTAATGACACTGGAGACCGCGGGCTCTTGTGGCAGCTCTCACAGCTTGCCCTCGTGGGTCGTAGGCATGTGTACAAACATGAAGCTGAAGGAACGAGCCAGCACTGCTGTCCAGCTTCACTTAATTAGTAGAAAGGAGTTTAGACAGGGTACTTCAAAAATGTCACTTATTTGCACAGGCTTGCCCACACCGCTAGAGCACGCCAGGCCTTCACCCGAGCTAAAAAGCACCCAACTGAAAGAATGCCAGAGGACTTTTTCTTCTGTTAAGTATGCGCACACCTCCCTCCCTCTCCACATGTAAGGTTTGCTCACTGGTGTGATGGTGTCCAGGCCGCACTGTAGTATGCGGGTGCTGGGCCTGGCGCAGCACAAGGTCAGCCAAGGGAAAGCTCCGTGGCTGTGCCCGCAGGGTCCCGGGCTTGACCAAGCCCGCATGCTTGCCTTCCTCAGTCCTGGAGTACCTGGAACGCTCCAGAGCTTTGATTGCTTCCTGGTCTGTGGGCCGGAGTCCCGCATGAGGAGGTTGCTGTACTTGAGCAGTCCCCCGCCCCTGATCTCTTTGGGGTTCTTGGTGGCGATCAGTCTGTTCTGCAGGTGGTCGAAGGCTTCCTCGAAGTCCCCATACACACTATCCCCGATCACCATGGGGTGGACGCGCTCAGAGATGGGGCTGCTGGAGCAGTTGTAGAAGAAGAGCAGAGAGTCCAGGATGATCTGAAAAGAGTCTGCGCTAAATTCAAACTGGCGCTGGATGGAGTCAACGAATTTCAGCTCCACGTTCTTCCCATTCCTGTTGGAGAGGGAAATCAGGCTCCAGCGGTCAGTGTCCGTGCAGACCTTCACCAGCTTCTGGACATACGCCTCCTTCAGGGTGACCGGGCTGATCTTGAGCTTGTTCACGCCCTCTAGCAGAAAGTTTGGAAGGGAGCACAGCACCACATCCCTGACCAGCTGAAATTCTGCCTCCGTGGGAAGAGCCACATGAAAGATCAGGTGCAGTCTTTGCAACACAGGCTGTTGTCTTTGACCAAGACGTGGCCCGTTGTGGAGCCGTTCAGCCTGACATCCTACACTTTGATGCCTGCCTCCTCCAGCCAGCCGCACTCGAGGTGCCCCATGTGAGCATTTATTTCAGTGATGGGTTGCAGTAACTGCCCAGCAGCAGGAATGGGCTGGTGTGGAGAACGGACAGCAGGCTCCATCTGACCCCATGGCCCCCATGCTCATGGCCAAGGCCAGGACACAAGGCAGGCTGCAGGTGCCCCAGCACAGAGGTGAGGACAGCAGCTCCCTAGGATGTGGTGCCAGGCCTCCTGGCCATGCCTTACCAACTGGGGCTGTGGACCTGGTCCTGTGGGTCCCTCTGATCCTGACTTTTTGCAGGGACTGCAGGTCAGGAGGCAGATCGCACCCTGCGTAGACACCATTGGTAATGCTGTATTCCAGTAAAGCACCAAAACAGGGATGCAGAACATGAGGATTTCCCAGCACAATCAGCAAGGCTTTGGGTCTGGTGATTGCAACATTAAATCTTTTGAGTTGGATAAGAAACCCCAAAAATACCTATCATCTTCAAATCTATCTTCATTTGACCATGCGGTGGAGATGATGATGACCAAATATGCTTGCCCTCGAAACTCCTCTACTGATCCGAACTTTATGTCCATCAGATCAACATTTCGCAAAATAATTTTGATTTTTTCCACCTGCTTCCGGTAGGGCATGATCACACCAATGTCACTTGCAGACTTGGCTGGTGATGCCCCTGGCCAGGAGGCAGCAACAGCGCATGACCTGAACCACGATGGGCTCCTCCCTTCACGAGCTTTGCTGCCCTTCACGCCATGAAAATGAGGGGGAAGCCTTTCTCTGGTAACTTCTCCCAGCCCAGCAGGGAGGTCACCCCACTTCAAGCTCTCTGTGGTAGAACAGCCCGGACAGCAGCACCAGCAGAGCTGGGTGGGATCTATAGTTCCTCATGAGCTTTGTAGCCAACAGGGGGTTGTAGGCACCACAGCACCAAAAGCATCTTCATCCCTCAGATATGCTGGCCAGGACATCAGTCTTTCCAACACAGAAACATTCAGCCCATAAGCCATGACGAGTCTAGACTTGATGATGGGTCCAAACTGCATGGGGTCTCCGGCAAGGACAGTCTGGCTGTTGGCCTCTGAAACCAGCCCCAGCGGAATAAGGCGTTCCGGCTCACTCGCCTGTCCTGCTTCGTCCACAAACACATGTGTAAAATGTCCCAACTCTCCCTCCTATTTGGTAAAAGAGATCCCTGCTGCTCCATGTCATGCTTATGATCCTGAAGTGCAAGGCCTTCCAGATATCTTCTCCAACTTTGCAGTCCGGTTTGATGGCATGAGTGACTGTCTCCTTGAACCTGCAGGTGGCATTTACATGGACCATGGTGCCGGGCCACAGCACCTGGCTCTCGTGCAGCCACAGACACACAAGGTCAGCCGCACTGTTGGAGGGTGCCCAGACCAATATTCGACTGTCCCGCAAAGCGTAGTTCACTGTAAAACAGCCTCTAGAACTGTCACCGTCTTCCTGGTTCCAGGAGGTCCAAAAAGAATATACGGGAGTGGGCGGCAGTCGCCACTCAGGATTCTTCTAGCCGCTAACTTCTGGTTTTCATTGAGCACAGGATTGAAAAATTCCTTCTCTCGCCTTGGGGATCTGAACTTCGTTTACCAGATCAGTTGACTTTTCAGCAAAGGCCACTGGCCCCAGCGTGTCCTGGGCACCAGCCCGCCTCTCCTTTGCTGCGTGCTTAGTATGGTCCTTCAGGGCTTTCCTATTCTTGATGGTGGACTGTCCATTGTTTTTGGTGTCTTGTGCATCGTTCCAATTCCCTGTCACCTGGGGAGACTGTAAAATGATTTCTTCTGGAAACAACACTTTAACAGCTAAGTGGGTGACGTGTTCTAGTGCAAAGTGACACCATCTGCTTGTGGTCCTGTTATATGTGAATTCCACATCCATAGGCTCAAAGTTATATGCTTGCTCAAATTCTGGGTTAAGTTTAAGAATTATGTATCTTCATGAATTTCAGTCACATAGCCGAGTATTTGATGACATGTCTGTTGTACTCTTGAGTTTTTAAAATCAGTTTATCACCTGCGAACAGAGAAGGCCTACTTTCAGCCAATCCTGGGACCTCCAGAACCAGCAGGTCACCATTTCTTTTCAAGGTGACCCCACTCATGTGAACTCTTTCAGTTCTATTTCTGCATGAATCTCCTCAAGTCAAAGTCGAAAACTTTTCCTTTAGTTCTGATAAGGAAAACCTGTGTCCTAAGATGGCTGACTGAGCCAGAGAGAGAGCCCCAGTCCTTGCCCCAGGGCTCTTCCGGGTTCTTCCTGCTCTGCTTCCCACGAGCACCAATCTGGGTTCTTCTCCCTGCCCCGCTTCGTGCATGCGCCAAAAGTGCCCAGTATGCGGAAGTAGATGTGTATAAATTGCCCCCTTTGTTTGTGCTCGGGGCTCAGACCTTTGGAGACCACTCCCCTCTGGGCCCACCAGCATTAAATAAACCTCCTATCCTCCAAGATCTCCGGGTGCCGCTTGGTTCTTCCGTCGGGCAGTCCAGTCCAGGTTCCGTAACATATGGTTCCCTGACCGGGAAACCCAACCGCGATGGCCCATTGTTGCCACCAGTTTTGGGGGCAACGGCGGGGCGGTAACTGAACGAGGGATCGTAACAGAGAAGGCATGCCTGCCTAATTTTCGCCACTCTCCCACCCCTGTCACCTCGGGCTGGCCCTGCTCCTCTGTTCCCGCCGGACTTGAGGAGACTTGGCAGGTGAGGACCTGGTCCTGACGTCGGATTCCCGTAAGGCCTGGGGCCCCAGGACCCAGACAAGCCCACCCCCATTGGGATGTAAGGGGAGCCTGATCACCTCCCAGAGACCTCTTAGAGGTCTCACAGGTAGGGACTCCCAGGGAGGGAATGTAATAACTTCTGGAGTGTGAATGTGTGAGTGAACATGCAGTCCAACCTGGCTTGCTCAAGCAGACTGATTCTGTGACTCCACAGGCGGGCACCCTTAAGGTCTCCGGAGTCTGAGTGGGCCCATCTGCGATTCCGTGGTGAACAGCATACAGTCTGTGGAGGCATCGGAATAGTTTCCGACCGTAAGTCACAATGCTGAGACCACTACGGCTAAGCTCCTTCAGGACACAGCCAGATGGGCATCTGATTGGTCTCCTCATCTCAGGAGGCACCCCGCCCCCCTTTGTCTGTCTCTGTGCCACCACACACAGAGAAATCACCATGGGGTCAGGGCAGAGTAAACCTACAGTTCTAGAGACCATGATCAAAAATTTCAAGAAGGGGTTTTCAGGAGACTATGGAGTCAGGATGAACCCCAGCAAGTTGAGAACCCTATGTGAATTGGAATGGCCCACCTTTGATGTTGGGTGGCCTTCAGAAGGAACATTGGATGTCCCAATGATTCGTCAAGTATGGTGAGTCATAACAGGAGAACCAGGACACCCTGACCAATTTCCGTACATTGACTCCTGCCTAGGAATTGCTCAGACCCTCCCCCCCGGGTGCAATTCGCTTGCAATAGGCAGGGACAGGCCAGAGTCTTAATAGCCTCATCCAAGCAACCTAAAGAAAATCAGCAAAAATCCCAGTCTCCACAAATCCTAGCCAGAGATCCCGAGGATGAACCAACCCTGTCCCCACTGTACGTACCCCCAAGACCGCCTACACCTGGCCCTTCAGCTCCAGACACTCTGCCACCATCGGTTTCACTGGCGCCCCCAGGCCCAGAGGATCCACCGGTGCACCTAGGCCTAAAAGATCCCCTTTCTCCAGGACCAGCAGCCAAGCTGTGCTCCAGGCCGGGTGCAAGCACCCTCCAAATGCTGGTACGAGAGACACAGGAACCCAAGAGGCACAATGAAGACAGGACAATCCAACCTGGCCATTTCATGATGTATTATCAGCCCTTCACCACTACTGACCTCCTCAACTGGAAACATAACACCCCATCCTACTCTGAGAAACCACAGGCTATGGTAGACCTCATAGAATCCCTCTTCCAGATTCATCGGCCAACCTGGGAAGACTACCAACAGTTCCTCCACACACTATTTAACACAGAGGAAAGGAGGAGAATAATGAAAGGTGCACCTTTCCAAGGAACCTGGAAGAGTATGCACCAGCGGGAGTCATCAGCCCTGCTGCCCGGGCTAATACAGCCACACCCGAAGAGCGCCCAGCATGGGACTTCACCACAACCAAGGGACAGGCCCACATCCGCCGGTACCAGGAGGCCCTCCTCCAGGGAATCCGGGTAGGAGCTAAGAAACCCATAAATGTGACTAAGGTATCCTCAGTCACTCAACAACCAGGGGAGTCCCCCGGGGACTACTACGAAAGACTATGTAAAGCCTACAGGATATACACTCCATTTGACCCCGAGGCACAGGAAAGCCAACAGATGGTAAACACTTCCTTCATGGCTCAAGCCGCCCCAGACATCAAAAAAAGACTTGAGAAACTAGCGGGTTTTGCCGGGATGAACAACACCCAACTAACAGAGATTGCCAATAAGGTCTACACAAACAGGGAGGTCGCAGCCAAACGGGAAGCTGACAAAAAGATGAAAAAGAAAGTCAGCCTCCTGGCCACTGCCTTTAAAGAAAAGGACAACACAAAGGCAGGGAGACCCCAACCACTGAAAGGGGGGAAGCCCAGAACCCCCTTGGCAAGGGATCAATGTGCCTCCTGTAAAGAGAAAGGACATTGGAAAAACGAATGTCCCAACCAGGGAAAGGCTTAAAGAGCCCAGTCGCTACAAGGAAGAACCCCGAGAGGAGGACCTCATAAGGCCTTGCAGGAATGGACTCAGACTGAGGGGGACTGGGCTCTTTCCTCCTTGGTCCCCATGAGCCCACGGTCAAAATGAAGGGGGGGCCAACCAGTGACTTTTATGGTTGATACTGGGGCCGAGCACTCTGTTGTCACCTCCCCAGTGGCACCTTTCAGCAAAAGGACTGCGACCATCCTCGTGGCCACTGGGATGCAGGCGATACAACAGCCCTTTTGCCAGGCTCGCCAGTGCAAACTCGGGGGCCACAAGGTCCGACATGAATTCCTATATCTGCCCGATTGCCCCATCCCTCTCCTGGGCCGAGACATACTCTCCAAGCTTAGGGCTCAGATAATCTTTGAGCCCACAGGACACACTAGCCTCTCACTGAACCCAAGGCAGGAGGAGACAAGGTCTCTAATACTAGCAATTACCACACCAAGGGAAGAAGAATGGAGGCTATTCTGTGCCCAGACCCAACCGAGCAGCCCGCCGGAGTTCAGACTCACCTTCCCTTCAGTATGGGCTGAAAACAACCCACCTGGACTAGTCCAGAATCGGGCCTATCATTGTTGAACTGATCCTAGGAGCCCAACCTCAGAGGCAAAGGCAATACCCCCTTCCACAAGAAGCTAAGATCGGCATCCAAGAACATTTGACCAAACTCAAAGAAACAGGTATTCTAGTCAAGTGCCAGGTGGCCTGGAATACCCCACTCCTGCCAGTCAAGAAGCCAGGAGGGGGATACCGACCAGTTCAAGACCTGTGGGCCATCAACAAGGTGACCATCTCTCTTCACCCAGTGGTTCCGAATCCATACACCCTCCTCGGCCAAATCCCAGGGTCGGCCAGATGGTTCACTTGCCCAGATTTGAAGGATGCCTTCTTCTGCCTCTGCTTAGCTCCCCAGAGCCAGCCACTATTTGCCTTTGAATGATCTGAACCTGATACAGGGTGCCAGATGCAACTGACTTGGATGCGCCTCCTGCAGGGGTTTAAAAACTCACCAACCCTCTTTGGGGAAGCGCTGGCCGCAGACCTCGCCAGCTTCCCAAGAGAGGCCACATGATGCACCCTCCTCCAGTATGTGGATGACCTCCTCCTCGCCAGTGACACACAAAAAGACTGCACAAAAGGCACAAAGGCCCTCCTACAGCTCCTGTCAGACTCGGGATACCGATCCTCAAGGAAGAAGGCACAAATCTGCCAACAACAGGTCCGATACCTTGGTTTCCTCCTTACCTAAGGGAAGAAAGAACTAGGGTCGGAGAGGAAAAGGGTCATCATCTCCCTGCCACAGCCCCAGACAAAAAGGGGCCTACGAGAATTCCTGGGGGCTGCAGGATATTGCCACATCTGGATCCCTGGGTTCTCAGCAATAGCAAGACCCCTTTATGATCTCTTAGGGGGACCAGATCGAGAACCCCCTACCTGGACTGAGGAAGCAGAAGCCGCTTTCACAGAGGTAAAGACTGCCCTGGGGTGGGCTCCAGCCCTGGGCCTACCAGATGTAGAAAAACCCTTCAATCTCTTTGTGCATGAAAAGGAAAAAATAGCGCTCGGGGTACTCACCCAGACTGTTGGACCCTGGCAATGGCCAGTTGCTTACCTGTCAAAGAAGCTGGAGCCCATGGCAGCGGGATGGCCGCCGTGCCTCAGGGTGCTGACAGTCACAGTCCTACTCATCAAGGAGGCAGACAAACTTACCCTGGGGCAAGAACTTAACGTCAAGGTCCCTCATGCAGTTGTGTCCTTCATGAACGCACAGGGACCCCGCTTCCTTTCCAACTCTTGGCTAGCGCAATACCAAGGGCTCCTCTGCGAAAACCCACGGGTCACCCTCAAAACAGTAAGGACATTAAATCCAGCAACCTTTCTCCCCACAGAAGAGGGGGAACCAGACCATGACTGCTCCGAGGTGACTGATGAAGTGTACGCAAGCCGTCCAGATCTGCGGGATCAAGCCATAAAGAATCCAGAGCTCAAGCTGTTCAGTGATGGCAGCAGTTACCTACAAGAGGGTGCCCAGAAAGCAGGTTATGCAGTAACCACAACCACTGAAGTCCTAGAAGCTAAGGCATTACCAGCTGGATGGTCAGCTCAACATGCTGAATTATATGCCTTAGTCTGGGCCTGAGCCCTCGGTGAAGGCAAGCAAATCAACATCTATCCTGACTCTCGGTGCACCTTTGCTACTGTACATATACATGGAGCCATCTACAAGGAAAGGGGCCTCCTAACCACAGCCGGAAAAGCTATCAAGAACAAGGAGGAGATACTGAGACTCCTCGAAGCCGTCTGGCTTCCAAAGGAAGTAGCAATCCTTCACTGTAAGGGACACCAGAAAGGAGACAACCCCATAGCGTGGGGAAATCATCTGGCAGATGAGGCAGCCAAGACCACAGCCAGTGAGGACATGGACAGAGCCCGTTCCCTCACCATGGCCTTAACACCCCCGGAAGAAGTCCCCCCACCCAGTTACACTAAAAAGGAAAAGAATGGGCCATGGCTGAGGGAGTCACCCTGACTGAAAAGGGATGACAGATGATGCCAGATGGGTGCATCTTTGTTCCAACAGCAACTGGAGGGCATCTAGTTAAGGAATACCACCGACTCACTCATCTGGGAAAAACTGCATTAGAGGCCCTTCTCAAGAAGCACTACTACGTCAGTCAGCTGCCAGCACTATGCCGAGCAACGAGTGAACGATGCATAACATGTGCTAAAAGTAATGCTCGGTCTGCACCACGGCCCCCGCCAGGTGTCCAGAGGCTGGGAGCAACCCCCTTCGAAGATCTAGAGGTAGACTTCACAGATGTGCAGCCGAGCAGGGGGTTCAGATATCTCCTAGTAATAGTATGCACATACTTTGGGTGGGTCAAAGCCTTCCCGACTAGGACAGAACAAAGCCGGGAAGTAGCTAAAGTCCTCTTGCAGGAGATCGTGCCCCGGTTTGGCCTGCCATTAACACTCCATAGTGACAATGGACCCACATTTGTGGCAGACATTGTACAGGTCTTGACCAAATCTCTCAACATCACCTGGAGACTCCACACCGCTTACTGGCCCCAAAGTTCAGGGAAAGTAGAGCAAATGAATCACACCCTTGAGGGAACCTTACCAAAGTTTTGTCAGGAGACTAACCTCCCATGGCCAATCTGCTACCCCTAGCTCTCCTGCATGCTCGCTGCACACCCGGGACATCAGGTTTCTCCCCATCCGAATTAATATATGGCCGGCCTCCCCCGTGCTTGGGAAGCCTTCCAGGAAACTTGCATCAGGTTGGAGATAAAGGGATAAAGGAGCAGCTTCAGGCCCTGGGGGCCACCCTGAATAAATTACAAAAGTACACCATCAAGAGGGCCCCAATCTCCTTAGGGTCTCAGGTACACTCCTTCCAGACAGGGGACTCAGTTTGGGTCAAAGATTTGAAGAAAGACCCCCTCAAACCGCAGTGGACAGGGCCCCACACTGTTGTTCTAACCACTGCCCTCAAGGTCTCAGGTGTCACCCCGTGGGTCCACCACTCCAGAGTGAAGAAAGCTCATCATTCAGACGAGGAGCTGTGCCAGTGGAGAGTCCAGCCAGACCTCACAAACCCGCTCCAGCTTCACCTTCAGCGACACCTCACCGACTGATGGACACCTGCTCACCATGGTCTCTGGCTCTCATCGGCATGATTTCCCTCATCTTGGGGGTCGGACTCTACACTGTTGCCCCTCCTGACTGGACTTTCCCCCAGAGGCTTACTATTGTCATTGCTTATTGGGTGTCCCTAGGGTGCATTACTGCACTTACTTGTCCACAGGTTTCATTTGCTGTCAGGTTAGCCATGATGGCTCCCTCTACCTAAGGTCGTAGATCCCACTTTTACTGGCCCTCTGCTGTCTACTCCTGAGCACATTTCACCATGGTTTTCCTGGCCCCAGTCAGTCCCGGTCTTCTGCTGCCTGGTCTGCTGTTCCTCTGCACTGCCTCTAGCTTGCCCGGCCAGGCAAGGGGGACAACTCTCATATCACCATTACTGGCAAATGGACTTTCCAGCTTATCCCCCTCAATCCCACACCAGCGCCCCCACTGACTTCTTCCACCTGGGGTGGGCACACACCAAAGGTTAACCTCCATTTTGAGGGATGCCAGCTTCTTGATACCTCCTGGGAACCTCATAGACAGCGTTCCTACCATGGCCCTCACTCTGGTTACCAGCTGGTAGATATCTACATCTGTGGGGCCCTCTGCCTCGACCACCAAACACCTGCCCTCAGTTCTGCTCGCAAGCCTGGGGATGTGAGTCATGGGTGGCAACTTGGCCAGGAATGGAACGATGGTCCACCAGGTGGCACCTCAAACAGCACAGTGACATCCAGATTTCCTTGTCACACAAGGCCACCCCATCCTCTTGCCCTAACAATCACTGTATACCACTCACCCTCTCAGTCTTAGAACCCAATGCCACATCATGGGCTACAGGAATCATTCTCCTTTTGGGCCAATATCACCCTATGGGGACCGACCCCATGGCCAAATTTATGATTAAGTCTATGTTCACGCCAAGGCTTACAGTCAACCCCCAGAGTCAGACAGAAAATAACTTGACATGGCGTATCCCTGGGTCCCCCACCCACACGCAGCAAGCATCTATAGCACAACTGTTAGGTATGATTAACGCCTCCCACCAAGCACTTAACCACCCAAATCCACCCCTAGCATCTGACTGCTGGATCTGTATAAAGCCCAGTCCCGTCCAATACCTAGGTGTCATCCTCAGCCAATCTACCGTGTCACCTCCCACCTCGGCCTGGGGACCACAGATTATCCCTTTCTGGCTCTGGTACCGCTGTATGGCAACTCTTCCTCTCCCATCATGGGCTGTAGCTGGATCTGTGCGCCTAACAACACTTTTCTGGCTTGTGATCAAGGTGTATACATCTGCATCACCTGGCGCAATCAATCATGCACGCTTGTCAGTCTCTTACCCAATCTTTCAGTCCTCCCTGGGAGGACTCACCATATGCCCCACGCATATGGAGACCTCCTAGCCTCCTGGACGCTCCCCCGGGGCCATCCCTCTTATCGTGAGCCTGCATCAGATGTTGCCTTAAGCACCACTGGCGTCGGGATGTCTCAGGTTCAGTACCAGGGGTTAACTCAACAACTCACGGCGGATTTTTCCACCCTCATTCAGTCAGCCCTGGCCCTGCAGTGCCAACTCAATTCACTGGCCTCAGTGGTCCTCCAAAACAGACGCGGGCTCGACTTACTCATGACCGCGCAGGGGGCCTCTGCCTCTTCTTACAGGAGGAATGTTGTGTCTACGCTAATGAGTCGGGGGTGGTCCAAGAAACTTACCCAATTACAGGAATGAGTGCGTCATCGGTGGGAAACACTCCAGCGGACAACTTGGTGGGATTCCCTCGCACAATGGTGCCCTTGGTTCACCCCCTTGTCGGCCTCCTCCTATTGCTTCTCCTCATAGTGGCATTTGGTCCTTGTATTCTTAATGCCCTTACTAGGTTTATCACTACTCAAATTGCTAAAATCAGACTCCAGTTACTCCTTACTCACTATCGCCCCTTAGAAGATGAAAATGATGCCCTCTAAACTAGGTGTTTAAAGGGGCATCAAAGGGGGGAATGATAATGAAAATGTGTGTCCTAAGATGGCCAACCGAGCCAGCGAGAGAGTCCCAGTCCTTGCCCCGGGGCTCTTCCGGGTTCTTCTCCTGCTCAGCTTCCCGCTTGGACCAATCCAGGTTCTTCTCCCTGCCCCACTTCGCGCAGGCACCAAAAGTGCCAAGTATGTGGAAGTAGAAGTGTATAAATTGCCCCCTTCGTACTTGGGACTTAGACCTTTGGAGACCACTCTCCTCTGAGCCTGCTGGCGTTAAATAAACCTCCTATCCTCCAAGATCTCTGGGTGCTGCTTGGTTCTTCCATCGGGCAATCCAGTCCAGGTTCCGTAACAGTTCGAGATATTGAAAAGCTCTACGAGTAATGGCTGAAAGTTAGAAAGTCAATTTTTTGTTCCGCACATTTCTTTTTTTTTTTTTTAAGATTTTATTTATTTGTCAGAGAGAGAGAGAGCACGAGCAGGGGGAGTGGCAGGCAGAGAGAGAAGCAGGCTCCCCGCTGAGCAGGGAGCCTGATGTGGGACTTGATCCCAGGACCCTGAGATCATGACCTGAGCCGAAGGCAGATGCTTAACCACTGAGCCACCCAGGCATCCCTGTTCCACACATTTCTTAAAGATTTTATTTGTTTATTTATTTATTTGACAGAGAGAGGGAGAGAGGGAACACAAGCAGGGGGAGTGGGAGAGGGAGAAGCAGGCTTTCCAAGGAGCAGGGAGCCTGATGCGGGGCTCGATCCCAGGATCCTAGGATCATAACCTGAGCCTAAGGCAGACACTTGACGACTGAGCCACCCAGGAGCCCCTGTTCCACACATTTCTTAAGTCTATCTGGTATTGGATACTGTGGAAGAAAACTTGGAAGTTGTCATCTTGAGTTCCCTTTCTGTGTGGTCACAACTGTACTTTTTGTGGATGTTAATGTGGTTGAACTTTCAGACCTTTCCCAAGAAAATGGTTCTGGGACGGCTGTTAGTGACTCCTCCCCACTCAATGACATTCACTTCAAGGAACCGCCCAATTACAAAGCTGGAGTAGCAGAGCAGAAGGAGTTCCTTGCAGGGGCTGGGGCCAGAATTCTTTGCATCACATATAATCACCATCAGGGCTCTTCCACTTGGAGGGATGAGCGGGCTCCAGCTCTGTCACCTGCTTCCCCAGCTTCCTCTTTTCTTTGTCCCCATCTTCTCCTTCACAAGCACAGACAGTCCTCTGGAGAGACTTCTTTGTTGTTCACCACACCGCTCTCTGACACCTGACAGGTTGTGGTTTTTTTGGTAGCTATCTAGTGAGTTAATATTTTCATCTGAAAAATTCTTCTCCTTCTCAGGAACAGGAACAAGAGACCCTACTGGGCACGTTTGGGTTTTATCCAGCATTTGAAATCTGAATTGTTTTGCTTTATCCCAGCCAGCCAGTTTATAGCTGACTAAAGTTTGAGGAATATCTCCTTTATTCTCTATCCAGATCACCATATTGTTACTTCCTCCTTCTTTTAACATTCCAAAATTTGTCATCCTCGTGACTTCAATATCACCTTTCTTTTTCAATAAAAGGGCTCCACAGGACTCATCGGCAGCCCCCTCAAAGGCAGCGAAGTCCTATCTTTTCACTGGGGTCATGCATAAGTCTCTCCAGACGTAGCATGACTGGCTGCTCTCCACCACCACAGCACGGACCATGTCATGTCTTTGAGGCACGTATCCTTCAGCAAGTTTCAGAGAGTCCAAGGTGAAAAAGATGCTGTCATCTATCACCCCGTTTCTCCCACACAGGCTAGAAATGCAGACCTTTGCTAACACTCTCCAGAGAGAAGTATGTGGTGGGACTGATGTAGCCAGCACCCTCCATCAGCGAAGTCACACGGCCAGTCAGCGCTCAGGGGCTGGAGTCGGACAGCCCTCTGCCATGGTTTTTGCTGTCGTCTTCCCACTTATCAGAGACTAATTGCTTTCATTTCATTGGATACCTTATCTTCTTGCACAACCGCAATAACTTCCTGTCCCACATTGAGAAGCACTTTGCTAGTCACATTGGAGAAGTAGATCAAATATTAAATATATGACTATATTTAACTTTTTAAACATAGTCAAAAATATTTTAAATATTTTTTACTAACTATATATATTTACATATATACTGTACATGTTATAAATGTATACACTTTTTAACAATTTTTATTAGATTTCTAATCAAATACTATAATAATTTCTTTCATAAAAAGTTAAATATTTGTAACACTATCAATTTGAGAGAAGACAAACAAAAGAGTAAAAAATTCAATAGCCACTCACGCATATCTAAAATATGAAAAAAAAAAAAAGCTTCCATAAAGTCACCCAAGTCCTCTGTCCATTTGCGACACGCTCCACAAACATCCCTAAGTTTCTGAAGAGCCTACTTTAGAGTCGAAAACCATCTGAACTGTAGCGCTGTTACCCCTCCTTCTCTTACTTTATACTTCATCCCTTCTTGCCCAAATACAGGCCTCACACGGACAGGGCCCCTAGGCTGCCCCTCCCCCATCACAGCTGACCCTGGTGTTTATTTCTGTTCAAAACTCGGAGGCAGAAACTTCTAGACAATTGCTAAGATACAGTCATGGACATCAGTTGTTTTTGGTCTGCCCACTATCCCTGCCTCCCGGTCTTCTGGTAACAGGACGGTGCTTTCTGGTTTCATTTGATTCAGTGTGTATGGGGGTGCTGCCAATCACAGCCCTGGCAGGGGGGCAGGTGCTTGACCAGCCTTCATCAGTCATAGCTCTTCATCCCTTGACCGCAGACATGGGTCCAGGAAGGGGACACATAACCTAAGTAATTAGTCTTGCCCTGGGATTTTATATGTGGATGACAAGTAAGGGAAGTGGACAGATTCAGATCTGTTTTGGAAATACAACCCAGGAGCCTTGATTAACCTCAGTGAATTTGAGTTTCCTCCTCTATAAGATGAGGGACTTGGACCAAAGGACCAAATGTTTTGGAGGCTCATCCAGATTTAGACAGTCTGAGGTTCTGTAGGAGTTAAGCTATGAAGAAGTCAGTCTGTCTGATCCAGCCGTGCCCTTTCTGGGAGAGGGTACTTGGCAAAATTGTGCATCCAGAGAAATGTCACTTCTCAGACTCAAGGTTGTGCCCCTTCTCCTTAAAACCTACTTTCAGGGCGCCTGGGTGGCTCAGTCATTAAGTGTCTGCCTTTGGATCGGTCATGATCCCAGGGTCCAGGGCTCCCTGCTCCACGGAGAGCCTGCTTCTCCCTCTCCCACTCCCCCTGCTTGTGTTCCCTCTCTTGCTGTATCTCTCTCTGTCAAATAAATGAATAAAATCTTAAAAAAAAAAACAAAAAACACCTACTTTCAGGTTCCCAGTTAAACTAAGAAATAAAATAAAATAACTAATAACTGCTCCCATTGTGACCTTTGCAGGAATATTTACCTTTTAAAAGAGAGGCAAAACTTTAGCCTCTCTCACATGAGCAACGCATGGTGCAATAACTCTCAATATCACAATATGTAAACAGGTGAATGTGTGTGCATATGTGTGAATATGTGCACACATGGTAGTTATGTGAGTCTGTATGTGTGAGCATGTGTGCAGGTGAATGTGTGTACAAATGCCATGTGTGTGCGGGCATGTGCCTCTGTATCTCTGACTACGTACGTGTGTGTGTTTGTGAGTGTGTGTGTATGTTTCTGAGCGTGTGTATCCACATCTGTGTATACGTGAGTGCATCTGTGTATGTTTGTGCATATGTGAGTATGTAGCCACGCACAGTATGTTTGTAAGTCAGCACACGTGCCCGTGTGTGGGTGGGTGTGCACACAGGCATGTGCATGCCCTGAAACAGCCAGGGGACTCAAGCGGCGGTGCTAAAGGTAGGGGCGAGGAGTAAAGCCCTGGGGTTCACAGTGGCCAGGAGCCAGGCCTGCTCAGCCTAGCAGAGGGCACCAAGGGAGGGAGCAAGGCTTTCTCAACACCAAGGAACTCTACACGGAGCAGCCGCGACACTGTTCTTTGCTGACAGGGCCACCAAGGCGCGCTGCTGATGCCATGTGCCCAGTGCCCAGCCATGGTCAGCAGAGCTGCCCTCTGAGGAGGCCACACCCTCGGAGCTCCCCTGCCCTGCTGAGCCAGGAGCCCCGGCCTCAGGAAGGGACCTCCCTATGGGTTCTTCCTTTGTCTTCGGAGAACCCAAGGCAGAGCCCCAGCCAGACACTCCCGGGAAGCCTGGCTTCGAGGAGGGAATCCAAGGTTAGGCTGGTTTAATGTGAAACGTAATCTTGACCTGTCACTCGAAGAATGGAATGGTTCATCTCCTCTCCCAGAGCCATGTGGATAGAGCCCTGCGATCACCCAGGAAAGGAAGAACTGTTTTTTTCAGATGCTAATCATCCAGGGTTTATGGGCTCTGGGAACTCTAGTGAAAGATGGGAAGAATTTGGAGAAGCCACGTGGGGACTAAGTGAAGGTCTGAGGACTGGCTGGGGAGAAGGGGTGGTGGAGAAGGGTGGCTACAGGGAGGCTGGCAGGGGAAATTGCCCCCAGAAGGAGGGGGTTCCTTGCCTGGGAAGCACAGAGGTGGGAGCCTGAGGCGGGGCAGCCTGAGGAGGCTACCCTATGAGGGCACTGGTCAAGGCCTCCTCCGGGGACCACTGGGCAGCTGACTCACCCCGTGAGCACACTCCCAAGGCCTAGAGGAGGCTCCTCCTGGAGGCCTGAAGAGGAATCGCCTTCGCACCCTCCCCCTCCCCTAGCCCATGCCAGGTGGTCAGCAGGCGGGCCGCCCTGTCAGGGCCACAGGCCTCGGCTCCGCACCCACATGACAGAAACGCACTCTAGCCCCAGGGTGCCCGTGACTTGGGGAAAGCGGGCAGAAATACTGGGCACCCCACAGCAGCTAGGGAAGCCACCATCTCCTGTGCTTGGAGGCCTCACAGACTTGGCCCCTGAACTAGTTCAACAGATGGTTGACACCCCTGTTTCAGAGTTCTCAGGGAAGAAAGGGTTCCAGGTATCATGGGAGCGGTGTTAGGCGTTCGATACGTTTTTGAAATGCAATGTGACCTTACTTTGTGCCCGAAGCTAGTAAAGCAGATTTGCCAGTGGCACCATGTGGCTGTCCCTTTGATTTGAAGGTACCACCTCTCAGGTAACTGTCTGAGTTTGAAGAATAAGGGATTTCAAGTATAGGCCTGGCCAGGAACTAGGAGCCCCACCCTGAGTGTGCGCGCACACCCTCACACACCCATTCAGGATTTTCCACTTCCTGAGCTTAGAGGTCCTGGCCCTCTGCCTCCTGGCAGTTCACAAATAGGAACTGCAGCTGAGCTGTGGTCGGGGCTCTCACATCTGCGGGGAGGGGAGCACAGGTCCCCATCAGTCCCCGTCAGTCCTGGCACCTTGTGCTGGGCCGGGAACCCCTCCATCAATGCAGTGATCACACCAGGCCGCAGCACCCAGAGCCAGTGTCTGCTTATCAGCTGCCCAGCTCCCCTGGGCACAAGGTCTCCTGCCACAGCCCTGCTCACCCTTCCCCGCAGGCAACACCCGCCAGCCCACCCCTACAGGGCCCCTCTGGGCACAGCGCTTAGCAACCACTTCTTTTAGCTCCATTCCAAGCCCAGGTTTCATGAAGGCAGCCTCCCTACGCCCGCCTTCAGTCTTGGCTCCTGGAAGGCTGAGCCTCTGCCTTTCCCCCAGCTGCTCATTCACAGGTCCCACACACAGCACAGACAAAACCCCTTAGCAACTGGATGGAGCGAAAACCCCAAGGAAACTGGTTTATCGGTTTCAACACTGCACTGTGGTTTTCCTTTCCAAAGTGCCTACCATGGGGTCCAGGGTATAAAATGAATCCCAGGAGGGTCCCTCCGTGAGGGAGCCATAAAAAGAAGACCGCTCTGGGGGTAGTCAGAGAAACGGCACCCGAGCAGAAGAGCCACGGACTCCTGGGAGAACGGTAGTGTGAGAAGGGCCAGGAACGACCTTATAACCAGCTGGCAGGATCAGCAGCCTGCCAGACTAGATCCAGTCAGAGGCATTTGATTTGGTGCATACAGTGTACTTATAAATTGGTTGCAACGTTTAAAGTTGGAAGGTTTCACATAACATAAAAGTCTGGCTTTTCTGGAGAAATTAGAAAGCTGATAACTGGGCCTATGTTCCTTCCCGGCAACTCCTGAGGGGAGCAAGACCAGGGCAGCCCCTTCTGAGTGCCCTCAGTTTCCCATCACTCAGCCTGGCCCCTGACCCTTGGCGCAGAAGGTCAAGAAACCAAGCTTCCCTGAGGTCAGGGCCAGCCTGACCAGTCTGAAGATCAGTCAGGGACTGAGAGAGGCATGGGCAGTCTGGGAGCCCTCTAGAAATTGCAGGGATGAGTATAAGAGCCAAGTCTTCAGGAGGGATTGAGTTCACAGAAGAGCAAAGACATGTAGGAAGGCCACTAGGGAAGTCCCTTCCTTATCCAGAAGGGCCGGATGGGGCCATCCTGACAACCACTCTGAAGTGTCCGGAACTCACCATCACAGCCGGGAGTCGGCCAGCCCACGTGGGGAGCTCCACCACATGTCCAGAATGGTCTGCCAGGGCCCCCAAGCTGAGAAAGACTTTGTAAGAGTTCTGGAAATGTTCCTTTTTACCTGTTTCCTCTTAATGATTTACAGTAAATATCTCTAAGCAGAAAGTGTCCCATGAGTTTGTTTGGTGGGAGCAGGGGAGGAGGGCAGGCTGGGGAGACTAAGGGCTACAACATAGGAGAGAAATTCCCAAAGAAACAGAGGTGGGTGTAAATTCAGATTTGGGAGCCTGCTAGAAGGAAGAAAGAGTCCTGGGCCTGGGAAGTGATCCATGGAACCTACCAGGCCTTGATTACCCCTGAAGTTTCTACAGCAGTGATGTGCTGGAGCCAGTTCCTACCAGCTTGCAGGAGCCAATTGTCTACAACCTTCCCCAGCTTCACAGTCAGGGTCCGTGGCTTCATACTGGTAGCTTGAAAGCAGCCACCGTGGGAGTATTTCCACCATGGCGTTGGCAAACTTCTGAGCCCTCCCCACCCCCAAGAGGCAGTTGTTAATTATCTACCCACATACCACTGCTGGTTCTCCTGTGGACCACCTACCTGTCAGATCTGGCCCAGGATGTGCTTCTGGGGACAGGTCGTATCACAGTGAGAAAAACCCCCAGACTCCACATTCCCCCTTGGGTCCCAAACAGGAAATGAACCAAGCAGGCAAACAGGCTAAATCAGAATCCAACAGGAGTTCTAAATTATAATGAACTTTCACTGACCTCCCTCTGTTTTCTTTTTTTCTTTCTTTCTTCCTTTTTTCAGAATGTTTATTATTTTTATTTTTTTATTATGTTATGTTAGTCACCATACAGTACTTCATTAAGTTTTATTTTTTATTTAAGTAATCTTTACACCCAACATGGGGCTTGAACTCATGACCCTGAGATCAAGAGTTACATGTTCCTCTGACTGAGCCAACCAGGCGCCCCATTCCCTCTTTTTCCTAATTGCTTCTCCAGAGAGTCCAGGTCTGGGGAGAAGCTTTCTTTCCTCTAAGCGAGTTTTCTTTTTTCTTTTTGAGCTGTGTTCACATAGAACAATTGGGGCCAAAGTTTGTGTTGTAACAAAACCCATTCAAGGCACTGACCAATACCTTTCCACCTCCCTGCATAGCTGACCGCCCAGCCCACATCTAGACGGGGTTCAGTGTTGCACAGAGAACCTGCGAGATGAGTGAAATGGCCTTGAACAGCCTCCTCCATTCACTGACTGCAGGGCCACATCCATGCTTTTGCTGTCAGCATAGACGGTCTCTCAGATATATTTCTAATCACTTTCCATCTGTCATGCCCTTGACCCTTGATGTCACAGACATCACCAGGTCTTTATTTTCTTTTATCTCTTCTAGATCTCTTCCCTCCCAGCTGGGGAATGAAGGTTGATCTGCTGAGCAGCCCCTTCATTTCCCTGTATTGCCCTGGGCCACAGCACCCAGCTGAACATCAGCTCAAGAAAAATTAGTTATACAAGAAAAGAAATTTAACTATAGTACTTGGCCAGACTGAGAACAAAACTTACATAAGCATATGATGTAAATATTTGAAAGCAGATTTTTTTTTTAAAGATTTTATTTATTTATTCATGAGAGAGAGAGAGAGATCGGCTGAGGCAGAGGGAGAAGCAGGCTCCCCGCGGATCAGGGAGCCCGATGCAGGACTCAATCCCAGGACCCTGGGATCATGACCTGAGCTGAAGGCAGACACTTAACCGACTGAGCCACCCAGGCGTCCCTTGAAAGCAGATTTAACCAAAAGTTGTGAAACAACTAAGGTGGCAGGATGTCCACAGGAAAATCTTCCTGTTTTTCTCCTTTATAATTGCACAGCACTTCTTTTTTTTTTTTTTTTTAAGATTTTATTCATTTATTTGACAGAGAGAGACACAGCGAGAGAGGGAACACAAGCAGGGGGAGCGGGAGAGGGAGAAGCAGGCTTTCCCACTGAGCAGGGAGCCCGATGTGGGGCTCGATCCCAGGACCCTGGGATCACGACCTGAGCCAAAGGCAGACGCTTAATGACTGAGCCACACAGGCACCCTGCACAGCACTTCTGACACTAGATGTGTGGGGTTTCCCAACACCAAGAAATTCTCTGCAACACCAGGTAGATGTCCTACAATTCAATTCTTATTTTTTAAATATTTTATTTATTTATTTATTTATTTATTTATTTATTTATTTATTTATTTATTTGCGAGAGGGAGAAAGCACGCAGGGGGAGGGGTAGAGGCAGAGGGAGGAAGAGGGAAAGAATCCCAAGCAGACTCCTCTCTGAGCTCGGAGCCCAACTCAGGGCTCAATCTCATGACCCTGAGATCATTACCTGAGCCGAAGCCAAGAGTCAGACGCTCAATTGACTCAGCCACCCAGGCCCCCTACAATTCAATTCTGACACTAACTGGAGTTAGGTGCAGACTCCACAGGTTAATGACTTAGTCCTACGACACTGCCCCCCCACTTCTGATGCCAATGGCAAGTGGTGGGTCCCTAGTTTACTTACACAATGTCTGTCTGACTTGGCTACAAATCAGAGGTTCCCATACCCTTTGTCTTAGATTCGATTGTTGGCTGGAACTGCTCACAGAACTCCAGGAAACACTTGTGTTTACTGGTTTATTATAGAATCAAGCATATGATAAAGGATACAGATGAACAGCCAGATGAAGAGATACATAAAATGTGGTCTGGGAGGGTCTTGAGCACAGGAACCACTATTCGCATAGAGTTGGGGTGTATCAACCTGGAAGCTCTCCAAGCCCTGTACTTTCAGTATTTGTATGGAGGCTTTCACTTAGGCATAATGGATCATTAACTCAATCTCCAGCCCCTGTCCCCTTCTTGAAGAATGGAGGGTGGTACCTGCTGGGGAAGGTCATCAGGAGGACATGACTGCTGGTTGATCCATAAGTTGAACCCTACTGATCAGAGGTCCTCTCCCCCACCCCTGTCCTTGGAATGTGGGTTTCACTTTCCTTTCCTACTCTGAGAGGCTGCTCCAGGGACACAGCCCCTTGAGTAATGATGTGGTGTTGAGAAGCCCTGCGTAAGTATACGTGACTGAATCCAGTTAAGGCCCCTCTCTCCCTAAACCTAAAATGTGCCAGGTGGGTGCAGGGATCCACTTGTCTGGCTGCCACCCAAGACTAGCCTCTCCTATAAGTTCCCTTTGCTCCTTAAAACTGGCACCTACCAACCTGGAGTGGCCTGCCTCTTTCTTCCAATCTCTCTTCACCCTTCCCTTATGGGCTAGTTTCAGATTACACAGGGAAGCTCCCAAGGGGGTTCAAACCAACAGGAACTCTAAGTGCCAAGCTTCTCATCCTGGTTTGGTTTTGCTGGTGACCAGTGCCCATCCTGAAGCTATCCGGGAGACTCATTTTCCAGAGTTGCCTCATTGGAACAAAAGACACTCAGATCACCCAGAAAATTCCCAGGGATTTAGGAGCTGTGTACAGAAACCAGGGGCAGAAACCATTATATATTTCTTCTACTATTTCACAGTGTTCCTCTTCTAGGAGATTATGCTAAGTGAAATAAGTCAAGCAGAGAAAGTCAATTATCATATGGTTTCACTTATTTGTGGAACATAAGGAATAGCATGGAGGACATTAGGAGAAGGAAGGGAAAAATGAAGGGGGGGAAATCGGAGGGAGAGATGAACCATGAGAGGCTACGGACTCTGAGAAACAAACTGAGTGTGTTAGAGGGGAGGGCGGTGGGGGGATGGGTTAGCCCGGTGATGGGTATTAAGGAGGGCACGTATTGAATGGAGCATTGGGTGTTATACGCAAACAATGAATCGTGGATCACTACATCAAAAACTGATGATGTAATGTATGGTGATTAACATAACTTGATAAAATAAAATTTAAAAAAAAAAGAGTGTTCCTCTTCTAGTCAGGCAACAAGAGATGCTGATCCCACTGGGGTACACAATCTGCAAGGGAAGTCAGGCTGTGCAAGGGTGATAATCCAACTCCCACGTGGCTCTTGGTCAATGATCAGATTCAGGTACTGATTCTTCTTGGAATCAGGACAGCGAGTGCCACCTTCCTGGGATCAGGCTCCTATGGAGCCCCTCCTTCTCCCTACTCCCGTTTCCTCAGATTCCTCTCCAGTCCTTTCTGAGATTCCTCTTTTCTCTCTCGTCTCCTCCTCAAGTCCCATCTTTTCCATCAAGTAGCACAGATAGAGATTGCAAGGGAATGAAGGGGTGCCAGGTACCGGGGGAAGCCTGGGACAAGCCAGAGGGCATGAGGTGTGGCCCCAGGCAGCTGCCACTGCACAGGAACGGACATGCTCTGCTGCAGATCTTCTTCCTCATCCGGAGGTCTTTGACTGGCTTTGTGTGACACTCCCTGTTTTCTAGATGTTAGCAAAGAATTCGAATAGTTTTGGCTAGATCCAGAGACTGAATCAATCAAAAACCCGGTTTCCCTGTCCTTGAAGAAACTTCATTCAAATCTTCACAGGACATGAGGAAAATATTTCTATTCTAGTCTTCCAGGGCAGCCAAATACAGAAAGTGGGGCAAAACCTGTAAACTTCCCTATTAAGTCAGTTTGATTTTTCAGAAACTGCCCCAAATCACCACCACCACCACCATCATCATCATAATTCCACCTTTGCACGGTTCTGACTTTCACAACATGCTTTTCTCCAGTGAATTAAAAACTAGGACTTCTAGTTGAAAACTGGCAGTTTTAATTCAATAGAAGAAATAACCACCACCAAAAAAGCCCACAACCTTGCAGACACTGGCTGAACGCTCCTCCCCTCTTTCCACTGAAAGCTATCTCTCTTGCAGACTTCCAGTGACAAGGCCTCCACTGCCCAGCTCCCCACCTCACCCCCAGCACCCATCCCCTTCCCTGGGGTTCCCAAAGCCTGAGAGCACCTTTGCTGAGCTGACTGCTCCCAAATGATTTTCTGTCTCTGCCTCTAAGACCTTCTCCTTCTCACCAGTATCCCCTCCAGGGCCCAGCAGGTGGAGGCTTCTCTGTGTGACCCCTTGTCTGGGGTATAAGAAGGGGTAGCTAAGGGCGGTGAGTTGGTTTTCTGGGTGCCAGGACCATACCAGACAGAGGTCTTACATGGTCTTGCTGCAGAGCACGCACCACAAAGTCTCCACCAACACACACAGACACTCCAACACTCTCCAATCAAGAGACAGACCTCCCTTACGTTTCTGGGAATTTTCTTGGAATGTTCTTGGATTGCCCCCCAAACACTCCAGGGCAACTCTCCAAGGCCCCATGTACCATATGCTATTTCTTTATGCACTTTTTTCTCTTTAACAAATGTTTCTTTCTGGACTCAGGCCAGTCCTGTTCAGCATTCATGCCCAAGCAGCATCTACTTCTCCCCGAGCGCTGGGTGGGGCTTGGGACCAGCTGAAGGCTCCAAACATCTGTGGGTGTTGTGTCAAACCAGTCCAGCCTTGCCTAATCAGCTGCTGAGGCAGCTTGCTGCTGAAGGCCTGGTGACAAAAAGGAGAGAGGTTTGTGCCAGAGGTGGCCGCCCCCGCAGCACCAAGATACATCCAAAAAGCACTCACTCGCTTTGCTACCTTCTCAGTCCTACCAGCCCCAACCTCAGAACCCAGCCATGATAAGGAGATGCTTCCAGGTGGCAGTAAGGCTTGGCCGGCACAGAGTCCTTCCTGGCGTCCCCCAGGTCCTGCCCAGACTCAACCCCAACTCAGCATTCGGATCCTCCACGGACTCCCTGGTCAGTAAGTTCCCAGCTCAACCAGGTAGGCAGCCCTTCTCCTGGGGGCCTAGGGCATAGGAGCACCCCAAATTTCCTCTTCCCAGATGATGGCTGGGGCAAGTGGGCAGTGTGTTGGGGAGCTATTTGATTTGGCAAAGGGAAGGTGCTCTTAGGATATCAAGTAACCCAGATCAAGGGGCTCCTGGCTGGCTTAGCTGGTAGAGCATGTGACTCTTGATTTCAGGGTTGTGAGTTCAAGCCTCATGTGGGGCCTAAAGATAGGAAGGGAGGAAGGAAGAAAAACGAAGGAAGGAAGGAAGAGAAAGAAAGAAAGAAAGAAAGAAAGAGGGAGATAGAGAAAGAAAGCAAGAAAGAAAGGAAGGAGGAAAGAAAGAAAAGCAGGCAGAAAGAGAAGGAAGAATGGGAAAGGAAGGGAGGAAAGGAAGGAAGGAAGGAAGGAAGGAAGGAAGGAAGGAAGGAAGGAAGGAAGGAAGGAAGGAAGGAAGGAAGGAAAGAAAGGAAGGAAGGAAAAGCAAGCAGGCAGAAAGAGAAGGAAGGAAAGGAAAGGAAAAGAAAGGAAGGGGAAGGGAAGGGAAGGGAAGGGAAGGGAAGGGAAGGGAAGGGAAAGGAGACTAAGGAGCCCAGATCCAAAACTAAGACCACCAGGACACTTTCATCCTGGTCTGAAACTCGTGTGGCCACCGATGAGTCACTTTTTTCCTGTGGAACTCAGACTGTTGCAACTGCGTTGGGGCATTTCCAGATGGACGGTCCTGTGTGAGGTTTGGTGAGCAGCCAGCCTACTGCCCACAGTTGTTACTGGTCCATGAGTGCTTGATGCCTCAGAGGGCTCGCTTTTCCCACGGATAGTTTCACACTTCTGTGGGCACTCGAAACATGTTTCAAAGGAGCCACCTTTCCAGGGCAGGCCCACAGTTGTAGACAGAACAGGGATAGCCCCTGAGGTAAGGAGGTGGTAGCCATGGTCCTCCACCACTGGTCGCACCCCCTAGGGTAGACAGTGTCTGAGGACAGGCTCTAGTCTGACCATCAGCTCTTATACTCACAAGCTTGGCAACCTTAGCCATATTTCCTCAGTTTCCCCATCTGTACAGTGGGGCTTAGACTACCAGTTCTTAGCTTCAAAGAACAGCTCACGGGTTTTTAAACAGGACAGTGGTAAGGCACACCACAGAGCAGTATGCCTCTACTTGTCAGCCCTGGTTCCTTTTTTTTTCCTTCCTTTGCACCTTAGCGTCCCCTTGTCAGTCACCCTCAGGTGTCTCCTAGCCCTCTGCAAGGAAAATGGGCCGCTTCCTGTAAGTCAACACTGGTGGAAGGGCTTGAGGAGCCAAGAACCCAGGAGCAAACCACCTAGAGGTCCCACAGCCCAAACAGCAGCCCCCATCCCCCAGGAAGCTGTTTAATCTCCCCGATTTTTCCCTCCCAGGTCTCAAGATTCTGTCTGAAGAAGACAGATTTGAAGGATTATGCCCTTCCCAATGCCAGCTGGTGTCCAGACATGCTGAACTTGTACCAGGAATTTCTGGAGAAGACCAAGACTGACGGCTGGATCAAACTGCCCTCCTTCAAGTCCAACAGAGACCACATCCAGGGGCTGAAGCTCCCATCTGGGTTAGCAGTGGCCTCAGGTAGGGCCTGGCCTGGGAAAGCCTCTGGGCATACCTGCTCCCCAGCCCACCGGGTGGGTTCAGCCAGTCTCTTTCACTGTGCTGACTCTCCTGACCCTCGGGAAGGAGATCCACAAGCTCCCTTCCAGTTCTCAGCTGGAAGGTCTTTCTGTGTCTGACCCACCTCTGATGATGCAGCCCCAGGCAGGTAGAGGAGAAGAGAAGAGTATTCTCTCTGATCTCTGCTTCCCTCCTCCCATCCAAGAGAACACAACCCAGTGTCGGCCTTTGCTCCCAGCCAAGAGCCACCCCCTGAGCACAGCCCCTCAGGCCCCTGCCCTCTGCCTTCTCGCTGGGTGTTCCTCCATACTGTCAAGCCTTATCCCAAGTCCTCCTCTCTACCCAGTAAAGGCCCTAGGGCCTGCCTCCCCCACTGCAGGCCTTGGCACACTATCCCTGCTCTACTGGGTCCACAGCCAGTCTCCCCAGACACCCACCAGATCAGATGGATAGAACTTTCCACCTTCAGCTTTCTTCATGTGTGTAGATGCGTGTGTGTGCATGTGTACATGCACATCCCTGTTTTCTTGTCTCTCTCATTTATATATGTGGTTTTCCTGCCCACTGATGAATGGGTGGTGCAGTAGGCAGATGGCCTTTGTGTTTATGCCACAAAGCAGGGTCACCAAAATAATTTTTTTCAAAATATTTGATATCCATCAAAAAAGGACGTAGTTGTTGTAGTAGTTGTTTTGGGGGGAAAAAATCAGGACTTTGGTGGACTTTCCTGCACTTATTTTACTGTGGGTTTTTTTTTTTAAGATTTTATTTTTAAGTAATCTCTACACCCAATAAGGGGCTCAAACTCACAACCCCAAGATCAAGAGTCACATGCTCTACCAACTGCGTCAGCCAAGCATCCCGATTTTACTGTTCAGTACTGTTTTTATTTTGAATTATATGTGAATTACATGTTATAGTTTTAATTTCCCATGTTTAAGGTCTGTTAAAGTCTTGATCTGGCCATGAGCCTATCTCTACCCCTCAGCCAGGGAACTTCCTTGAGTATTTCTCCCTCCAGACTGAGCGGTCCCTGAGGAGAGGGCTGTGTCTCCAGTCTCAGACTGAACGCTCCCTGAGGGCAGAGGCTGGGTGTCCTCTGGTTCTCTCCTGGACCCTGTGCCTAAGGCAGGGCTCCACCCATGGTGCTGAATGACTGGCCCTGCATCGTGACTGGGCCCCACGCACTCATGCACCCCCTTCTCCAGCTACGACACTGCCCATCTCTCCCTAGACAAAAGTGACTGGCGCATCTTCACCAGGTGCATCCAAGTGGAAGGACAAGGCTACGAGTATGTCATTTTTTTCCACCCATCCAAGAAGAAGTCCATCTGTCTTTTCCAACCTGGCCCCTACCTGGAGGGGGCCCCAGGGTAAGCCACAGGCAGGGCCTGGGTGGATGTTCTTGGCTGCTTTCTGGGCTTGGCTCAGCTGATGGATGAGCCACACACTGGGCCCTGGAGTCTGTACCTCTCCCTAAGGAGCTAGGTGGGGGTGGTGAGCACTGGACTTCTGTCTCAACACCAGGGCACTGGAAGGGCACTCTGGGTCATCTGGTCCAGTCCCCATTGTGCAGATAAGGAGAGCCTCCTTAGGGAGGTCTGAAATTTTTCCAATAAGAAGGTGGTCTTAGAGGCCACTTTTGAGAAAGGTGTTGTGAACTTGGAAGAGGACAAGATCTGGAGCCAGGCTTTCAGTCCTGCTCTGCCTTGCTGGCCTTGGAACCCTAAGCAAGCAGTTTAACCTCTGGCCTTCAGCCTTCTTACCTGAAACCTGAGGCAATAATATCCGACTGCCAGAATGCCTGGAACTATGTGTATGTACTCACAAATCATATGGCACAATATAGCTCTCAGACACCATATTTCCAGACTTCATCTTTTGCCCAGGGGCAAACTGAAGCACGCAGAGGTAAGGTAGCACAGTAGGACACACAACCAAGTCAGATCAGGTCTCTAATCCAGGACCTGGGACTCCAATCCATTGATCTCTCCATTGTACTCCGCTGCCTTCAAACTTGGGATAGGCCCAGGAAGGAACTCACCCTAGGTAAATTCCACAAGGGAGAGCAAGCTGGCCTTGAGCCTCTTGCCCAAGGCCACTGGGCCACCAAGTCCACGGTCGTCTGCCTTCTCCTGCATCCCTGTTCCTTCTTTAGACAGTCACTGAAGGCTGTTGGTGGTGCCAAAGTTCCTACAAGGGAGACAGAAGGGTGGGGGGCAGCTTTAGGGTCCCAGCGCCTGGGAGGGACTCAGTTGCAGTTAAATTCAGAGATCTTAATAGATGTCAGCACCTCCACAGGCCATGGATTCAGACTGCAGCCCTTGGTCACCTTGGCCATCCCAAAGGCATCTTCGGTGAGGACAATGATTTTCCCACTGATGCATCAGCTGCTGGGGGACTAGGTCAGAGCCCTACACAGGTCAGGAATGCCCTTCATTCTGAAGAGGAAAACACCAGAAGGCGGGGATGGGGGGTGAAGTGTAGCTGATTTTTATTTAGGGGCTCATGGAAGTGGGGCAGGAGAGGCAGAGGAGGACCATCCAACACTGAAGCCAGTGGGTTGAGGGGTTCAGAGAAGAGATTCATACTGAACAGAAAGAAATACCCAGTTCAGGGGTGCCTGGGTGGCTCAGTTGGTTAGCGACTGCCTTCGGCTCAGGTCATGATCCTGGAGTCCCGGGATCAAGTCCCGCATCAGGCTCCCTGCTCAGGAGGGAGTCTGCTTCTCCCTCTGACCCTCCCTCCTCTCATGTGCTCTCTCTCTCTCATTCTCTCTCTCTCTCAAATAAATAAATAAAATCTTAAAAAAAAAAAAAAAAAAAGAAAGAAAGAAAAGAAAAAAGAAATACCCAGTTCAGTCTACTGTGTAGGGATAAAAAACCGGTTCTCAACTACTATGTCTTTCTCTCCTGTGTGTCTCCTTTACTACTCATACAAGACCTTTACTTCTGATAGTTCTGATCACCAAATGGGGAGAGGCTTCTCCCTACATGAAGCAATTCTGTGACACCAGCTGGGTGTCCTACAATTTAACTCCATGCTGACACCATGTACCTGGAGACAGCATCAGATCCCACAGGGTAAGGGCTCAGTCCATGAGCCTGACCCCACTTCATATGCCAAGAGCAAGTAGCAGGCCACCAGGTTCCCACAACTTCTGTCTGACTTGGCTATGTCAGGAAGCAAGAATTTCCTGTCCCCTTCAAGGGTCCTTCCAGCTGGACTAAAAATCAAATTGACATGAGACAGATTAACAGGAGAAAGTCAAATTTAATAGTGTACATACAGGCAATCCACACAGACATGGAAATTCTAAAGACAGGCAAAATGAAGACTACATGTCATCCTGAACTAAGGAGCAGGGGACAGGGGTCTGGGACTTTGAAGGGAAGGAATGCACTTCACAGGGCAATAAGAAGAAGAGCAGATGTTTGGTAATTAGCTGCTTGCCCTGCCATACAGATGGGTCACTCAGGTAAAATTTTTCTCTGGTAATAACCTTTATTCTGGGAAAGACCCCCAATTTAAATTCTTCTATGTAAGTGAAGGGATGGGCAAAAGTTTCTCTTGAGCCCACAGGGTCTCGATTGCCTTCAGCTCAAATTAATATTCACGCCAGAGTGGCCCATCTTGGGACAGCTTGCCTTGGCCCCTACAGTTGCAAATCAGAGGTTCTCAGAAACCCCTCCTGATGTTCAATTACTTTGCTAGAGAGGCTTCCAGAACTCAAGGAAACACTTATATTTACCAGTTTATTAAAGGATATGATAAAGGATACAGAAGAACAGCCAGATGAAGACATGCATACAGTGAGGTCTGGGAGTATCCCAAGCACACGCAGGCGTTTCTGTCCCTGTGGGGTCAGAGTGCATCACCCTCCCACTGGGCCTGTGTTTGCCAGCCTGGAAGCTCTCTGAACCCTATACCTTTGGAATTTTATGGAAGCTTCCTCACGCAGGCATGAACCATCATATACTCCATTTCCAGCCCTTCTTCTTTCTCTAGGAGCTTCTAATCATGGCTTCGTCTTTCTGGGGCTCCATCCAGGAGCCATTCAGGAGCCCGCCCAGAGTCACCTCAGTAGAACAAGACACTCCCATCACCCAGGAAATGACGAGGATTTCAACAGCACTGTGTTGAATCCAGGCCAGAGACCAATATATATTTTCTATTTTGTCACAAGTATCCACCCAGCCCTAGGCAATGAGGAAGAATAGGTTGCTGGCTGATCAAGAGCTATCCTGCAGAATCCACACACTTGCCAATGGGTCCCCTGTCTGGCCAATTAGGATAACAAGGGAAGAGCAGGTTTGGGGTTCTTTGGCACCAACTTCTTCTTCCCTCTTTCAAGCCATGTGGAAGTAGGGGGTTTTATAAATATTACCTCGTGTAATCTGATGAAATAGGAATTATTTTTAAGATTTTATTTATTTATTTGAGACAGAGAGAATGAGAGACAGAGAGCATGAGAGGGAGGAGGGTCAGAGGGAGAAACAGACTCCCCGCTGAACAGGGAGCCCGATGCGGGACTCGATCCCGGGACTCCAGGATCATGACCTGAGCCGAAGGCAGTCACCCAACCAACTGAGCCACCCAGGCACCCGAAATAGGAATTATTTTTATTCAGAATTCATAGTGGAAAAACTTAGGCTCAGAAAAGCTTAGCAACTTAACAACTCAGCAACTTAACAACTCAGCAACTTAGCAACTTGCTCAAGATCAGACTGGTAGTGAGAGGTGGAGCGTGGAGTCGAATCAGGTTGGTGTGGTTCCATGGCTCCCAGCTCTTTCCCCTCCTGGTGGTGGGAACAAGAGGGTAATCCATGCTAGCTTGGCCCTGGTGTAGCGATGGGTAAGGTGGGAACTGGCCCAAGGCCATGCCTCAGAGCCCAAGCCGAAAAGCACAGGGGCTTTTCCGTCCCTTGTATGAGCGCACCTTTCCAAATGATGGCAATTGCTGCCAGCAATTAGGTGATGAATCAGAAAAAAAATGTTTTTCCAATAACTTTTTTTTAAAAGATTTTATTTATTCATTCCAGACACAGAAATACAGGGAGAGAGAGCATGAGCAGGGGGAGAGGCAGAGGGAGAAGCAGGCTCCTCGCTGAGCCAGGAGCCCGACATGGGGCTCGATCCGAGGACCCTGGGATCATGACCTGAGCAGAAGGCAGACGCTTAACCATCTTAGCCACCCAGGCACCCCTTTCCATTAACTTTATCAGAAAAGAAAAAAAGAAACCTCATATTTTTCCTGACGAAATAAAATAATTATGTCAGGCGTTGCTCATGCTGCTGAAGCAACATGGGAGAAAAGCTGAAGTGACTTGGACCAGTTTGATCAGCTGGGATCCTGCTCTGCTTCCTTTCTTCTCCCGTAGAAAGATAGAGGCAGGATGGCTCCGCATCAGGATCAGGGTGGGTGGCGGGGAAGCTTGCAGCCCTGGCCTTGTTCCTGCCCACCCCACCCCCAGGTTTGCACATGGGGGGTCCCTGGCTGCCATGATGGACGAGACCTTCTCTAAAACTGCTTACCTGGCTGGAGAGGGGCTATTCACAGTAAGCCTCAACATCAGGTTCAAAAAGTAAGTATGGATCCTTGGGGCGTTGGCCAAAGTCATGCCCTTTTTATCACTGAGGAGTGGCCATGCTCAGGGGTTGGGTGCGGGAGCCCTGTCTGCCACCCTCCTTCCCAAGCCGCTGCTCAGCTGATCTTCTACTCCCGGCCAGAGCACAGCCTCTGCCAACAGACTCTGGAAGTCTGCAAGTGGGCCGCGAGCCCTGAGTCACTTATTCCTTGAGGCAGAGTGGGATGAAGAGAAGGCTGGGGAAACAGAGGGGTGAAGGGATGGCGGCCAGGGATTCATATGAGGGATGGACTAAGCCACCTCCTCTTCCAGCTTGATCCCTGTGGGCTCTCTGGCTGTACTGAAAGTTGACGTGGAAAAGATCGAGGACCAGAAGGTTTACGTGTCGTGCATCGCCCAGAGCAGGGACCAGCAGACAGTCTATGCTAAGTGCTCAGGTAAAGAGGTTCTCAGCCTCAGCGCCAGACTCTGTCCTGCCACCATCACCCTCAGGACCAATGGAAGGAAGAATGCTGATGTGCTCCCAAGCTGGGATCCAGCTTTTTAGAGTGGGACCGGGCACCCGCTGTAGACTCCAATGAAGGAGCACCCTGCTAGGATTCTTTTCTATGTAGGAGTGGCCCAACCTGTTCCACAAGGACAGGATCGGGCACCAGGTGACAGGATGCAAATGCGCAGAGCACCCCAACCAGCTCCTGACACTCAGCTTGTCCTCTTCTCTGCAGGTGTTTTCCTGCAGCTGCAGCTGGAAGAGGAGTCATCCCAGTAACAGTCACTGTGCCTTCCTGCTGACTGCCCTGCCTGCTTGGGACCCACTGCACGGCAGGGAGGGTCCGCAGGAAGTGACTGGTGATGGGAAGGAGAGGGCGCGTTCCTCTGAATAAATAGATTCGTGGCCTCATTCTCAGGCTAAGACCCTTCTGTAGTAGGAAATCAGAATCCTCACAGCACCTCCCACACACCCACTTCCCCAGCCAGCGCCAAGAGATCTTCTGAGCACCTGCAGGTGCCAGGCCCTGGGTGAGGCACCAAGCACACAGTGAGGAAAGACTTTAAAGGGTATAGGCTGGAGGGGGGGGTGACATAAAGTTTTGTTTCTTAGAAAGATGACTCTGGTGGCAGTAAAGGGAGGGTCAGCAAGCCTGAAGGTGGGACCCCTGGTTAGGAGACCCCTGCACGGCCCCCAGCTAAAGATAGTAAGGGCCTGCCGTGGGTCAGAGCTTTGAAGATGAAAGATGGAACATGTTACAAACAAAAGAGCGTGGGACTTTGCCACTAATTATAGGTATTGGATTTGTGAAGAGTCTTCCAGGATGCCTCCAGGCTTCTGGCCTAGGAATTGCAGGCGGCATTACCAGGAGTGCAGAGAAGCAGGTTTGAGGTGGGGGTGAATAAAAAGCTTCATTTCCCACGCACTGAGCTTGAAGTGCCCATGGTACTTCAGCCACATGGTGAGCACCAGCAAGAGCCTGGATATTGTGGTCTGGAGCTTGAGACGGATGAACAACTGCCTCAGTCTGTAAATCATCGATATAAAAATGGACATGGAACCCCTGGGAGGGAAGTACAGAGTGAAAGGAGGGGAAGGGGGGGAAATGAAGGCTAGGGAAGGGGTCATAGATAGAACTTGCAGTTGGGCGAAGGACAAAAGCCACCAGAGACCAAGGATAGGATAGGAGTGACTCTTCTGAAGAGGGAGAGGTCAGCAGTGTCAAATGTTAAAAAGAAGGCAAGACAGATGGGGACTGAAAACAGGCCTTGGCCTTCGGCAGTGAGGAAGGTGAGGGTCTTCTTTGCCGGGTGGGAGCAAAATCCAGATTATGGTGAATGAAAAAATGGATGGGACTGACAAAGTGAATCTAGATGATTCTTTCTAGGAATGTTGTTGTTATTGATGATGTTATTTAAGGAAAGAGGGTTGACTATATTTATAAATTGCTTTGGAAGGAGCCAGTGGAGAGAGGCTGAAACTCTAGCAGGGAGAGAGGTGTCATCCAGCAGAACAGCTATCTGGTCTCAGAGATGGATCAAGAGCACCGCTGGAGACAGCAGCAGCTACTCTGATACCAAAAAAGGAAGGAGTAGAAGGGGGAGTGCATAGCAGGACAGCAGGTTGAGGGGATTCATGCCAGAGGACTTCAGCACCCTCAGTGAAACAGGAGGCAAGGCCCTCAGTGGGGAGAGAGGTCTGGAAGAAGGGCAATGATTGCCATAGGCCACTGGGGGATCAGAACAAACCGACCCGGTACAGGTGGGCCGAGGCATGCAGAAGGCCCAACCGCTGGTGGAAAACGGGGGTCTGGAGTATACTGACCTGGGGTGAGGGGAGGGCGTGAGCCAGCTAGCAGGACTACGGGATGATGGCACTAAGTCAGGCAAGGAGACTGTGGTAAAGGAGAAAAAAAGAACATGGCTAGCGCACATTTTTGAGGAGGAGTGGTCTGACATGAAGGAGAAGAATAGAGACTGGAGGAGGCAGTCATCATCTGGGAGAAGCCAGAGGCTCCTCTGAGCAAAGGAGAGAAGTGGGAAACTGAGCAGCTGCCTCAGGGACAGGCAGGATGCCATCAAAACTAAGTGGGTGCAGAGGATGCCCAGGAAGAGGTCCAAGGACTTGAGAAGTGTTACCAAAGAATGAGAACTCCAAGGGGGCATATCACAAAGGATTTTATTATTAGATGTGGTAAAGCCAAATACTGAGACAAGTAAATCTTTACATCTCTGAAGTGTAACCCATATTTTTTTTTAAAGATTTTATTTATTTATTTGAGAGAGAGAATGAGATAGAGAGAGAGAGCATGAGAGGGGGGAGGGCCAGAGAGAGAAGCAGGCTCCCCGCCGAGCAGGGAGCCCGATGCGGGACTCGATCCAGGGACTCCAGGATCATGAACTGAGCCGAAGGCAGTCGCTTAACCAACTGAGCCACCCAGGCGCCCAGTGTAACCCATATTTTAAATAGAAGAGACATAAAGTCCAGTTGTTGGTATCTAGGAGTCACTCAGGAATCTGGCTGACAAAAGCTCTGCCATCTTTAACACATGACTTCCAAAATCATCCTGGATGCTGATATCCAGTTGCCAGATGAGAGAAGAGACAATCACAAGAGAGGTGTTTGGGACCAAGCCTCAAAGTATTTCCATTGACTAGAACTCAGTCATGAGGCCCCACTAATCAACAAAGGGAGGTTTGTTGGAAAATATGGTTTAACTACATGTTGGGGAAGAAAGGGAAAAGGGTTTGGTGCATAGCTGGCAACCACTGTCTCCGTTTGAGAGGAAGATGGGCGGAGGAAGGAAGAGTCCATATCCAAACCCTTATCCTGGGAAGTGAAGAATTCAAGTTCAGGATGAGACTGAGGTTCCAGGAGCTGGGGCCCCCATCCTGGCACAGGGTGGAAATCTACAGAGGTGGGAAGCTCTCAGGCAAGACCCCACAGCACGGCTGGGAATGTCAGCCTTGACTGGCTAAGGCCAGGAGGACAGGCAGGGATATTGGTAAGGGAAATAAGGTTATCAGCTGCTGGAACACTTCCCTAGGCTCTAGGGCTTTGATAAATGCCTCTCCTCTCCAGGAGGTCAAGTCTTACAGCTTTCCAGGCAGAAACGGGGAGTTGCTGCCTGCACACTTAAAAAAAAATTCATCTGGAATGCAACTACTGTAAAGGTAGATGGAGTGGAATCCAACTAGTCATTCAGGCAAATGTGGCAGTTTATTCTGCTTAAAGCAGAGGATAGGGGCCCCTGGGTGGCTCAGTAATTTAAGCATCTACCTTCGGCTCAGGTCATGATCCCAGGGTCCTGGGATCGAGCCCACATTGAGCTCCCTGCTCAGCAGGGAGCCTGCTTCTCCCTCTCCTGCTGTCCCTGCTTGTACTCTCTCTCTCTCTGTCAAATAAATAAATCTTAAAAACAAACAAACAAAAAAAGCAGAGGATATGTTTTCTCCAGGTTCCTGAGTCAAGTGTCAAGAGAACCAAAGAGTGAATAATGCAAGTGTAAGAATAACCAATTCAAGAAGGCAGGAAACTCTGGTAGCTCATACCAGCTCTTAAAGAAAGGGCCCCGAAGGCCTTCCTGGAACTGCAGAGCTAAGTCATTCACCAAAGGTCTCACGTAAGGAGCCAGAGCTGTAAGTCACAGTATACCACCAACCCCATCACCTGCCAGTGCCCACAGTGAGCATTGTAGCAAATCATGCTATTAGGCCATGCTCAAAGCCATGGAAAGACAGCTTAGTGAGACCCAAAAACCCAGGGAGTCTTAGAGCAGTTGCCTGCCTACTTGGAGGAAAGTCCTGTGCCCTGCCTGCCTCTTCATCAGGCTTGAACCCAGATGATTTCGGTAATGCCCAGTCCTCCAGGCGTCCCTCTACGGTGGCACCAGCAGGAAGAAGGAGATCAGGGCCTCGGGTCACATGTGACACTCTCCAGGAGTGGCAGTGATGGTGAAGAGGCGGTGCTCCGGGCCCCATTCAAGGGAGCATGTCTGCTCCAGTCCAAAGAACTCTAGGGTCCAAGTAAAAAACAATGCTCTTTGACATCAAAGATCTGACTTCTAGCCTCAACTCTGCTACTGTTTGGCACGTCATTGCTTTCTGGGTCTTTTCCTTGCTCTATACAAATGGAAGGACAGGTGAGGTGATGTCTAAGTTCCTTCCAGGTCTGATACCTTCTTGTTCCCATTAAGTCAACTTGTGGCCACTCCGTGTGCCAGTCATTTGCTTGATGGCTCTCAGATCCCTACTCCTCCCGTACTCTGCCTTAGATTGTGCAGGGCCAGTGCCTACAACCTGCATTTCCCAAGGCTCCTTTGTCACCTGTCTTTGAGAGGCCCTGGTGGCAGACTGGAAGGTGGGAAGTAGCAAGAAGTTAGGGTAGTTCGCCCCTTCTCCTTGCTTTGAAAGGCAACTCAAGTAATGGCTGTATCTCCACGCTTCCAGATCCTGCTAGACCATCCTAACCAACCTATCTGCCTTTTTAGCTCTTTGTAACAAGTTCCCCGTGTTAAACTCCCTCTGTTGAACTGCCCAGGAGGTGCTATTTTCCTCACCAAACCCTGACTGATGCAGTCAGGCTGTGGATGATCTATACCCAGTTCTTAGTCCCACTGCTGTCCGACCCAGGTGGTGTGCACTCTTCTATGTGCCCTTGATTTTAACCACCAAGAGAAGGAAATGGAAGGAGAAAGAGAGCCAGACCAAAGTGAATTGTCAACGACTGAGCACAATCCTAAACCAAATCTCTGCCCATTTTCCCTCTGCATCTGTACAAATGAACACAGCTGGAGAAAAATCTCACAACCACACTGTTTGGTCTCAGCATAAAGTCGTGGCTGCTATCCTTTAGGCGAGCCTGCAATACTGCCCAGCAGCCACCTTGCCTTTCCCCTGTCCTCCTGGGTGACTGTTCCTTTCCTGGTCTTTTCTACTGAAGCCCTAGAGTCACCTCCTCCGCCAACCATCATCACTCTCAGCTGGTAACCTTGCATCCTGCTTCATGAGCAATTAGAAGCATTCAGAGGGAACAAGTTCCCACCACCCACTCCTCCACCTTCTACCTCTACTCAGTTATTCTACCTTCTCTCCAGTAACTGGGTGAGCTGTCCACACAGCAAGCAAAGGACAAGCTCCAGATTGATTTCTCATGCGCAATACCTATTCTTTGTGTCTACTCAGGAATATTGCTGCATTAATTCTCCTTTGTCTCTTCTACATTACCAATTCTCCCCTTCCTATGGAATCTTTCCCATCAGCATACAAACATACCATTATTTCTGTGATTTAAAAGTTTCTCTCTGGGGGCACCTGGGTGGCTCAGTTGGTTAAGCATCCGCTTTTGGCTCAGGTCATGATCCCAGGGTCCTGGGCTCCCTGCTCAGAGGCAAGTCTGCTTCTCCCTCTCCCTCTGCCTGCCGCTCCCCCTGCTCATGCTCTCTCTCCCTCTCTCTCAAATGAATAAATTAAAAAAAAAAAAAAAACTTCTCTCTTGATTCCACTTCCCGCTTGGCCACTACCCCACTGCCCCTGCTCTTTCAGCAAATTCTTCAAGAGAGGTTTGTTGGTTTTTTTGCTCTCTCTTTCCCCTAACCTTTCTGCAGCCCACTCCAACCAGGCTTTTGCTTCTACCACTGCACCGAAACTGCTCTTGGCAAAGTCACCAATGACTTTGCATTGCTAAATCCAATGATCGATTCTCAGTCCTCACCTTACTGGATCTTGCCACAGCATCTGGCACAGCTGGTTCTCCTCCTCTCCCCTCTAAATGATGCCCAGTGCCTGGGTGGCTCAGTCATGATCCCAGATGCCAGATGGAGTCTTGCATCAGGCTCCTTGCTCAGCGGGGAGTCTGCTTCTCCCTCTGCCCCTCCTCCCATTCGTTCTCTCAATCTCTTTCTCTATCTCTCTCTCATAAATAAATAACATCTTCCAAAAAAATGTTGACATGCCCAGCACTCAGTCTTGAACCTTGAGCCCAGGATCCTTACTCTTTTCTACCTACACTTCATCAAGTCTCTTGACTTTAAATTCCATCTTCATTTCTCTTGGTGCCCACACTTACATTTCCAGTCTGGACCTTTCCTCTGAGTTCCAGGTTCATATATGCAACTGCTTACTCAATGTCTCCATTTAGATGTCTGGCAGGCTTCTCAAACTTCATAGACCCAAAACTGAACTCCTAATCTTTCCTCTTCTCAGCATATGGTAACTCCATTCTTCCAGTTGCTCAGGCCAAAAACGTTGGATCATTCTTTCTCTTTATATGGGGATGGATCCATTTATTGACTTGATCTTCAGAACAGATCTAGAAACTGACTACTACAATCCTGATCTATGCCCCAATCATCTTGTGCAAAGATTATTTCGATAGTCTCCTATCTGATTTCTCTAATTATGCCCTTATCCCCTTCATTTTGTTCTCACCAGAGCAACCCTTTTAATATATGGCAAGTCATATCACTCCTCGGCTCAAATAAAAGCTAAAATTGTCACAGCTTTTATGTGCCTACGAGTCCCAACAGCATTGGGCCTTATTATCCCTCTGACTCCATCTCCCCTTCACTCATTCTGTTCCAGCTATGCTGATCAGTTTGCCTCCTTGAACACTCCAGGCATGCTGAGCGCCGCTCATTGATGATTCCTTCTGCCTAGAATGCTTTTCCCTCAGAAAACCTTCCTCTCTCCATGTCATTACTGAAATATTCCCTTCTCAATGTGGCCATCCGTGACCACCCCATTTAAAACTGAGTGCTCTTCTATGATCCTTCCCTACTTTATTTTCTTCCCAACACTGATTTCCTTCTCATAAACTGTACTTTTTTTGCTAATTTTTTTTGTCTGTTATCTTTCTTCCTCCACTAAAGTATCAACTTCACCTGGCTAGAAGATGTACCCGTTTTCTCACTGCTATATCCTCCAGTCCAGCACAGTGCTTGGCACATAGTAGGTAGTCTGTAACTGAATGAATGAATGAAGCCGCAGAATCAAACTTCCCTGAATTCTACCCTACCTCTGGACTTATTATAAAAGCCAAAAATGTCGTCATCAAGCCAGATTGAACTGGGGTTTCTGTTTTCTTGTGCTTTTAGCGGAAGTGAGCTGAACTGATGCCCATGTGTTATCTCACTTAATCCTCATACCAACTCTGAGAGTTAGGTATGTTCTCTCCCTCTTCCAGATGGGAAAGGTGAACCCCAGAGAGATTAAGTTATGTGCCAGAGATCACACCCCTAGTAAATTGCAGAGGGATCCTCAACCCATCTGACTGATGCTAAAGCCTAGAGTTCTTGGCTGCAGCACTCCACACAGACCACCCTCCCCAGAAAGTACACCAGGGCTGAGCTGAGTCAGGAGCCACGGAACTGGAGGGTTTGAGGTCACCAGGGATCTCCACAAAAGAAACACATGCTCTTGGGTGCCTGGGTGGCTCAGTCGTTAAGTGCCTGCCTTCAGCTCAGGTCATGATCCCAGGGTCCTGGGATGGAGCCCCGCATTGGGCTCCCTGCTCCACGGGAATCCTGCTTCTCCCTCTCCCACTCCCCCTGCTTGTGTTCCCTCTCTCGCTGTCTCTATCGAAAAATAAAGATAAAAATCTTAAAAAAAAAAAAAACACACATGCCCTTTTAAAACTCTCAAGTATCAGATGTCAAAATAACCATCTTGTTTCCTGCATCCTGTTGTTGTTTGCATGTTTATTGTCTGTCTCTCCCCTTAGCCTGCTCCCCATTCTATATATCCCCAGCACCTACACAGTGAATGGATGAATAAACTAATTCAGGTATAATTCTGCTTAGTGTCATTAATTCATTCAACAAATCCTGATTGAGCACCTGCCTTGTGCTAAGCACTGTCTTCATGACACTTACAGTCTAATTAAGACAGTAGATAAATAATCACATACAAAAATCACAGAAGAAAAAAACCTGTGACCAATGCCAGAAAGGAAAAGTATGGGGTGCTGGGAAAGCATACAACAGAAGCCCCTATTTAGATGGGAGGTTGTAAGGGAGGGCCTCCAGATCTGAAGGATGAAAGTGGGGAGTCATCCTAGGAGGGGAAACAGCCTATGCAAAGATCCTAAGGAGGGAATGCGCCTGATGTCTCTGAGAGACTGAGGGATGGCGGGTGCAGCTGAGGGGCTGATCTTGCCAGTGGTGGCCTGTGCTTCCTAGGATCCGCTTGCAGGGGAGGGGAAGGGAGGAGAGGCACCCTCCACTTTTGCAGTTGAACAGCCTTCTGCCAACGACAAGGCACACAGGCCAGCCGGAGCTCGACCCACTGATAGAACCAGCTCTGTCCTCAGTGTCTCCATGTCCAGAAATCTGGATCCTGATCACTTTTCCTTGGGCCATGTAGTTCAGAGAACTAGTCACTGCAAGTCACTCTGTCTGAGAGCTACTGCGATGGCTCCAGACTAGGACAATGGGGGCCAAAGCAGGATTCCAGCAAGGACGGCTTTGCACAATATGCAATGTGTGTGACCACGGCTATGGGTTTCTGCTAGCAAGGCTAGGGTGCAGCCCGTGCAGCACAGAGGGATGGAGGCCACTGCCCACTGATGACCTTTTTCTTCACCGCAGCCCTCCTAGTGGGCCAGCAGAGGAGGCTGGGACCCAGGACTGGCTTGCTGCTAGAAACCTGGAGGAAGGAGTTAAGGCTGGGCTGATGACCGTGGAGACAGAGCTCTGTTTATCCAGGAAAAGAGGTCGGACGTAGGCAACGGAGGCCCCTGCCAACTCCTCCCTGAACGACTGGGCTGGGGGAGCAAGCTGGAGAGGAAGCTGCTCCCCTCCGGGCTCTGCACACCAGCCAGCCGGAGGCCAGGAACCAGCGGCAGCCCACAGGTGAGGCCTGCGCTCCGGCCGTCTGACCGAGCCCGCCGTGGGCTCGGACTCCCAGGCCGGCGGACGCTCGGAACGTCGCGGTCCCGCGGGTGGGGCGCGGGGGCGCGGTGAGCGAGCGGCGGCGGATCCTCGGGGAGCCGGCTCTGGGGGTGGCAGAGAATCAATAGGGCCTTTGTGCTCAGTGTTTTCCTAGGGAGGGAAGGAGTGGAGAGTGGGAGTGGCGGCCCAATGGCCGCTCCGCCCTCTAGACTCGGGATGCCTTGGGGCTGGGAGGCTGGAGCAGGACAACCAGGGCTGGGGGCGGAGGGTATTCTGCGACCCCCCGCCCCCGGGGGTGCGACTCCCGGGACCGGCCCTGGGTGCTCCCAGGACAGCAGTCAGCTGTGCAGCGAGGGGGCTTCTGGCCGGGAGCCACTCAGAAAGGAGAGGGAGGAGCAAGAGGAAGCAGGGGGGCTGGGGCCGAAGGACGGCTCAGGCTGGAGAGCCTTGCTCCCAGGTCCGGGCGAAGGCAGCCCGAGGGGCGCCACACAAGACCTAGGAGGAGAGTCTGAGTTCGGGATGGGCGAGGGAGAAGGGGATGAGCCTGCCAAGGGCCTCTGCGTCTCTTCAGGCGAGCAGGATGTACCAGGAGGGTTCGGGATCCGTGTCCGAGTTTGTGACTACAGACCTTTTGATAATTTGAGAATGTTCCTCCATTCTCCGAATAGTAGCCTGGAGTTCTAGTGGGTGTGTTGGGCCTTCTAACTCTTTAGTGAGTGAGCATCTTTAGCACTGATGGCAGAGTCTGAGATCGCGGGTGTCTAAAGGCCTGCGTCTGAAAATGTGACTGTCCAGTGCCCTCCATTTCTCCCCAGGCCCCCAGGCTTCACCGCCCCCCCCCTTGTTTTTCCTGCTCAGATAGGGGCCCGTGTACCGGGCGCGGGGGAGGGGACGGGGGGGCGGGGGTAGAGTGCGCCGTGGTCGACCAACCGGTGTATGTTCTCAGTATCACCCACCTCCCGCCCTCTTCTGTCCTCCACAGGCCTCCACCGGGAACGCTGAATCTGCACCTACTCGGTCTCGCGGAATTCGGACCCCACTGCATGTGGCTCTTGGAGAAAGCCGGCTACCGGCTGGGGCCCCCGGAGTCCAGGCCCCGATGGGCGCCGTCCAGCCTGCTCCCTAAGCGCCGAGCCCCGGGCCCGCCCGCGCGCGCCTGCCCCAACGTCCTCACTCCCGATCGCATCCCGCAGTTCTGCATCCCGCCTCGGCTCCCGGACGTCGGGGGCGCCGAGTCCCCGGCCGGGCGCAGCCTCCCCGCGGCCTGTTCGCTGCCGCACCTGGCAGGCCGCGAAGGCTGGGCCTTCCTGCCCGAGAGCCCGCACACGCGCCGGCGCGAGTCCCTGTTCCACCCGCCGCCGCCGCCGCCGCCGCCCGCCGCCGCCGCCGCCCGGGGGCTTTCCCCAGCGCACGCCCGGCTGCACGTGTCCGCCCCGGACCTGCGCCTCTGCCGGGCCGCCGACAGCGACACGGCCTCGTCGCCCGAGTCGTCGCCCTTCGGCTCGCCGCGGCCTGGCCCCGGCCGGCCCCGGCCGCACTCGCTGTCCCCCGAGGAGGCGAGCTCGGCCGACACCAGCCCGCACGCGCCGCGCCGCGCGGGGCCGCCCGGGCCGCCGCTCTTCCACCTGGACGTCCTGCGTTGCCAGCTGCGGCCGACCAAGGAGAGCGTGCTGCGCCTCGCGCCCCGCGGCGGCCAGCTGCGGCTCTCCGCCGACTACCAGGCCGGGCCCGGGCGGCTGCGCCTGCGCCTGGTGAGCGCCGAGGGCCTGCCGCGGTCCCCCGCCGGCCCCGGGAGCGGCGGCGGCGGCTGCTGCGTGGTGCTGACGCTGCGGCCGCGCGTCCGGCCACGGGGCCAACGGAGCCGCGTGGTCAAATGCAGCGCCAACCCCATCTTCAACGAGGACTTCTTCTTCGACGGGCTGGGCCCGCCAGACCTGGCCGCCCGCAGTCTGAGGGCCAAGGTGCTGGACAGGGGCGCAGGCTTCCGCAGAGACGTGCTGCTGGGGGAGTGTGAGACGCCCCTCACTGCCCTGCTGCCCCCCTTGGGTGGGGGGCTAGGTCCAGGGACCCCCCTGGCGCCTGCCCATCTCAGCCTGTAGACTGGGAGACTGTCTCTTCCTCAGAGAGGTCTTCGTTCTTTTCACCTGCCCAGCCTGTATTTATTTTTGCTAATAAAATGTCTGTTTTTAGCAGGGTCTCTCCCCTTGTCGGCACCCTACACTCAGATCTACAGCCTGCTCTCTTCCCTCAGTCTTGGCTATCCCAGGGATGGAAGAAGCTCATTCACGCTGAGTTGGAGCAGACCTCAAGTGGTGGTTTTCAAACTTGAGTGAGCATTAGAGTAATCAGACATCAGCAGTCCTGGGCTCCATCCCCAAGAGATGCTGAAGCTAGGTTAATAGGTCTGGGCTGGGTAGGGCCCTGTCCAAAAAGGCCTCCAACCCCTTCAGGGGGCCCTCCCATCACTGCAGAAAAAGCTCTGTGACCGAAACCAACATTAGCCACCTTCCCCCCAGGGGGTTCCTTGGGGCTGCACAGGGGAAATCAGCAGTCCGTGGCTCACCTACCTCCTCCCCACTTGTACCCACATCTATCCTGGGGAGAGATGAAATTTCTGTGCCTTGAGAGTGAGTCAGGAGATGTCCGCACACAGCGCTGAGTTGGGTGTCCTCTCTCTTGCCTATGCCTGTGCCACCCCGGGCGCGAAGGTGCAGCCAAGTGTCCGAGTAGCGCTTGAGGACTGAATGGAGGAGATAAAATGTCCCAGGGATTGAGATGGGGAGGGCGTCCTACCTGAGTGTGAGAGCTCTTCTCAAAGATGCCCAGAAAAAGCTACCCCAGTGAGTAGGGGGAGGGTGGGGAAGGAGATGGATAAATGTAGGTCAGATTGTGTTTACCTCCTACCTGAATGTCCCTGACGTCAGCAGTGACCTTCTTCTTCTTCTTCTTCTCTCTCTCTCTCTCTTCACCTTCCCTGGAGTTGGTTCCTGTTGGCTCAGGCCAGGCTTAGAGGAAGGAAGGAGGGAGGGAGGGAGAGGAGGAGGAAGGCACTGGGCCAACCCAGCTTCTTTCCCCCTCCCCCTTGGGCCCTTTCTCAGTTTCCATGGTGCCTTGAGCCAGGGATGAGCCTGCTGGATCCCGATAAACCTCAGCATGTGTAATGTTAACACAACACACACGCACTTCTGTCAGATCGCTGGGATGCCTTCTCCCTCCCCTGATTAGGTGCCCCCACCAGCTGCCCCAGCCCAAGGCCAGGGAAACCTTGCTCCAGCTGTCCACCAGGTGGTAGCATTGACCAAACAATAATAAGGGCTAATATCACCCAGCAAGGAACTGTTCTACAACTGGTCAACTCATTTATACCTCCTAGCAACTCCCAGGAGGATTAAGTACTATTGTTAGCCAATGTGACCTTGGGCTTTACTCCTATAGTGAGGAGTAAAGCTAGGATTTGAACCCAGAGGGTCTGGTTCCAGAGTCTGGGCTCTTAACCCCCTCACTATACTAAGAGTCAGCGGCCACCTCCCACCCAGGTCACTCTGAAAGGAGTCTCCTCCTTCCCTAGAATGACAGCGCTCCCATTCTTTCAGTCTGTGAAATCACCCATGGGTCTAGCTCTGTCCTTAATACTGTCCTTCTACTTCAGCCCCAAATCCCCCCATCACAGCCTTTGGTGAACAACTGGATTTGATGTCCATTTGAAAGTCCCTGGAAAGAAACGTAGAGGTCATTTAACTTTCATTCATGCATTCCTGCAACACAAGGTAGGGAGGCCCCATGGAGATGCCAGTGATCAAAACAGACATAGGGATCAGACAAGTTAGAAAATGAATAAGTAAAATGTAAAAAAAAAAAAAAAAAAAAGTTACTTGGTAAAACATTATGGAGAAAAAGAAAGCGGCTTCCTAGGAAAGGGGAGTCAGATAAAGAGAAGGGAAGACTATAGGAATGGAAAGAGGGAGGGATGGGCCCAAACCACTTTTTTTAACCACCATACTTTGGACCAGGTGCTGCAGCTTATCTGTGTTATCCTAGTAATCATCACAACTGCCCCGTAAGGTAGGTATTGTCATTCCCATTTTACTGAGAGATAGATCAGAGAGGTTAAGTAAACTGGCCTGGGAATGGCCTGGCTGCAGGGAAGGTTTAGGACCCTGGCTCCTCCAGATCCCCCAACCCCAGCCTGCTGCTCAGAGGAGGCTGTGAGGTGGGGATTCAAAGAGCAACTCACTCAGGTCACAGCCGTGAGCTGCCCCATGTGCTGGAGGCCAGTGTCCCTGGAGGAACTTCCTGGCTAGCTAAAGCCACAGAAACGTGCCCGGGACAAATAAGGTGCTAAGAACCCCCCCCCCCCCGCCGCCCGCCCCGCCGTGTGCACACTGCAGGGGGCCTCAAAGCCTGTTCACAGGACAGTTACTATCGTCCCCTTTTTACTGGTGTGCTCACTGAAGACTAATAAATAGCAGGCCATGTTCTTATCCAAATCTTTTGGCTCCAAAAATCCCAGCTCCCGCCTTCCAGCACTCCCTGCTGCGTCCTGGGCTAAGTGACCACAGATGTTACCTGACAGATGATGAGTGGTACAGGCAGGGCCACCATGGAAAGTTCAGGGCCAGGAGCTGGGGTCAAACTCCTACTGTTCCCTCCACCCACAGTGGCCGTTGTGACAGGAAGGGGGAGGGGTGGAGGCCGTGAGCTCTACAGATGTTGATAGAGCCTAGGTTGTGCTTTTTTTAATGGTTGAGGGAGGAGGAGGTACAGCCCCCTCCCTGGGTCACTGCCGTGGGTTGAGGTCTCTCCAGGACCCAAGAAAAGTTGTCCTCATCATTGAATCAGGCTTCCCAGAGGAGGTGGCCCTTGAAGGATGGGGCTGGGGCAGTATGGGGCCTGCAGGCTGTCCAGGCCCCACATACTTTCTACCTTCACACCCTCAGGCCCTCCCTGGAAGGGCAGGCTTGCACTGAGCTTTAAGTGGTTTCTGTGGTTTAGAGGGTGGGGAGGAAGGGAAAACAAGTTGGTGACTGCTCCCCAGTTCCAAGCCACCACCACCACCCTCTACCCCCTCCAGGCTGCTTGCCCCCTGCATTGAGATTCCCCAGTCTGATAAGGGAACTTGGGCACGTGGGGGGTGAAATGATTCTCTGATCCCTATCAGCCTCTTCCTTGCATAAGAATTTTAAGAATGAATTCGAGGAGGAAAAAAACCACTGCCCGGCTTTGAAAGGACTGATTCCTCCAGAAAAGGGGCTGTGATTGCAGCAGGAGGGAAGAAGATTAGGCATGAGGATGGACTTCCCAAAAGGATGATCACGGTACCTTCTTGCCCTAGGGAGAAAGAACCCCAGGCATCCATGCTTAGCCCAGGGAAGGGGTGGAGACCCAAGAATGTCCAGGAGGCATGTGACTTGCTTAGGCCTAGAGGCCAGGACCCTGTCTTCCAAACCCCCGGTCACTTCCTCCCCACCCTGCGCAGTGGCACGAGTGGCTGGGAGGGGCAGCCATACTCATGGTATCGGGGGTGGCCAGACCACCTGACATGGTGCCCCCAACCGGGAGCTCAGAAAGGGCCCTGGGAGACCCAGAGTCACAGAGTAAGAGAGGCTGGAAGAGGAGAAAAGACGAGGAGGCACAGAAAACAGAACGATAGACAGGGAGGGGCGGGCAGGGAGAGACACAGAGAGAGGATCCTGAGTGGAAGCAAAGCCAATCATCGGGCTGGAAAGGGGAGAGCCATACAACAGGACCCCAATCCTCCCCCGCACCCCTGTCCCTCTGCCTCTGGCTGGCTCTACTTGTCTGCCAGAGGGCACTAGGTGGAGTGGTGCTTTGGAGAGCGTTGCCTCTTAATCCAAGCCTGCCCGAGGGGGAGAGCCCCAAAACAGACTGGCATCCTGTTCTGTGCAGAGAAGTGTGGGCCATAGATAGATAGACAGATCTATGTGGGCCACACAGATGCATGGGCCATGCGTATACCAAAAGGATATGGGGGTAATCAGAGGCACAGATACATCACTGTCAGACCCTTGGCATAAGGAGGTCCCCAAAAGCGGCCATTCCACTCTTCCTCACTCCCTATCCCCTTGCCCACCATCCTAGGAGTTGGGAAGTCCTTCTCTACGCGTCTAACCTTTGTCCCTCGAGCTGCGGCCATTGGGAGGCCCTGGGAGTCACCCAGGAATGGAGGTGCTGATGGTAGCAGAGTGTGAAGCTCCAGGGTGGGGCGGGAGTGGAGGATGGCGAGATGGGAGGGCAGGAGAGGGAAGGGACAGCTGCCTGCCCTCTCCACGCCAGGTGCCACGTGCTGTGGCGGGGCTGCCTCCTGCTCTGCTGTTTACCAGCCGGGAGCGAGCAGGAGGAGGTGCCAGGGAGCCGCCCCACTGCATCTTGGCCCCTGGCCAGCCAGCCTGTTGGGTAACCAGGAGAGCCAGGCCCAGCTAATCAAACTCTGGACCGAGGCTGTGCAGGACAGAAGTGGCATCCAGGACCTGCACCAGCCTCATTCTGTCCCGAAGCCTTCTGCAGAGCCCTTCCTCCGTGCGGGCCCCCGTGTGCACCCACCGAGTCTGGGGGCTCTACTGCCTCCAGCTAGTGCAGCGCAGCGTCTCTCCTGGCCTCTCCCCTCCCATTGCTCCTCTGCCCCCACACACCCCTCCAGCCCTGCAACACGGCCCCTGACAGACGAGGAAAATGTGGAGGCATCAGCAAGCCACGGAATTCTAGGGAAAGGCAGCAAGGTGCCGGGGCTAAGCGGGCAGAGGCCTCAGGAACGGAGGAACCATGGGGTGAGTCTGACCTCCTCCTGGAGGAGCGGCACCCCCCCCCACCACTCCCCCCCAGAGAAGCCCTGTTCTTGTCACCTCTCTTGGTCAGGCAGAAAACACACCATCCTGAAGTCACAAAGACCTGGGTTCAAATCATGGGGCAGCCACTTATTGTCCTCAGGCAAGTCAGTAATATCTTTGAGCATCATGTAGCTTATGGGTAAATCTGGAATAATGGTGGCTGTTGTAAGGATCGAGGAAAATCATGGATTTACACAAAGTGCCTGGCAAACGCTAGTCCCCTTCCCTTCACTTGCTCCTCCTTAAGGCTCCAGACCCTGTTCCTCTGGTCTCTCGCCCTGTCCCCTCCTGCTGCCAGGCTGCTCTGTCAGCCACTCCTTTCCCCTGCCTGCTGACTGGCCAGGTGCTCCCTCCTTGCTCCCTCCTCCCTCCCCTGGGCCCTGCTCCCTGCCCTCCTGGGCAGCCAGGGCAGCAAGGACGGCACCAAGGGAGCTGCCCCATGGACAGGGTCCCACAGACACAGCACCGAGCCTCGCAGGGTAAGAGGCCCATGGCCCTGCAGGCAGGTGGAAAGGACTTGCCAGAAGAGAGAGAGAGATTGGAAGAGTCTGGTCAAGAAGCAAGGAGGAGGAGGAGGAGGAGGAGGGCAAGACAAGAAAGGAGGAGAGAGATGGATTGGCAGGAGATACACGCCAGGCTTGAAGGAAACTGAAGGAGAAGCAGGAGGAGGGGCTGGGGACACTGCGGAGGAGGAGAGCGTGGAAAGAGGGAGAAGCAGGAAACACGTGGAGAGGAAAGAAAGGGAGCAGCGGAGCAGGAAGAGACAGGTGCGGGGCGGGGAGGGGGTGAAGAGCGGAACCCAGGAAGGGTCAGAATGTGGGCAGGCCCTCCCCAGCGCGCGAGCGCCCCCTGCGAGGAGGGGGCGACACTGCTTTCCTCAGCGGGCAGAACGGGCCGCCGTGGCTGGAAGGCTGGCCACTCCACCTTCCGTTCATTCACCAATGGACGAACCTGTCCTGCCTTTCAGGGTGACAGACAGAGGCTTGGGGGAGGAAGCAACCAAACCCTGTCAGCTGCCCATGCCCACTGGCCTGGCACTTTCCTCTGCACTGGCCCAGGAGGGTGGGGTTTCATTTCTGCAGAGAATGTGGGGCAGCAGACCGGGGACAGTGGGGGACAGAGAGGCAGGCAGTCCCTGGCCTCCCGCGTGGTCTAACTCAGAGACCCTCTCAGAGCACGACCCACGGCCACATGTTTGGTCAGCTATGAACACCAAAGGGAGTGAGTGCCAGCAGGTGCCGGGGGCCACCTGGTGGAGGATGGCTGGCGAGGGGAGCACCCCCACCCCAGGACTGCTCTGAGGTGCAAGGCTGGAGGCCAGGGAGAGGGTGCCACGTCAGGGAGGAAGCTGGGTGGGGCCAGTCAGGATCAGGGGGAGGGGGGAGGGGCCGGATGGAACCACTCCTTCCCTGGGCAGTCCTCCCCCACCCCACCCCCAGCAGAGCCCAACCCTTCTAGTCCATTCACCCCCACTCTGTCCCCCGCAGAGGAGGCCGGCCAGTGGGGAGCATCTCCTGGGCAGAGGGACAGTGTGGGGGGGATGGTGGAGACCAGGATTGGGCAGTGGAAGGAAAAATATAACAGGAGAGCAGATCCAGAGGTTAGGGAGACTCTAGGGGGCATGAGGGAGGGCTGCAGGCTTTTCTGGGACAAGAGGTTGGCCTTGTGCTCTATGAGGAGCTGCTGTGTGGTTGTAGGAAACGGACCAAGGTCTGGCAGGGGAAGCCTGCTATAAATGAATGACCAACTCCCCCCCCACACACCTCTCCCCACCCCCACCACGGCCACGATGTTCTAGCAAAGGCTTTCCCCTTAGCAGCTGCCCCTCCGAAATATGTGCATCCCTGCCCACCCCATGTCAACCCACCTGGGCACGTTACTGCCTGCTCTCTACCTGGACCAGCCAGAGGAAGGGATTCCCTCCTCAGCAGGCTGGCCGGCCAGAGGCCCAGGAAGGCAGAGCGGGGTCTGTGCTCCCCGCTCTCCCTCCTCTTCCTCCAAACATCCTCAGCGTCTTACTCTCAGGCTCCACACCTTGGGCAGTCCTAGGGGCTTTCAGGCACAAATAAGCAACCAAGAGGTTTAACTCCCACAGAGATGTAACTCTGGCTGCAGAATATTTATCGCGCACCTCTAATGGGCCAGCCACTATGGAAGGCTCTGGGAATACCAAGGCCAATGAGACAGACCGCTTCCCAGCTAGCAGGAGAGCCTCGTTTCATGGATAATGACACAATGATAGCAGTTAGGTAGCAGCGCGGAGAATGTCAGGAAGCCAAATGCACAGTGCTGAGGAGTGTCAGCACGAGGGCAGGGAGAGGGGCATGGGCAGCTCCTCCAGTGGGAGCTTGAGCAATGAGGGGAAGCTGGCTTTACACTGAGCAGGGTGTCAGGAAAGGGCCTTCCGGGGGAAGGAATCGTTTGGGGAACTCCCGGAGGTAGTGAGGAGCCTGGCGCTTCTGAGGACCCACCGCGGGGCAGAGAACGAAGAGAGGTGTGCTGTGGAGGATGGTCCCACCTTTGGCTCAGACACCAGGTTCTGGAGGAAGGAATGGGGTGGGATAGGGCCTGTGATGGGAAGGGGCGGGTCTCCTGGTGCCCATGGTCTTCAGCTTTTGGCCCCGGCCCTCTCTCTTCTCTTTCCAGAGCTGCTGGCTGCCAAGAAGACCCACACCTGTGAGTAGCGGGTTGGGGCGGCACCTGTGCTGGGTGTGGAGCCATGGCTGGAGCTCGGCAGGACTGGGGGGGGCGGGGTGCACCAGAGAGGAAGCTGGGAGCTGGCCCAGGCAGAGGCGGCGCCTAGGGAAAGAAGGGAGATGGGGAGCCCGGCAGGGGGAGGGGTGAAGAAACCTCAAGAGCAGGGCGACGGGAGATCAGGGGGAAGCCTGCGGAGAGGGACCAGGGCAGACGCAAGGAGAGAGTGATTATAAAAGGGATCCGGGAGACGGAGAGGAGGGGTGCTGGACAGAGGCACAGGAGCCAGCAGGGGGAAGGAGGGAGATGGAGGCAGGGGCAGCCTCAGGGACTCAAGGAGCCTGCGCCACCAGGCTTTGTGGCAGCTGAGCCATGTTTGGTGTTCCTCTTGGTGGTTAACACGTCCTGAGGTGTGAACAAGCCAGGCTGTGCAGAGCTGGAGAGCAGGAAAGCCTTCACCTCTGTAGGAAACATGACACACAGGGACACTCTGGGCCCTGAAAGACTGAGGCTACACATGTGGGAAGGAGGCTAGAGCTCAGGAAGGACTTCCCAATGGATACTGACGAGTATCTATCCTCTCTAGGGACCTCTCAGCACAGCAGATCTACACCCCCCCCCCAGTTTGTGGGAGAGGCTACTCACCCAGAAAATGCACCCACTCCACCTCAGTCCCAAAGCTTATATCCCATCAGGGCCATGCATGCCCTTAGCAGCCTGAGGGTACTCTGGGGGAAAGCCTCCATAAGCATATGTCCCTGAATTAACGAGGGCCGCTCTGGGGCAAGAGAGACCACCTGCATTTCTCCATGGCCCTCCCTTGGATTACCTACCAATTTCTCCTGAGAGCTCGCTGACCCTGCTCTGGCTTCCAAGATCGCCTAGAGCCTCCCTGTTCTAGGCAGAGAAATCTCAGAGGCAACAGCATCCCCTGGTCCCTGAGCTGGGCAGACAGGGGCTGGGGGGCCATCCAGGATGCTACAGCCTCCTGGGTGGGGGGTTGCTTTGCTCAGCACAATCCTGATCGGTGCCTCGCCTGCCCCTAGCCACAGGGCCCCACGGAAATGCTGAGCAGGGCCCTGGGAGGAAAGCAGGTCAAGGAGTGACGTGCTCATGCGCTGGGGGGATGGGAGCCAGGGACCATATGTGGGTGGGGAGGGAGAAGGGGGACTTTCGGAGCAGCTGGAACTGGAAGAGGCTATGCCCCATTCCTACCTTAACCTCTTACCACAGAAACCTTGGCCAGGACCACGCCCCCTTCCTCCTTCCCAGCCCACTGGTCCTGTGCAGCCATGCCCCCACCCCCACCCCAGAGTGTCCTATGAGAAGCCAGGGTGATGGCCCCTCCCCCAAGCCCCTGCCCAGGTCCTGAGAGCCTGAGGAAGGCCAGCGGGGAAAGGTGTGTACCAGACTGAGGAGCTACTAGAGGCCTGGCAAGAGCAGAGACCTCTTAGGAAGTTTGGTGCAGAGAATCCAGGAGAGATCAATGACTCCTCCAGGCTGGGAGGCTCAGAAAAATAGGTTCCAAATTGAGACAACCGCAAGGAGGGGGTCCAAGACAACCCGAGAAGGGAGGAGCCCCGGAGGGACCCCCAGACCAGGAGAGGGCCGAGCTACTGAAGGGCCCTGAAGAGGAATCCCCAGGCTGAGGTACACCACAGAGCAGATATGAGGCTGAGAGAGCCCCTCAGAAGGACCCCCAGGCTGAGAAACTCTAGACTCACATGCCAGGAGACCTCCCAAGCTGAGACACCCTCAAGAGCAGACTTGAACCAGAGAAACCCTCCCATTCCTCAAGTGGGATTTGGGGCCAAACCGCCTGAGTTTGAATCCTGACCCCACCACTTACTAGCTGTGTGACCTTGGGCAAGTTACTTAACCTCTCTGTGTCTCATTTTCTTCATCTTCAAAATGGGGATAATGGTACCTACCTCATAAAGTATTTTGTGAGTATTAGATAATCCATATAAAACCTTAAGAAGTGTTTCTGGCACAAAGTAAACATTATTATTATTATTATTATTATTATTATTATTATTATTACCATCACCATCATCATCATCATCTGCATTCCAATTTCAGTTTTGCTCTTGAGGAAATTTCTGACAGACTAACACTTCCTGCAGATAGCGGGTATTTGTCTGATGATCATTGCTGCTGCAATTATCATTTCTTCCCTAGCCCAGGGCATATACCACATCTGTGGGAGGGCATGAGCATGGTGGGTGGTGAGGCGGCCTCCCAGACTGCACCCCAGTGGGCGGCTGTTGGCAGTCCACAGCGTATCAGGTGGCACAAGCCACTGCCCCCGGGCAGACATCCTGTGACTTACCTCTAGAAACATCCCTGTCCCTGGAGTCACTGGGCAGAGAGTCAGGCTCGGGTCCTCAGTGGGAGGGGGAGTAGGACCTGGCTGGGCTCCTGTGAGCTCCATTCTGGTTCCCCAGCCAGAACTACCCTGGCGGGTGGAAACAGCTTTTACCGCGTGTGGCTGTCGCATGTGGTTTTGGAATTTTCCAACGCCCCCTGCAATTGGCTGCCCCGCCCCTCACACCCTGCCCCAGGCCCAGATTGGCCACGTGGGGCGCCTGTCATCCTACTCGCTGCACCCCAGAGGGGGTGGGGATGCAGTGGGGGGGGTTGTCACTTGGCCACCTGTGTGGTGGTGGCTTAAACCCCCCTGGCCCAGAAGAATTGGGAGAGAGCTAGGTGCAGAGCTGCGGGCTGAGGCTCTGCAGAAAGGGCCTCACCCCCGACCCAGCTGCCAACTCTGCCCCATCCCTGGACCACCCCCTGCTGAGGACAGAGAGCTAAGGCGGCAAAGCCCAAGGCTCAGTCATGAGAAGTAAGTGAATGGGGCCACCTGGGAGTGGGGAAGCCTGGACGCTATCGTCATCCCTGGGCCTCTGGAACAGAGGGGTGTCTTGGGAACAGTGTGAGCAAAGCTGAGTGCTCTTTCTTGCTGGCAGCGTGTGTCCCAGTCAAGGCCAAGGTCTTTTGGGAGCTGGGTGGAGTAGCTGAGGAGTCTTGCTCCCCAGGCAATTTTCTTAGAGCAGGGTAATACAGTGGGCTATAGAGGAACGGCTCTGTCGTGAGCCCTGGAAAGGATCTGCAGGAGTATCTGAGGTGCTCTGCTCCTCATTTAACAAGAAAGGACTGAGCCCCAACAAGGCCAGGGCTTCGCCCCAGATCCCACCGCTGCAGCAGAGGGTGGCTGCTAACTGACAGGCACCGACCGGACTCCCACTGCAGCGTTTCCCTCCATGCCTCCAACCTACCTCCGAGCAGGGTGAAAGAGGAGCCAGAGGGCCAGAGGGGTTGCTGTGCCCCGAAGCAGCAGGGCAGGAAGAGGAAAGCCAGATCGGCAGGTAGAGAGGGTCAGAACCCTGCATCCAGGTCTCTGTGTGTGTGTGTCCCCAGTTTCAGTCACCCATTTGATGAGGGGGATAGGGCAGGGGAGATGGGAGCAGAAAGCCTTCAGCTTCACCCCCTTCCTGGTGTGGAGCCATGGGCCAACAGCTAGTGGACAGATGTCTGGGGTCCCTGTGCCTTCTAGCAGAGCAAGGATGGGTAAATCAAACAATCCCTGTGTTCAGGTAAGGAAAGCTAGAGAACCTCTCGGAGCAGCGGGTAAATGAGCAAAAGGGAAGCCCCATGTCCCTGTGGCCTGAGGCCTGAGGCAGCCCCAGCCTCAACCTGGGGTCTTCCCACAAACCACAGAGGGGAGGCCATATTGGGTCCTGGAAAGACCCACGGGCTGAGAGTCTAAAGACCAGGTTCTGGTGCCAACTCTGTCACTGACTAGCCACGTAGCCTTAGGCAAGTCATTGGGCCCTGGTCTCCTCATCAGCAAAACAAGAGAGCCGAACTTAAAAACAAAACCAACTTTGGAGAGGCTCCCAGTTCTGAGGACCCAGGACCAAGGAGAGAGCCCTGGTCCCCGAGGTGAGCACCCTCAAGGCTAGTGAAGGCGTCTCAACTCTCCCAGGACATAGACGGAGAGGAGGCCATGGGAAAGGAAGGACTTGGGACAGAGATCCCAGTGCAGATGTATGAGCTGGGGTGGGTCAGGTGGGGCGAAGAAAAGAGCCAAAAACTTCCACAGGAAGAGGGGCCCTTTGGAGCTTTCATTTCTTTCTAGCTTCTTCCGATTAGCAGCAAAGGTTAGCAAACAATCTTCCCAGAAATGGCCCCCAGTCAGCAAATCCACCCTAGCAAGCAAGGATTGGGTGTGCCTCAGAGCTCGGCGGGAGAGCAGGAGTCCCCAGGACTGAGGGAGGGAGCTTCTAGGCAGCTCTACATGATTTCCCCCCAACAGCTCCATCCACGCTGGTAGATAGGAGAGGGGGTCCCCTCCGATCTGAGGGTGGATGCCACCCGTCCTTCTCACTTGGACATCTCTGGGTATCTCACAACCCCAGGCTATCTGACTGAATGCCTCCCCCTCACACACACACCTAGTGAGTGCCAGCCACCTCCATGCCCTCTGACCATAGCCAGAGAGTGGCAGCACATGGGGGGCTGGGGACTGTGACACACCCAGAGACCAAGGGGTAGACACAGACCAGGAAATAAAGAGAGGTGCGGAGGCCAATGATGTCCTGATGGAGCTATAAATGGAGAAATACCAGGAAATACCACCCAAACATCGAGGTGTGAAACCTGAGACAGAGCTGGAGCACAGAAGATAGAAAGGCACACAGACACAGCGAGAGATGCAGAGGGAGGAGGATGGGCAGTGAAGGGGAGATGCGGAGTCCTGATGGGGGCTAGGAAGACAGAGAGAGGGAGGCATGGAGTCCATGGAGGTTCTGAAAGGATGGCAGAGCTCCCTGCCAGGGCGACATGCTGCTAAGTAAAGAAGAAATGTCCATTAGCCAAACAGACTCCCCAGCCAGCCAGAGGGATGGTGGCCCTAGTCATCTCTCTCTGAGGACATGGCCAGTGTGGAGCCAAGAGGCATGAGGCCCCAGCACTGGGTATGGATGGCGAGGAGGTTGGGGGAGACAGGTGCGAGGTCACATGTCTGTCTTTGCTGTGCCCTGATCTTTCCAAGTCTGGTCATGATAATGATGAGCAGTGGGCCTGCAAGAGGTCCAGGTCCCCAGGCAGGGTGCCACAGCTCTTATCCTGAAAACCCATGGCCACCTGAAGACTTAACAAAGGGCCTCCTCCTTCCTTGTATCACCCCTGACCCTTTGCCTTTTCCTCTCTTCCATTCCTAACAGGAATCCCAAACACTCTCAGCCCAAGGTACTAGAATCTGGAACATCTCAGCCTGTCCCGTACAGTGAAGCATGGGTGTTGGTCTCCCCACTCTTCCCAGGGGCTCCCTCCCCTCCCCTGCCTCTGTGCCCCTGACTCAAACAGGGAACAGGGACTTTCCCATGCTAAGAGCCCTCTAAGGAAGGCAGCCCCTGGGGTCTCCTCTTGTCCTCCATGGCTAGTCCTTTCTGAGATCTAACCCCTACTCCTCCTGCTACTGCAATGCTGTCCTGGGCCTCTGGGCCAGATGGGGCTGTCTCTTTGGGGAAGGGACAGGAACAGGACAGGGCCTCAGCACCAGAGCCAGAGTGTCCCTGGGTTCCGTGTGTCCTGGAACAGCAGAGCCCTGTGGAAGGGAGATATAACCCTGGAGGCTGGGAAGCCGCTGACTGTGACTTGGGGCTCCCACTCCTCAGAGCTTCCTCCTGGTGATTCATCCCCTCCTCCCCATTCACTGGTTGTTTTCACTCAATTCTTTTGTTTCCCCTCCTTTCTCCTGTCCCAGACTGCGGGGGTGGCGGGGGCACCAGGAGGGGTTTCAGGTGGCTGGCTGTCTTTCGTGGCTTTTCAGAACCCCAGACTCTCCCTCGCCCACCTGAGTTTTAGCTTCACTACTTTCTCAGCCCTGGGATCTGGATGTATCAGCAGAAAATCCTCGCCCTGGCTTGGGAGTAGTGTTCAGCAGGTAGAGCGGCTTCTCTCCTGGCCCCCCACTGACCCTCCCCCTCCTGCTCCCCTGTGGTGGCACCCACCACCGTGGTTTCCAGCTTTGCAGAAGCTGTGGGAAGGAGAGCTGAGAAAGGAGGGAGGCTGGTGACAGGCTGGGGTACACAGGGGACCCCTGGCCCGAGCTGTGGTCTCCGTGCCGGTGGGGGTTGGGGGGAGCTAAGCTAAGAAAAGAGATGCATTCCTCTTTCCCATTCACTCATTCATCTCTGCAGAGGCCTATTAGGATGTATGAAAGCTAGTCCACACCCCTGAAGGAGCTCTGTTGGGTCAGGCAAGCTGTTCCACCCTGGCCTTGGAAGCCTGCCCCAGGACATGAGTAAAGGCAGGAGGAGGTGGGCACCACAGAGGAAAAGCTGGGGCAGAGGGAACCATGCCTCTATGGGTCATTACACTAGACATGAGTCCTGGCTTTAGTTCCACAGGGGGTCCTCTCTGAATTCTGTTCGCAGCCCACCTCCACACTTCACACTTTTCCCTTGCAGCCAGTAACCTTGTTCCCTATCCCATTTCCTCGATGCATCTGGGCACCTCATCCTTACAGGGGGTATGGCTTAACGGTTGGGGACATGGGCTCTCGAGTTACAGACACCTAGGTTCAAATGCCAGATATGCCACTTCGGACTGTGTAAACTTAGGCAAGCCACTTAGGCCCTCCTGGACCGCTTTCTCATCTGTAAAACGGGGACAATGCAAGGAATGCCTACTTCCCAGGGTTGTCGTAATCATTAACGAAACACATATGCAGAGCCCGGGACAGAGTAAGAATTCAGCCCAGGCTTGTGTCTATCATTACTACCCCCCCTTAATTACTGTCCATTGGAGAAAAGGAGAGAGAAAGAGAAGAGAAGGAAGGCGCAGCTGGAGACTGCTTTGTCAGAAGATAAGGACCCCACGGCTCCTCTGACTGCATCCACTCTCCAGCAGGGCTAGGGGAGGTTGTGGGGTTTGAGGGGAGAGACCCCCCTGGGTTAGAGCCCCTCCTTTGCTCCTACCACTTCCTGTCTGTGGCATGGGGCACCTGGACAAGGCCCAGGGCTGGCTTCCTAAGGTGGCCCAGGGCCAGGCTCTGGCTGCATTCCGAGAGCGCTATCAATGAATCTCACAGCTGTGGGAAGGGTGAGATTAGAGGGGTTGGAGGGAGGGGAAGACAGACCACCTTGTTGCTATCGGATTTCCCCACAGAGAAGGTGTGCATAACAAGCTCCCTGGGGATACTTCGGTCTCTGAAGCAATCCAGAAGAGATTCATTTTCTTTCCCCGGTACCGTGCCAGAAAGCAGCTCTAGAGGTCTCCCAGGCTGAGGAGAAGACACAGGAATGAGCTGGGGGAAAAAATGGCCAACCCCACCCTCATGCCCCAGGAGGAGGAGCCTGGCCCGAAAGCCTCAAGAGGGGCTACATTCTTGCTACTCAAAAGTGTAGGCTGAGGACCAGCAAGCGTGGGCACCCACCAGAGCTTGTCCAAATGCAGAATCTGGGCCCCCAGACCCGAGCAGGGACCTGCTCACAAGATCCCTCCGTGATCTTGTTTGAAACGCAAAGGGTTAGAGTCATGCAGTCGCTAGACGGTTTCAAGAGCTTTCGTGAGCAAATAGGCCCTTCTGTCTCCTGGGAGCGAGAGGGTTTCCTTTGATGGGCCCTGGGAGAGAGCAACAGTGAGGTACAAAGTTCTTCCCGAAGCAGCGGGGGCCGCAGGGGCTGGCCTAGACAGGCCTGACCTTTGCTTGGTTCGAGTTCCTGGCACGGGCAGGCCCTTAGATGGTAAGTTCCTGGCAGGCCAGGCTCCAGTGCAACAGTTTGAGTAATCCCGTGATTACTCAGCTCCCCATCCCCAACCTGGGTTCCCATCACCTGCTGCTTCAGGCAGGGGCTCAGGGGTAGGTTGTGAAGGTGAGGGATCCGAGGTGTTTTTCAGCTCCTGCTCACCCCACGGCCACCTCTGCCAGACCTTCCCGTCCTCTCCCCTCCCCACCTCCACAAGTCACACTCACGCACACCGGGACTTTCTCTTTGAGGTTTCGGGCAGATGGCACTGAAAGGGCTACAGGTGGCAGGGGAAGGAGGGAGCAGTGGGAGCAGAGGGGCTGATGGTGCAGGCAGGACCAGGGGCAGGGCACTGGGGCCAGGACATCACGGTGGGGTTTTCTGTGTGTCTGCACCTGTTTCTCCATCCCAGGGTCTAAGTCTCTGGTGTCGGCCAGTCCCAAGCCTCTTGGTCTCTCTAGATCAGAGCCTACAGAGTCTGGCCCCCCCAGCTCAGAACCCCTGACTCCATGTTCCTGCCTCACTTTGTACCTCTGTCTTGGGGGCCTATGGTTGGGGAACCCTGAAGAGTGGCTGGCCTGCTGGCTGGGGTCCAGACTCCAGCTTCCCCCCAGACACAGGTATCTGTGAAGGGGGTCCATGGCTGGCCACATCATCCCATGAGAAGAGCAAGGTCTGGGTTACAGCGCTGCGAGGTTCCTGGGGCCGAGACCAGCAGTGGGTCAGGTGTGGGGCAGGGAGAGATGTGTCTGGGTCACCTGTGTGGCTGGCGCATACACGCACCCGGATGTGGCTCTGGGAGAAGGGAAGAGACAGGGAGGCCTGTGGTTGACTGCTGGGCTGGAGTCCGAGTTCCCACTGTGGCTTGGCCTAATCTCCCCTCTGCTTACTTTTTTGGGTGACCCACGTTGGTTTCTCCCCTCTCTGGGCTGAGGGCCACTGTGGAGAGAGACCCACGCTGCCGGAGGGGAAGGTGTCGAGGCGAGCGCAGACTCTCTGGGGCATGAGGCTTCTGCTGGGCCTCAGGTGCCCCCTGCATTTCTTTGCCTTCTGCTCTGCTCTGTGGCAAAAGTGTATGTAGAGTTTGCCTCTTAGACACAGTGCTTTCCACAGGTAATACCATCACACCTACCGTCCTAGCTACAATCATCCCACGGACAAGCAATGTTCTTTTTTATTCTGATTTCACTGACAAGGGAACCTAGGCCTAGAGAATCTAAGTGACTCAACATTCAGGTGCCTCCACATTTTCTGCCCCTTTTCCAGCTACCAAACCCCTCTTATTCTCTCTTCCCTTCCATGCATTCCAATATGCTCTTAATTTACGGGAAAGAATCTGAAAGGCTCACTTGCCATCTGTCCAGTGATCACAGCCTCCTATGTGGGTGTTGGGCAGGCAAGTGGGGGCTGGGGTGGGGGAGAGGAGTGACTTCTCATGGAAGAATTTCAGACACCCATGGGCCTGTCCCCCATGAGGAGGCAGCTGCTTAATCTGACTCAGCTCAAAGCTGGCTTGAGGGGACAATGGTTTCAAGATGAGGGAAACAAAATATCAGGGGGTGGTGGGCAAGCCATAGTTCCCCTCCCCACCTCACATGAGGAGGCCCTATGCATGACTGGGGGGTCCAGGCCTGGGCCAGGGGTAAGCTCACCAGAACACAGGTTTGCCCTACAGGCAAGCTGCTGCCTTCGCTGACCCTCAGGGTGGACACGGTTAGGGGACCGGTCAGAGATGAGCTGGGGCTGGGGTGTAGATCACTTTTCTGGCCTGCTCCGCCTCAGCCTCCCCGCTCAAAGGGGAAGCAGCAGGGCACCAATGGCAGAGAAGAGAGCCCTGTCCCCTTGGGATGGATGAAAACCCCTGACATAGTGGGAATCCCAACTCCCCTTCAAAGATGAGCTGGGAGAAGGCCAACTGCTGCTCCCTGAACCAGTAGAGAGCTGTGGGCATTGACAGGGACAGGGCGAAGTAGAGGAGAAAAATCTGGAGCCCCAAAAGGCCACGATGAGCTCAGTGGGCAGCTGGGGGTCCTACTGGCCAATGAACAAACACTAACACACAAACAGGCAGGTGCACCTGCCGGCTCACAAATACCTGTACCTTCCATGTGTACACACACCCTCAAACATGCCCACCGATGTATGGGCCCCCAAAGCCAGGTACACAGAATAGCATAATGGAAAGCAGGGGAGCTAGGGTGTAGACCCAGCTCTGGGGCAACTTAACTGCATGAACCTGGGCCAACCACCTTACCTCATCTGGTCTATCCCTCCACCTGGAAAAGAAAGGACAGGACAAAGGTTGAATGAGCTGGTCCCTAGTCCCAGTCAGAGGTAACATTCATGATCGGCCCATCAACATAGTCACTCTCATGTGCTGCCCACTCTCTGCTCCAGGGCCTGGGGCCTCGGTGCCCTGTTTGATTCTCACCCTAGATCGCCAGCATCTGACCGACCTGGCTTGTTGAGCCCTCTCCTGGGCTCCACCTCAGTCCTCCTTGCCTTCTTTGGGCCCCATGCTGTGGACCCTGACCTCTTGGCCCCTGGTCGCTGCCCAGCCCATCCCTGAGCCTTCACTGCCAGGCTGAGGATGACCGGCATCTCTACCTGGCCCCCTGCCTTGGTGCACCACATCTCCTCCCCCCACCCCCCATGCCTCACACTCTGCCCATGGGAGCAAAGCCTGGTGGGGGAGGGTGGCCTAAAAGAAGCCCCCTGCGCGGGAAGCAGGTGTTGTGAAGCAGCGAGAACTCCTAGATCCTCAGGCGGCAGGGGGGGCAACTGGAGCTTTTCAACTTGAAGGGCTGAGCAGGTGGCCTCTCTGCAGCTGCACTTTCTGCCCCTGTGGAGCTGGTACAGGTCCTGGCTGCCCCGTGAAACCGAAAACGGCCTCCCCAGACCCTTTGTTGAGCGGCATTTGGCACTGCACTTCTTCTATTTTGCAAGAGGTGAAGAGCAAGCTGGAGCAGGGTGGAGAAGCACCGTGTCCCTGTGTCTACAGCCCGGGGACGTGGGGAAGGAGGCAGAGCAGGTCCCTGGGCTCACCTCCTGTTCTTTCTTTCTCTCCTCCAGCACAAATTGAAGTGATTCCTTGCAAAATCTGTGGGGACAAGTCATCTGGGATCCACTACGGGGTTATCACCTGTGAGGGGTGCAAGGTGAGCATGCGCACCCGTGCACACTCACACACAGAGTCTCTTCCAAGGCGGGGAGAAGGGGCTCTGAGGCAGCTAGGGAGCTGCTGGAGAGGTGCCTTACACAGGAGGGCCTTGTCTGAATCTGGGGACATGACTGCGTGGCAGATTATAACTCTGCTAAGAAAGGGAGGTGAGAAAAGGAACTGGCCATGCGTGGGGTCTGGGCAAGCGGGGGCCAGAGCCTGGGCTGGAAGCCCCGGGGAGCGAGCTGGGCCTGGCCGGGATTGGCAGCCGAGGTCCCCGTCTGCCTGCCCCAGGGCTTCTTCCGGCGCAGCCAGCAGTGTCACGTGGTCTACTCCTGCACCCGCCAGCAGAACTGCCCCATTGACCGCGCCAGCCGAAACCGATGCCAGCACTGTCGCCTGCAGAAATGCCTGGCACTGGGCATGTCCCGAGATGGTGAGGCCAAGCAGGCGGAGTCTCCAAAGAGGTTATCCTGTAGACGCGTCCTTCCGTGGGGCACAGGCCGGCCACACACCATGGGGGTGCACCTCACCAAAGCTCTTCGTGGTCCCCAGCTGTAGGCTCTGCTAGAACAGCCCTCCCTTCCCCAACGCCCCAGGCTCCTCATTTTCTCCTTCCTGGGATGGAAGAAGAACTGGCCCAGTTACCGTCCAGCTTCCACATCCACCGTCCTGCCCCTAGCTCCATCTCCCTGGTCCCCCATCCCCATGCTAGGACACAGGACAGTGGCTCGGACTGCAGCCAGAGCCAGCCCGAGAGCCACCTGGAAGGCACGAGGGTGGGGAGGGCGGCTGTTCCCGGTGCCTTTCTCCTCGGTCCTCGCCCACCACCTCGGCGCAGCCCCCCATCACCACCACAGAGGGAGCCCAGGGCGGGGTTGGGGGAGGCATGAGGTGACGGAGGAGCCAGAAAGAGCCCGTCAGCACTTTTCAGCGCCCGAAATAACAAAGTGAAAGGAAACACGCAGGGGTGCAAAGGGGCAGGCGGGGCGAGGGGCTGTGCCCCCACACCTGGGAGGGGTGTTGGGGGGGGAGTGAAAAGGCAGGAAAGAGAGAGCAGAAGAGGATGTTCAGAAACAAGCCGCGGAGCATGGGTTGGGCTGTGGTGAGTATCTAGGTCACCAGCGAGCCTGCAGGCCTGACCACAGGGAGACCTGTGTTCTCAGCTCTCCTCTTCCTCCGACCCTCCTAGACAGGCGAGGTGACCCCAATACAGCTCCAGGCCCCCAACTCGACCACCCCAGCCCAAACATCAGGAGACCAGAGTCCTCAGTCCAGACTGACTGCTGAATTCTGCTACCAGCAGAAGCTGGTTTCCAGCTGGGAAACTTTGCTTGGGAGACCGAAATGCCTGGGCGGGACGCAGCCCTGCCGCAAACACGGGCAGGCGGTGGGAGGGGTCTCGAGCAAAAGTGGGGGGCCCCCCGGGGAAGGTCCTTAGGCCACACTGGAGACACTCTGCTCAGAGCCAGCTATTGAGGGAACAGCAAGTTGAATTCTGTAATGATCAAAATGCCTGTCGAGGCTGCCCTGTACCTCGTGCTCCTGCCTCGAAAACTCCTGATCCCCGACCTCTTTCAGCTGTCAAGTTCGGCCGCATGTCCAAGAAGCAGAGGGACAGCCTGCACGCCGAGGTGCAGAAACAGCTGCAGCGGCAGCAACAGCAGCAGCGGGGACAGGTGGCCAAGACCCCGCCAGCGGGCGGCCAGGGAGCCGACCCCCTTGCCGGTCCCATCGGGCTCCCAGACGGGCAGTTGCCCCTGGGCTCCTCACCTGACCTGCCTGAGGCCGCGGCCTGCCCCCCTGGCCTCCTGAGAGCCCCAGGCTCCGGGTCCTCCTACCCCAGCAGCTTGGCCAAGGCCGGGCCCGATGGGGCCTCGTACCACACGGAATACAGCCCCGAGCGGGGCAAGGCCGAGGCCAGCGAGCGCTTCTACAGCACTGGCAGCCAGCTGAGCCCCGACACATGTGGACTTCGTTTTGAGGACGCCGGGCATCCTGGGCTCGAGGAGCCAGGACGGGGCCCGGACAGCTACGGCAGCCCCAGTTTCCACAGCGCCCCAGAGACGCCCTATGCCTCCCTGACGGAGACTGGTGAGCGGCTGGGGGGCGGGGAGGGGAGGGATGATGAGGGAGGGGCTTCCAAGAGAGGGGCCCTGGTCAGCACCCCATGTACACCACACGTGAGCCCAAGGGAGCAGAGGGGCCGAGGAGGGGAGGCAGCGCGGGGCGGGGCGGGGGGGGGGGTCCGGCCGAGGAGTGCCCTTTGTATGGGGTAGGGTAGCGGTTGGCTGAGATGGAGCCTGTGCCTTCCCCCTCTGGCCCCAGAGCACCTGGTGCAGAACGTTTGTAAATCCTACCGAGAGACGTGTCAGCTGCGGCTGGAGGACCTGCTACGGCAGCGCCCCAACATCTTCTCCCGGGAGGAGGTAGCCGGCTACCAGAGGAAGGTGAGGCCGGGAGACCCCGTGGGAGGGGGCGGCGGGGGAGGGAGTGCGTGCGCAAGTGGGCTGGGGCGAGGCGGGCGGCACGGACAGACCTGCGGGTGCGTGCTTGTGAGCGTGTGTGTGTCTACCCCCTAGCAGATGGGTGAGAGGTTTTCCTTTTCCCTTGCCTATTGCCTTCCTCCTACCTCCGCCAGCGCCCACACCTTGGTGTGTACACTCTCCTTTCCCGTCCCCTTTCAATGATAGCAGTGGTCAGAACCCTGATTACCATTTGTTAAACACCCCTTCTCTGCCGGGCACTGTGCTAAATGCTTCCCATAAATGATCCTCCGCTCTTTCGACAGCGACCCGTGAGGTTGGCATTTATTTCTGTTCTTAACAGCCTGGGAAACTGAGCTCAGAGAAGTTAACAGACCTACTCGAGGTCACAAAGTAGTGGAGCCACAGGAACATTCAGATCCACCAGGCTCCCAAAGTTTATGCTCTTTCCTGTCACACTCCTGACAACACCACATGTTCTAAAAACACTCGTTTGACACTGAATTTTTGCTTCTCTATGTTCTTAAGACCTTTGGGCAGGTCTTTTTGGGGAGAGGGGTCAGTATGTGCTTCTCACCTCAACAAAATGCAAACTCTTTGAGGGCAAAGCTGCATCTCAGATGTTTTTTATTTCCCCACAACAGCTAACTCAGTGCCAACGGCTGGTGGGTGCTCAGTGAGTGCGACCAAATGACAGGAGTTCACCCCGAGTGAACTCCTCACGCCTGCAGTTTATCAGTCTGGGCTCCCAGGGGCTTGGGAGGGTGACAGGGTCATAAACGGGGCTACAGTGGGACCCTCCTCCTTCCTTACAGTCCATGTGGGAGATGTGGGAACGCTGTGCCCACCGCCTCACCGAGGCCATTCAGTACGTGGTGGAGTTTGCTAAGAGGCTCTCAGGCTTCATGGAGCTCTGCCAGAATGACCAGATCGTGCTTCTCAAAGCAGGTGCCCAGGGAGGGTGGGCAGGCCTGGAGGGAGGGGGGCAGAGCATGCAATGGGACGGGGCTGAGCGGAGGAAGGTGGCTTAGGGAAAGCAGGGCACTGAGGGGGACAGAGCCAGCTCCCTGGCTCTGCCTGACTCTTGCCTGCATGCCCCCCCCCTTCTCCCCAGGAGCAATGGAAGTGGTGCTGGTCAGGATGTGCCGGGCCTACAACGCTGACAACCACACGGTCTTTTTCGAAGGCAAATACGGTGGCATGGAGCTGTTCCGAGCCTTGGGTGAGGGGCAGGGGGAAATGAGAGAGACAGGAGTTGGATGGCAAGTCCATCTAAAGCTTCAAGACCCAGGCACCCTCTTTTCAGGGCAAATCACCCCCTCTGCTCCAAACACCAGGAGGGTGGGTGTCCTCGGGCACTGTGGCCTCACCCACTTTACTCATCCTTTGCTTTTTCTCTCCCTCAGGCTGCAGTGAGCTCATCAGCTCCATCTTCGACTTCTCCCGCTCCCTGAGCTCCTTGCGCTTTTCTGAGGACGAGATTGCTCTCTACACAGCCCTCGTGCTCATCAATGCCAGTGAGTGTCGTTGGGCTTGCCTAAGGGACATTCAGGTGACAGGGGAGTGACGGATATTGAAGGGTCTGGACCTTCAAATGTGGTTAAATCTGGGAAATGGCTCTAAAGAGCAGAAAGAAGATTCAGAGGAGCCTCCAAGGTGGGGTTGGAGAAGTGGGGAGCTAGGGAGCTGTGAGGATGAGAGGAAGTGCACCGCTTCCCAGGGAGAAATTCATTTGCTCGTGAGTTCTCATGTCAGTGAGTCCAGTGAGCCCACACATTGTAATCACCTGGGGAGCTTTAAAAAGTGATACTTCCCTGGGCTCAACTCCCAGAGAATCTGAGGTCATTGAGCTGGGGTACAGTCTCCCGCAGGTGATTGTCATGTGCTTGGGAATCACTGATCTGCTCGAGCTAGTTTGAAGACTGTGGGCTGTCATGGCAGGACTCTGGATACCCACTTCACTGGGATGGAGCAGGCTGGGCTGAGCCAGGGAATGCTAAGTATTTGGAGAACCTGGAGAAGTGGGTAGAGCTACTAACCTGAGTTTGCCGATCAAGATTATCTGTTGTCTGGCTCTGCCAATGAATAAAAACCTAAACACGTCCTTCGAACTAGAAATAAAGACTTAAAAGATGACTTCTGGCTATTTTATGGAGCCAGGGCAAAAGGTGGTTTGTCCACTGGAGTTAGCCACAGACGGCTGCAGAGGCCCTGCTGCTGGCCTGGGAGGCTTCACCAAAGCCACTTGCTATCGGCTCATCCTTGGCCAGGTGACAGGGCTCTCTCTCATTTTCCCCATAGTGGAATCCTAGCATTGGATGGGCTATGTGAAACATCAGGGTACCAGGGAGAAGGCTGCTTGGAGTCAGGAGATTGGACGTTCTTTCTTTCTTTTTAAAGATTTTATTTATTTGAGAGAGAAGGAGCAGGGGGAGGGGCAGAGGGAGAGGGAGAAGCAAGCTCCCCGCTGAGCAGGGGGCCCGCTGTGGGGCTCAATCCAGGACCTCTGGGATCAGGACCTGAGCCACCCAGGCACCCCGGGAGATTGGATGTTCTTATCCCTTTCATCTCTCCCCAGTTTTCCTTGTAGACAGCCAAGCCCCAGGCCCCAGAACTTTTCATGATCAAACCAGGACGCACACGCACGTGCGCACGCGCTCAGCCGAGAAGGCCGCTATCCAGCACAGATGTCCAACATGATACACCCTTTTGGGGGAAGTTAATGTCCATGTTCTTTCTTGTTCTCGCTATGGCCCCATGCCCTCCTTCAGACCGGCCAGGGCTCCAAGAGAAGAGGAAGGTAGAGCAGCTGCAGCACAACCTGGAGCTGGCTTTTCATCACCATCTCTACAAGACTCACCGCCAAGGCATCCTGGCAAAGGTAGGAGCAGTCCCTGAGGTGGAGGAGTGGAGGAGGTCAGGTCCAGCGCAGGAGCTGGGCCCCCAGGGCTTGCGAGGGCTGGGCTCCGAGGGTACAGAGGAGGAAGTGCTTGAGTGCCATGTGCTAGAGAGCTTGCAGTAGCACTGGAACCGAAGGGATGAGCCGTCACTTCCATGTGCATACAGATGGAAAGTGAAGAGAACCTGGAATTGGGAGGGATTTCTGCCAGGAAATAATTTGGCTTAATATAGCCAACACTCACCCAGCACCTGCTTGTGCAGGGCACCATGGAATGCAAAGGTACAGAGAGGCGGTCCTTGTCCTCACCGAGGGCTTTTAGTGTGGTACAAGGAGGCTCGTGTACCAGTAACCCTAATACGGAGTAGCATATGGTACGTGATACAACAGTAATGCGGTTAACAAGGTGCTGTCCCAGACATGCTGTCATCCTCAGGGCAACTCGGTCAATAGGACAGGTATTAAAACCTCCTTTTAGCGATGAGGGGACTTAAGCGACTAGTCCAAGTTTGCATGATTGGTAAGTAATAAATGCAAGATTTAATCCCAGTGCTCTCCCACCATATCCCTGCGCCCCTGATAGGTTACTTTGATAAGAGATATCGGGGGAATGTTATGACAGCATAGAACAGGGATTAAAAATAACTCGGGGTGGGGCACCTGGGTGGCTCAGTCGTTAAGTGTCTGCCTTAGGCTCAGGTCGTGATCCCAGGGTTCTGGGATCGAGCCCTGCCGGGAAGCCTGCTTCTCCCCCTCCCACTCCCCCTGCTTGTGTTCCTGCTCGCACTATCTCTCTCTCTGTCAAATAAATAAAATCTTTAAAAAAAAAAATTTTTTTTAAATAATTTGGGGTAAAAGGAGTGGGTCATAAATGCTTCCTAAGAAGGTGGCATTTAAGGTCAGCCATGAAGTGTGTCAGATTTTAACAGACATTCATGGGAGTGGGGCAGGCATTCCAGGCTATGGGAACAATCACCAAAAATAAGGAGGCAAGGGCGCCTGGGTGGCTCAGTTGGTTAAGCAACTGCCTTCGGCTCAGGTCATGATCCTGGAGTCCCGGGATAGAGTCCCGCATCGGGCTCCCTGCTCGGCAGGGAGTCTGCTTCTCTCTCTGACCCTCCTCCCTCTCATGCTCTCTGTCTCTCATTCTCTCTGTCTCAAATAAATAAATAAAATCTTTAAAAAAAAAATAAGGAGGCAAAATAAAATAGTACAGATATGGGGAATAGCTCATGGTACATTCTGACTAATGGGTAAGATTGGGAGCTAGCATTGATTGATGAGGGCGGGGAAGTAGCAGAAGACAAGCTTGAAATTAGGTCAGGTAGCAAATCAGAGAGGACTTCCAGTGCCATATTAAAGAGCGAAGGCTTTATTTCCAGGCAATGGAGAGCTCTGAAGGCTAGAAATGATATCATCAGAGCTATTATTTAGGCAATTTAATTTGGAACCAGCGTAGAGGAACCACTTATGTAATCATCCAAGCAATGGGCCCTTGCTATGTGCCAGGCACAGTGAGTGCTAGGTGCTGAGGATAGAGAAATGACCTACACAACAGTTTTTGTCCTAAAGAACTTCAAGTCGGGTCAGACAGATTGGAAGGAGAGACTGGAGCCTGGGAGCTCGGCTGGAAAGCAGATCTGGTTGACTCCACCTTCAGAATACAAACCGCCCACCATCACCGGCCCCCCCATCAGTTCTCACGTGGCCTGTTAGAGAGGCCCCTGGTCCTCCCTGGTCCCTCCTGCAGGAGCTACATAGCACGGGTCTCAGTCCTGCTCTAGCCGCCCATGCTGCTGAGTGGCAACTCCAGAGTCTGTCATGGCTGACTGGCCTCAAGCACGATATGACCCCGACTTCTTTTCTCACCTCCTCTCCTCCCACTGGCCCCTCAGTCTCCTGTTCCAGCAACACTGGCCTCTTTGCTATTCCTTCAGCACATCACATACAGTTGCATCTCAGGGCTTTTGTATCTGCTGTTCCCGCTGCCTGGAAGGTTCTTCCCCTAGTCTTCCAAATGGCTCCATCTCTTCATCCCGGAGAGGTTTTCCCTGACCGCCTGATGCAAAAAGCCCTCCACCCCCCACCCTGCATTATTGTTCTTTTTTTTTTTTTTTAAGATTTTATTTATTTATTTGATAGAGACACAGCGAGAGAGGGAACACAAGCAGGGGGAGTGGGAGAGGGAAAAGCAGACTCCCCACTGAGCAGGGAGCCCGATGCGGGGCTTGATCCCAGGACCCTGGGATCATGACCTGAGCCGAAGGCAGACGCTTAATGACTGAGCCACCCAGGCACCCCTGCATTATTGTTCTTTAAGAAATTCTTAGACATATATATTTGTTTGTTTCCTGGCTCCCTCATTAGGATAGGCATTTAATAAAGCTAGATATTTTATTCTACTTTATTGTATCCAGTGATATATCACCACAGCCCATCACAGTGCCTAGCTGAGTAGGTTCCCAACAGTTATTGAATGGATGGATGGATGGATGGATGGATGGATGGATGGATGGATGGATGGACAGATGAAGCTATTGTGATAGTCCAGACAAACTCAGACTAAACCAGTAGAAATGAAAAGAGGATGAATCCAAGAGATATCAAGAGATCTTATGCTGCCTGGTCTTCTCTGACTGTCCCTTTCCTAGGAAACTAAGTAGGGGGGGAAGGAGGGGGGCAGCTAGTGAGTGGTCTTTTTAAGCCTAGCTTGGTTATACAGGAAGATGAAGGAAGACACACATCCACATACAGGTTATATGCAGAAGATGAATGGTTTTCTCAGCCTTTCTCCAGCGAGGTCTCCCTGCCTCTGTCTCCTCATGGGTCTCTGGGCCTTTTTTGTTCCCCTCTGGCTGAGTACTGGTGGTGTTGGGTACCTGCTTGGAAACCATTTATAATTCAGTTATTGAGCATTTGTCATGTGCCAAACATGACAGGAACAGAAGATACAGAGAGGGGGGGAGACAGGGAGAGAAAGAGACAAGGAGAGACCCTAGATTAAACCTAGCTAGGGTGGGAAGGCAGACAAATTAGACCATTTCCCTAAAATGGGGTTTAAGTGCTACTACACAAAGGGAAGTCCAAAGGAAAGGCCCCTAATCCAGGGAGAGGTGGTTAGAGAAATATACCCAGAGGAGGTGACACTTGAAAGTGAGGAAGCATTAGCCAAGCAAAGAAAAATCAGAAAGGCATTCCAGGTGAGGAGAACAGCATTGACGAAGGTCCAAGAGGCATGCAATAGACTAGAACAGAACCACGGGGTCTCACTATTCTAAGAGCAGGAAGTGTGAGTTAGAGTATTCACCAGGGTTCATTTCAGGAGTAGCAGGAATGTGATGAGGGGATTCACTCAGAAAACATGCCCTTGTTCCGTAGCAGTCCTGGCTTGCCTCCAGTTTCCTGAACACATACCCCTCCCTGTGATGGGATCTAATCCAGCCATTCCTCCAGGGCCGAGCGCAGAGGGGGAAAGCAAGGCAGGTTGCCCTAGCCCAGGGAGGAGAGGACATCTTTGCTCTGGGGAGAAGGCTGGAGTACTGATCCTCCTCCCCTGTTAACCCATCTCCAGCTGCCACCCAAGGGGAAGCTTCGGAGCCTGTGTAGCCAGCACGTGGAAAAGCTGCAAACCTTCCAGCATCTCCACCCCATCGTGGTCCAAGCTGCTTTCCCTCCACTCTACAAGGAACTCTTCAGCACTGAAATTGAGTCACCCGAAGGGCTGTCCGAGTGACCTGGAGGAGGGACTCCTTTCCCTTCCCTAGAGCCTACTGGCCCTCCTCCCTGGATCTCCTCCCACCTTCACATTTTTCTTACCTGTGCCCCCTGGAGGGTGGTCCCTGCCTGTTCGTTGGGGGTGAGCAATTGCTGAGACTGGTTTTCTGCCCACAGGCTTGCCTGACAGTGGGCCAAGAGCCAGAAGGTGGTGATGAAGGAACACCATCTCCAGCCTCAGCTTTGTTGCGTCTCCTTTCCCATGACCCTTCACCCCCAGCTTCTGAGAGGCCTCGGGTGGCACATAAGGACCTCTAGGAGGACTATGGTGTCCTCAGGACACCAGGGGGATCCAGGACACCCTGGATGAACAGAACTCAACTCTGGGCTCAGAAGCTAAGAATAGGACTTTAAAATACCTCATTGCATCTCCCCATGGGCTGTGGCTGGGGAGATGTGTCAAGCTCAGAGACTGATGGCTGGAGCCCAGAAGGACCTGTATATAACATGAATCCAGATCTTTAGATTTTCTACTTCCCCCTTCCTCTCAGCTCAGCTAGGAAGTGGTTGGGCACCCTGCCCTTTTCCCAGGATCTAAAAAAAACTGGATATGGGAAGATAAGGATGGGGTGGGGGTAAGGGGCTGGGATAATTTTTTTATGGGATTTGGGTACAGGGATAGGTTACAATGGAGGCCAAGAACATCACAGATAGAACTCAAACCTCTTATGTGCACTTTAGAAGTAGACTTTAGGGGTCAGCACAAATCTGATGAGAGACACACATGCACATACAGGTGAAACACACACTCACAAACTCAAACTGCAATTATGCACCTCTGTAAACACATTTAATCTGACACCATTTCTGTCTTCCTTGAGGTCACAGCTCAGAGGTACTTAGTGGCCTCAGGGAAAGAGTCCCAATCCTGAGGGAACCCAGAACATTTTCGTGGTGTGCCAGTCCACCAACCTTAGACCTGGGGTGGCCCAAACTCAATCCCAGCCCCAGCTGTCTTCTAGCACAAGAAACCCCAAAAGAAGAAGGGATGGCTGGACACTGGTCAGTCAGATGCCCCAGACCGACCCTTGGAAGAGTCCTCCTGTCATCATGCAGAAAGGAAACAGACACAATTTCACCCCAACTCTAGCAGGGAGGAGACCAGGGAACAGGACAGACACCTGTTTCTCTGGCTGTGATCATGCCCCAGGACTTCTCTTGGCTTTACAAATCGCTGTGAGCCCTCCTCTGAGGGATAAATGGCCGGTGATGTGGGGATGCTGTGTTCCTCTCGGCAGAGGGGTTAAGTTGGTTAAACATAAACCCCAACTTGTGCTATTCTTCATAAAATGATTTTAAAGGCCAGAGGTATGTGCGGCAGGGGCAGGGGTGGGGGTACTTAAATCGCATTACAGACAAGCTGTTCTCCTGTCTCATTCCTGTGTGGAGACCCAGGTTTCTAGGCCAGCAACCCATGAACATCATAAGGATTGCAGCCCCCACTCTGAGCAGCCCCCCAGGGAGGCTTGGGAGGTGCTCCTCAGGAACCCCCACCAAAGGAGTCTCGAACTAAGCTCCCCAGCAGATGTTCTGGACTGAGAACTTTCCCCACAAAACGATACCCATGGGGGACATTTAGATTGAGAGGCTGCACAGAATCACCCTGCATCTGGGAGACTGACACCCCTGAGGAAGGTGCTTGGCCCCAGAGCTCCCCAGAGGGGAGTCAGGATGTCCACGAGAGACCCTTTCGGGCTGCTGGCCGCCTCTCCCTCCTGAGCCCTCCTGCACCCCCGAGTCTCCCTCTGCGCTCCCTGCCCCCGCCATCCTGTGAGGTGCTTGCTGCAGCCCTCCCTGGTGGCTTTATTTATTTATTTTGCACCAACAGGGTTGCTGCAGACTCATTCTCGCCTGGTTTAAAAAGAGAGAGAGGAAAAAAAAAAAAGGAGAAATGCTTTCTGGCTCTTTTCTCTACCTCGGTCTTGGCAGCAGCGGCCACAGCAGCCAGAGCGGCCACAGTGGGCGGGGGCGGCGGGGAGTGAGGCACGCCGGGAGGTACAGCACCCCCCACCCGCCCCGGGGTGCAGCCTCAGCGGGACGGTCCCCAGCCCTGGACGGATGCAGTGTCCAACCTGATGCCGCCCTCCAGCTTCTCCGGTAAGCGACCCCACCTCCTGTCCCAAGGCTGCAGCTGCCCTTCTCTGTAACATTCTCAGAGACAAGGCCAGACTGGCAGGCCTGTCAGGCTAGAGGGTCTGTGCCCCTCTTGTCCCTCCCCGCCAGCTGCCCCCGCCCCTGCCGCCCCCAGCCAACCAGTGATCCTGGCCCCACTGGACTTGCATGGGAAAACTAAAATGTCCCAGGGCCCCTGTGGGGAAGGACTCTAAGGAGACCTCTACCATCTCCACAGTGCTTCCTCTACCTCTGGGAAGGGTTTTTCCACATTTCAGTGTGGAAATTCCAGAAATCTGCCACAGCCCTCTCCCCACGCAGGTCCCCATGCCTCCATCGGGTCTGCTTAAAAAGGGATATCCAGGTTCAGATGTGTCTCTGGACTACCACATAGACACAAGAAGAAGAAAGCTTCCTGTTCCTTGAAGAGATGACCCAGACCCCACCCCATTTAAAGAAAGAAGTGGTTCTGACACCCATTTCTTCCTGCAAAAGTGGCTGGAAGCCAGTCCCGTAGCCATGGAGACTGGCAAGGGAAGTTTGTGATTAAATTAGCCACCTTATAAATAAAGAAAAGGGGTTGTCCCCAGATCCCCCAGCCCCTGACCCAGCAGGCTTTGGGGACTAAGAGGAAACTCACGGGAATGGGAGGAAGGGAAGCTGGGTTACATGCTTCACTGCACTTTTGCTGAATGCGGAGCAAAAAGGTTGAGCAGGAACTGCAGCGGTAGTGATCAAGAGCTAGCTGTCAGGTGGACTTCCCAGAACAGGCACAGGGAGAATGAGGGAGACTGGGACACGTCTGTCCCGGGAGAACTCTCAACATGCCAGAGATACCTGCTAGGTTGGGCTGGGGACAAGAGGAGCCTGGTCAGTAGCCTTGGCCTGCCCCGTGCCATTCTCTCTAACCCCAAGCCTGGGGACGGTGTCCTGCATCCCTCTGCCTCTCTGATCTTCAGTTTCCCACTACCACAGCAGGAGAACCACCAGAAGAGCCCGTCCGTCTAAAGGAGGGCTGCAGAGCCTCATTCCAGTCAGGATCCAGGGATGTGATCCCCCTGAATGGGAAGAAGTCATACCATCTCTTAAACTGCCTCTCCTAAGTACCATATGGGAGAAAATCAGGCGTGTGGGAGAAAGCTGACCCTTCAGGGCCCAGATAGCCTGAAGCCCCGAAGGCCATCTGGATCTGCAGCTAGAAAGAAACCCAGGCAGCCTGCCTCCCAGGGAGGACCACTTGTCTCTCATCTCATCTCTTTAGCCCTCCCTTGCCAATTCCAATACCTCCCCTCCCTTGTTCAATGCCCTGTTGACACTGAACGGAGTGAGTTGAGGGTGAGTTCACCAACTCCCAGGCCCCTTCTCCTCTAGCACCTTCAATCAGTCCCCGATGGCCATTCTACTCTCCATCATCCTGATTCTGCCCAGGCCCTGGGTTCCCAGAAACCCACTTGCAGTCTACAGGCTATGCACACAGCCTCCCCCAGAGAGCGCTGTGCCGGCCTAGGGCTCGCACGCTCCCCACCCACAGCACCGGGCCAGGTGGTGTCTCGCACTTGTCTCTGCCTCCCCGGCGCACAGTCTGTCTCTTGTGTATCACTCAGACAGCTGAGCCCAAAGAGAACAAGAGAGCTCCCTCAGATTCACACATTGGACTAAATCAAAACACCATCGAGGAGGAATAGAAGAGAAGCCTGAGACTAAGGACCAAGCAACAAAACTCAAAACTTGGGCATCCCTTGGGTCCCTCACACACCCCAGTGTCATCTATAGGGGTTGCCCCTAGGGTTCTTATGAGGGATTCAAGTGCCCCCTGCATCTGCGCCGTGCCTGAGGTGCAGCTTGGCTGTTGTCCACACAGGCATTTCGGGGAGATTGGATCTTGCTACTTCAGGGCCCCAGGCCCTGAGCCAGGCTGGAGAAAGGCAGAGGGGCAGTAAGTACAGGGAGCAGAGCTGAGCATGTTTCCCTTGGAGGACTCAGTCAAGGACCTCGCTCCAATCAGACTCCAAGGATGTGATTCCCCCTGAGCCTTAGACAAAGCTATGGGCAGATAACACGGGAGAACAAGGGTTGGCAGAGAGGGGGAGGGCAGAGCTTGGGGAGAACAAGTATCAGGGAGAAGGGACTGGAGGTATTCCTGGATCTCACAGATACAGGAACACTCAAAGTTACTTCCTTGCTTCCTGTCCCATCCACAGAAAACTTTGCCCACTGAAGTCAGACTTAACTAGGGTTCCATGGGCCAGTAAGCACTTGGCCTATTACCAGGGCTGGGGGCAGGAGGAAAGTCGAGATTCCCCAAAGAGGTGGCCCAGGAGGCCCCCAAGGAGGTGGTCCACCAGAGTTGCTCCCAGGTCTGCACCGTCCTCGCTGGCAATGCCGAGAGAGATAGCTCAATCTCTCTCTCCTCTAAGGAGGCCCAGGGAAGTCCAGGGTCACCATCATCTGAAGTCACTTTCCAAAAAGGACCATATCATCATCTATTCCAGGATTGAAGAGGGAATGGCTATGGCCACAGCTCCAAAGCGAGCCTGGCCCCCATGGCCCCCTCTCCTGTTCCTGCTCCTCCTGCCCGGAGGGAGCTGTGGCGGGTGCCCTGCTGTCTGTGACTGCACCTCCCAGCCACGGGCAGTGCTCTGTGCCCATCGGCGACTGGAGGCTGTGCCTGGGGGACTCCCACTGGACACTGAGCTCCTGGACCTGAGTGGGAATCGCCTGTGGGGGCTTCAGCAGGGCATGCTCTCCCGCCTGGGCCTGCTCCAGGAGCTGGACCTCAGCTACAACCAGCTGTCCACCCTAGAGCCTGGAGCCTTCCACGGCCTCCAAAGCCTACTCACCCTGAGGCTGCAGGGCAATCGGCTGCGGATCATGGGGCCTGGGGTCTTCTCGGGCCTATCTGCCCTCAGGCTGCTGGACCTCCGCCTCAACCAGATTGTCCTGTTCCTTGATGGAGCATTTGGGGAGCTGGGCAGCCTCCAGCAGCTGGAGGTGGGGGACAACCACCTGGTGTTTGTGGCTCCAGGGGCCTTTGCAGGGCTGGCCAAGCTGAGCACCTTCACGCTGGAACGCTGCAACCTCAGCACAGTGCCTGGCCTGGCCCTGGCCCGCCTCCCGGCACTGGTGGCCCTAAGGCTTCGAGAATTGGATATCGGGAGGCTGCCAGCCGGGGCACTCCGGGGGCTGGGGCAGCTAAAGGAGCTGGAGATCCACCACTGGCCATCACTGGAGGCTCTGGAGCCTGGGAGCCTGGTTGGGCTCAATCTCAGCAGCCTGGCCATCACCCGCTGCAATCTGAGCTCAGTGCCCTTCCAGGCGCTCCACCACCTGAGCTTCCTCAGGGTCCTGGATCTGTCTCAGAACCCCATCTCGGCCATCCCAGCCCGGAGGCTCAGTCCTCTGGTGCGGCTCCAGGAGCTGCGACTGTCGGGCGCGGGCCTCACCTCCATTGCCGCCCACGCCTTCCACGGCCTGACTGCTTTCCACCTCCTAGACGTGGCGGACAATGCCCTTCAGACTCTAGAGGAGACAGCCTTCCCTTCTCCGGACAAACTCGTCACCCTGAGGCTGTCTGGCAACCCCCTGACCTGTGACTGCCGCCTCCTCTGGCTGTTACGGCGCCGCGGCCGCCTGGACTTCGGCTCCTCGCCCCCGGCCTGTGCCGGCCCACGGCCCGTGCAGGGCAAGAGCCTGAGGGAGTTTTCAGACATCCTACCTCCCGGGCATTTCACTTGCCAGCCGGCCCTGATCCGGAAGTCCGGGCCACGGTGGGTCATTGCAGAGCAGGGGGGGCATGCTGTTTTCTCCTGCTCTGGAGACGGGGACCCAGCCCCGACTGTCTCCTGGATGAGACCTCAGGGGGCTTGGCTGGGAAGGGCTGGGCGAGTGAGGGTCCTAGAGGATGGGACGCTGGAGATCCGCTCAGTGCAGCTACAGGACAGAGGGGCCTATGTCTGCGTGGTCAGCAATGTTGCTGGGAATGACTCCCTGAGGACCTGGCTAGAAGTAATCCAAGTTGAACCACCAAATGGCACTCTCTCTGACCCCAATATCACCATGCCAGGGATCCCAGGGCCCTTCATCCTGGACAGCAGAGGTGTTGCTATGGTGCTGGCAGTTGGCTTCCTCCCCTTCCTCACCTCAGTGACCCTCTGCTTTGGCCTCATTGCCCTCTGGAGCAAGGGCAAAGGCCGGGTCAAACATCACATGACCTTTGACTTTGTGGCACCTCGGCCCTCTGGGGATAAGAACTCTGGGGGTAACCGGGTCACTGCCAAGCTCTTCTGACCTTTCCTTCCACACTGGAATTCCAGCCAAGCCAGCTTCAGATACCAAAAGAGAAAAAAGAAAACCAAGGCTGCTTGCACCAGAACCTAGTCCTACACCTGCCCGCATCGTGCCAGCAGCTAATGACACCTCCCGATGGTCTGCCTCCCCCTGCTTTTGCAGTTTGAGGGTCCCAGGGGGCAGGAGATGTAAATCCATAGTCAGCCCAGCCCTACCCACCCATCCCCCTGACACAAAGCAGGAAACAGCCCCAAGGCTCCAGTCTGTTTGTTCGCACACACTTACACCCTTTAACAATCACTACTGACTGCCAACCACAGTTATAAGATTATTGCAGAGGTGCGGCGCCTGGGTGGCTCAGTCGTTAAGCGTCTGCCTTCGGCTCAAGTCATGGTCCCAGGGTCCTGGGATCGAGCCCCATATTGGGCTCCCTGCTTGGCAGGAAGCCTGCTTCTCCCTCTCCCGCTCCCCCTGCTTGTGTTTCCTCTCTTGCTGTGTCTCTCTGTCAAATAAATAAATAAAATCTTAAAAAAAAAAAATTATTGCAGAGGTGAGGCTGGGAAGTGCCACTTGCTTCTCAGAGTTTCTGCTCCTCAACCAGGCAGTCTCCCTCTTTTTTCTGCTCTGTCCCCTCCCAGGCACAAGGAACTAGGGCCAAGGACCTCAGGCTAAGAAGATATGAGTGTGCAATAGGGGAGGAGGGACAGACTACACATTGGTGCTGTGTCTGCATGAGCCTCAAATACGTGCCCCATCTGTCACATCATTAAACTTGCTGCCAAATGGCCATGATAGTAGCAGCCTAAATGAAGTGTGATATCAGGAGTTTTGTTTATTTCACTCTTTCTCCCCCCCTTCATTGTTAGCAAATCTCTCCCTCCCTATCCTTTCTGCCTGCCCACTGAGCATGTATCTCAATGGGCTTGCCTGACATACAGGTTTGACACAGAAGGAGGCCCAGAGATGTTCTGAAGAGACTCCCAGTCTGTTTCAGTTTCGGCCCTTCCCTGTCCTCTGTATCTCTGCAGCTGGAGAAGGAGAGGTCCTTCACCTTCCAAGAGGACCCACTGCAGAAATCCCAGCCTAGGACACCCAGCTCCTTCCCTTCTTTCTCATTCTTGTTGGGATCTCCTAATTATGATCTCCCAATCACAGATCTCTAGTGCTCTGGAGGAAGAGTATGAAGGGAACTCCTAGAAAATGCCTAACGAAAGCAAGAATCTGCAGTTTCCTAGGAGAGTCCCAGAACCCGGCAGGACCAGGCTTGGAGGAAACAGGCAGGATGGGGCCCCACACACTGTAGTGAAAAGTGGGAGGGAAGAGGCAGCAGCAAGATCTGGCTGCCTAGTTAATTTCCACTCCATTTCTGCTGGTGCCCCTTGTTCCCTGTTCGGTGCAGCCCAGTAGGAAGCTGTCTCTGGATAGAGGTCACTGCCGAACAGAGACCCCAGGTAAAGAGGCGGGGTGGGAGGAGATGCTGACTGCCTCTGAGTGTGCTTAAATAGAAGGCAAGGCAGGGCCAGAGAAAAGGAGAGATTTGAGAGGGAGCAGCCTCAGCATCATCCAAAGGGGAGGAGGGAAGGGAGAGGAGGGGCAGGGAGGAGGCACTGAGAAGTGGGGAGTCATGCGGTCCTGGGGAGCCTCTCTGCAGCAGCATCTGCTCAGTGTCCTTAGCTCCCCTCTGCCCTCAAGAGCCCCCAACCATCCCTCAGTACGCAAGCATCATGAGCTTCCTAGCAATTCCTGCTGCTCATGTCCTTGCTTTGAGGAGACTCCACTCATTAGAAGATTCCCCGCTCAAACTGTCCCCAACAGGGGAGAGGAGCAGGTGCCCTCCAGGAGGCAGCCAGACTTGACCAGCAGGCAAGCTCTTCAGTGGGGCCAAGTGAGGATATGGGAGTGGACCAGAGGTGAGAACCCAGCAGGTGGAGAGTGAGGCTGGAAAACCCGACAATCTTGAGAAAACGGTATCCCTGCACTTCCACCCCCAACCCCCCCCCACACACACACACAATTCTCTTACATCCTGGCAACCTCCCCTCTCCAGTTTATAAGGCACTGGAAAGGTTTCGCTGGCACAGCCCTTTCTTCTCCGAGATCTTCTACCCGCAGCTTACTAGGTTGAGACTTGGAGGTCTAGTACTAGAGGTTCTTACTCTAGTTGCCCACTCTGCGATGCAGGAGAGGACAGAAGCAGCACTGCTGTGCAGACAAATCTCTGGGGAGCCCCCAGAGGCAGTGAGGGACAGATGATGTGCCCTAGAGCAGAAGATGCAGCTGCCTGAGTCCCAGAGTCTCGGAGCAACACTGCCCAATAGCAACAGAATGTGAGTCACCCACGTAATTTCAAATGTTCTAGTATTACATTTAAAAAGCAAAAGACCCAGATACAATTACATTTTGATACTATATTTTATTTAACCCAGGGTACCCAAACGATGATCATTTCAGCATGTTATCAATATGAAAATTAATAATGAAATATTTTACATTATTTTTTCATATTACGTGTTTGAAATCCAGTGTATAGCTTACACTTATAGCACATCTCAGTTCAATCACAAAATTTTCCCCAGAAAGATCGGAGCTGTTCTTAGGTTTCATAAAATTCATTATTGAGGGGCGCCTGGGTGGCTCAGTCGTTAAGTGTCTGCCTTCGGTTCAGGTCATGATCCCAGGGTCCTGGGATCGAGCCCCGCATCAGGCTCCCTGCTCAGCGGGAAGCCTGCTTCTCCCTCTCCCACTCCTCCTGCTTGTGTTCCCTCTCTCGCTGTGTCTCTCTCTGTCAAATAAATAAATAAAATCTTTTAAAAATAAATAAATAAATAAAATTCATTGTTGAAAAAGTAGATTCACACATCTACGTTGTTCCAAATATATTACAAGTTTTCCACTAAATCCAGTATCAGTTTTAACATTTAAATTAAACTGAAATAAACTTAAAAGTCCACTCCTCAGTAACACTAGCCATCTCTCAAGTGCTCAAAAGCCACATGTGACCCGTGCCCCTCTACTGGACAGCACAGCTACAGACATTCCACCTCTGGGCACGGACAAGGGCCTTCTTGGCAGAGGGGGGGAAAGGAGCCCTTGAGAAGCACATTCAGCCTGGGGAAAATGCCCATGGAGCTACCGCCCACTACCACCTCTTATTTTCCTTACACAGTTTTTCCTAAAGCCCTTTGATGTGACAAGGTCACCGTGATGAGCACTTCCACAGCTTGTCCAATCATCAGCAAGCAGTTCTCTACCTGCCTGGGAAAGCTACCCTCAGCGCAGGTGCGACTGTACAGACTGTGTGTGTGTGTGTGTGTGTGCGCGTGTGTAGTAGCATGTAAATGCAACCAGGGACACGTGCTGGTGGGGTGTGCGCATGTGCAGGGATGTTACAGTCCCCATGCTGGGGGCAACCCAATAGAGGCTCTCCCCAGGGTCAAATAGATGGAGGAATTTGCTCGAGGACACACAGTTAGTTAGTGAGGGAGCTGTTTTTGAACTCGGGGCTGTCGGACTCAAAACCCAAATGCCTTCCACCAAGTGTGCTGCTTTAGTCATTGCCTGCTCTTTTGACCTATCCCCAGGGCCTCTCTGCTGAAGGGCCTGACCCAGGTCCTCTTCTACCCCACCACTCAGAACAAGTCTCAGGAGGATGAGGCCAGATGTTGGTCCTCCCCTGCCTTCAGGAACTAAGGTACCTGATTTGGGAAGCCGAGGGTTGTTTGGTTGGTTGTTACCCTTTCTCAGTTCCCTCTCCAAATGTCGTCTCCGCCTCTGCCCCAGGGACAGGCAGAAAGGGGCAGAAATTCCACGGATCAGATGGACCGAACTGAAACCGTGGATGCCAGCAACAGAGCTCTCACATTTTGGAGGCTTCAGATTTCCTGGGTCCTTTTCTGGGTTCTAACGTCAACAACCTCTTAGGTTATCTTCGGTTGCTTGGGAATTTCTAGTGTGGCAGAACAATCTATGAGCTATTTCAGATCAAGAAGAATTTGCCGACCTTCTGCCTACCCCTGCTTGACAGAGTCTTCCTGAGGTTACCTCATCCTTCCCTCCCTCCACCCTCCTCTCTTCCATTTCAGACATGGTCTCACCTAAGCTGAGAGAAGCTTGGACCCCAAGATACTTGGGAAGCATTTGGGCACTCCGCATTTTGGTTCCTGATATATTCCAATTTCTCTATTTCCTTTGCTATGCTGGATCCCTGATTCAAGGATGCAAGCCCTGCAAGGCAATGATCCACAGCTTTTTGGAGTCACAGAACCCTCTGAGAATGCCTGGAGTGAGCTATGAACAAAAATGCTCAGAGACTGTCCTCAGTCACCCTGAAACCATCACAGGCTCCATGGAATGCAGGTGAAGAAGCTCTGCCATGAGAAGCAGCAGGTGGGGGTTTGGGGACGGGGAAGGCTGAGAACGGGCCTGCCTATACTCTCCGGGGTCCATCATAGGCACGGAGAAAAGGCTGGGAAGGACTATGGCACAGAGTGGATGTTAGCGCAGATCAGAGCAGCTCTCCCCTCCCCTGTTCCCCTCCTCCTACCAGCTTCTATCTCTCAGGGGGAGGCAGGAGACTTCGGGGTGGGGAGGGACTTTTGCTCAAAGAAGTGAGTGTGGTGGTGATTCAGGATGGAGAGCATTTGATACCAGGGACTCCCAAGTCCTCTTCCTCCAGACTGCTCTGTAAGGAGAATTAAGGAGGAAGACATAGAGCTGAGTGGTGGAGGCCAGAGAAGCAGAGGACACCCGCCACAATCCATCAATCTGATCTAAAGACTAAAGAGCAGCACAACATAGTTGCTGATACTAAGGCCCACCCTCTGGGTTGCTGGTTTCGGATACAGAGCCTTGAGTCATGGGGGAGGAAGGGGTAACCCCTTCAACAAAGGGAGAAATGAGTGCTGTTTTCTAAAAACCCAGACGGTTAAATACTGTTTGCCTGGATTGTTTGCCTGTTGTCCAAGAAGGGCACTCTGTGAGCAGCAAAGGCTCTGGAACCAGGCTACTGCCTTCGAGAACCCCTCACTGCCCAGCCTTCTAGCTAAAGTCCACTTTCCTGCTTGGCTTATTGAACGGAAACACCTGCTCACTGAATGCTCTGGAAAACCCAGACCTTACGTTAACTGGTACCACCTACTCCGCACCCTGTTTAGAACACCCTTCAAGGAAGGAGGACAGACTCTTCAGAACTGAAGATGAGGACACAGAAATCGCAATTCACCCAATCCCAGCCTCATAACCCAATCTTTCAATCCTGACTGGGGCTCTTGGAGGGGTGCATGAGAGGACAAATCCCAAATAGGATTTGAGAGTTTGGAACCCTCTCACCTAAAACTATCCCTTCTACTGACCGACCTCTCTGCTCAGCCAATTAGAAGTTCATTAGAAGGCAACACGCCTTCAAAATTTTTCTGGGAAAAGTGATTACACCTGGTTTTCTGCTGCTCTGATTAAGAAATTCCTCCTGTGGCTAATTTGTAATCCTTCTTTTTGGACTTCCACTTCATATCCTTTTTGCCTACCACCTCCTATTGGAACTAGAAGATAATGGGTCCATAAAGCAGGCTTGCACTTTTTATAGCAACAATGGACATTCTTCCTTAGGTCTGAACTACTCATCTACATTTTTAAAAGTAAAAGTGGCTATTGCAATCAAGGCACTCAAATACTGAGGAATAATCTTAACGAGAAATATGTAAAGTCTGTATGACAAAAACTTTAAAATACTTCTGATGGAACACCAATGGCTTAGATGTGTATATAGGAAGATTCTGTATCACAAATACAATTCTCCCTTGGGTAATCTAACAATGTGGTTCCAATCAAAATAAAATTAACAGCACAATCAAAAAGTACCTTGGGGTATGTTCTTACAATATACTACACAGTAATGAGAATGAATGGACTAAAACTACACACAACAATATGGCTGAATCTCACAAAAATAATGTCAAACAAAAAAATCCAGACACAAAGTAGTACATACTGTGTGATTTCTTTATAGAAAAAACGAAAAGAGGCAAAACTAGTTTGTGCTATTAGAAGTCAGAAGAGCGGTTTACCCTTGAAGGGAGTAGTGACTGAGAAGGAACACAAGGGTGGCTTTGGGCACGGTGGTAAGGTTCTGTTTCTTGATCTGGTGTTGGTTACACAAATGTGTTACATTTTTGAAAATTCATCAAGATGTATTCTTTTCATCTGTGCACTTTTCTATATGTATATTATATATCAACTTTTAAATTTTTGATGAGAAAACACATAAGGTACATCAATTTTAAAAACCAGTATGGTACTAGAATTGAAAAGACATCAATGCATAGGGTCGCCTGGGTGGCTCAGTCGTTAAGCGTCTGCCTTCAGCTCGGGTCATGATCTCAAGGTCCTGGGATCGAGCCCCACATCGGGCTCCCCGCTCTGCGGGAAGCCTGCCTCTCTCTCTCCCACTCCCCCTGCTTGTGTTCCCTCTCTCGCTGTGTCTCTCTCTGTCAAATAAATAAAATCTTTAAAAAAATAAAATAAATAAAAAAATAAAAATAAAAATAAAAATAAATAAATGAGGGCGCCTGGGTGGCTCAGTCGTTAAGCGTCTGCCTTCGGCTCAGGTCATGATCCCAGCGTCCTGGGATCGAGTCCCACATCGGGCTCCCTGCTCAGCGGGAAGCCTGCTTCTCCCTCTCCCACTCCCCCTGCTTGTGTTCCTGCTCCTGCTATCTCTCTGTCAAATAAATAAAATCTTTAAAAAATAAATAAATAAAAATTAAAAATGGTGACAAATTCAAATACATAAAAATAAAAATATTTGCATAGCAAAAATACCACCATAAGCAAAGTAAAAAGACATAGTACAAACTGAGAAAAGCGAAAACTATTTTTAACTTATATATGAACAAAGAGCAAATATTAAGACCTAATAACCAATATAAATATGAACAAAGAATATGAACAATTTACAAAAAAAAATACAACTGCCACTTAAACATATTAAAAGATGCTCAACCTGACTTAAATGGAAATTAGGGGCTCCTGGGTGGCTCAGTCGGTTGAGTGTCCTACTCTTGATTTCAGCGTAGATCATGATCTCAGAGTCCTGAGATCGAACCCCACTGGGGCTCTGCGCTCAGCGTGGCGTCTGCTTGAGATTTTCTCTCTCTCCTTCTGTCCCTCCCTCCTTGCTCTCTCTCTCTCTCGCTCTCTCACACTCTAAAATAAATCTTTAAAGAAAAAAAGAAATGGAAATTAAAATTACAATAAGATACCATTTACACTAGGAGATTGTCAAAAATCAGAAAGCATAAGTATGTTATCAAACAGGTCCTTTTCATACACTGCTGATGGGAGAGAATTTAAAGCTTCTGTGGAAGGCAATTTGGCAATACATACTATCTTTACCACATTTTTTTCAAACATCTCTGAGGGAATGAAAATGAGAAAAGTCTTTGGGAATTTGCAAAATTGTATCTATCCAAATGAAAAACAACGCACACACCTCTTTGACCTAGTATTGGCAGCCCTAAGGATTTATTATACAGATAAACAAGAGCCAGATGAAATATACTTGGGTATCAATATAATGTGAAAGGACTGGTTAAATATATCTTAATACATCCCTCAGTCTTACTGTGAAACTTACTATGAAGCAGGTACATGTGCTGCTATGGTAAACTATCTCGGCTATATAAAAGGAAATTGCAAAAACAGTACGGATAACAAGTTATCGACTGAGTAAAGAATATATATATCAATACATACAATGTGCATGTTTACTATAGAATATCTTGTGAAAAAAATTTACAAGAACGTGGTAAAACTGGTTGCCTCTTGAGGGAAGAGAGACTTTATTCACTGTAATAACATTTTATGCCTATGAATTTTGTAGAATGTGTATGTATTACTTATTCAAAATGTACATTTTAAAAATTAATACAAAACGACAACCTGAGGCCCAAAGGCATCGCCCTAGATGACCAAAGATAGAATCGGGCGTTCCTTCAACATCCACTGAGTGCTTATCGTGAGCCAGCCAGAGTGACAGAAGATAGTGCAAGAGACCTCCATGTTACCAGGAGCGCCCAACCCCGCGTCCCCGGCTGAGCCTGGATGCGGGGCGGGCGGGGCGGGGTCCGGCTCGCGAGGCTCCCCGCCGCTCAGCGGCGGGAGCAGGGCCCAACCGTCCTTAACGGTCCAGGGTCCCGGACGGCAGCTGGAATGCCCTCTTCCGAAGGAAACCGCCGCCTGGGAAAGCCCACCCCCTTCACCGCCCTCCACAGAAACGGCCCCCTGGCTTGTGCCTTTGCGCCGGTCGCCCAACCCGTTCCCCTCGATCCCTAGGGAAGGGCGAGCCCCTGACGCCCGCACTACCCGTAGCTCCCTTACCACCACGCGCTCAAACTCGGGTTCCTCTCCATCTCTCCTGCTGCCGTATCCGTCTTCATCGTCTGTTCACTCCTCCGAGCAGCTCCTTCCCCTCAACCTCTCCACCTCTGCCAAGCTGTTTCAGGTTTTCAAAACAAAAACAAATGTTTTCCATGCCTCCTGAGTCCCTGCCACAGTATTAGAACCAATCAAGGCAAAAGATCACAGAGGAAACAAGCGGCGGAGCATCGCCCATCTCAAGGCTGCTTTCCCCACGGTAACTGGGGTGTCGGGTGGCACTGGCTTTGTACAAAGGCACTAATTTTTTGCTAACGGTGACACGCATGAGTGACTCCACGCCCTCGCACCTCGGTCCCAGACTCAGGAGCGCGGATTATCCCCCAGAGAGGAGGTGGAAGCTTCCTCGGTAATTGGACTAGAGGTGGGCTGGGAGGACTCCGTGAAGCCTCTAATTGGCTGTTTAATTCTCAGCAGGTGCAGTCTCAATTAACAACGTCTGATCTCCCTGGCTCCTATTGGCTGACTTGGTGGCCGGCTTTGAATTCCATCCGGGTAATTGGGTATCAGCACGCAGCAGACCCGTCGCTCAGGGGCAGCCCGCGGAAGGATAGGTTGTGGCGGGGCGGGCGATTGGTCAGACTGCGAGCCGGGCGTTGATTGGTGCAGGCGGGCTGGGGGGGCGGGGAAGAGGCCGCTGAAGCGAGGCAGGCGGGGCTCGAGTTGCGGTGCGAGAGGGAGGAGGCGACGGCCGCTGGGGCGAGGTGCGAGGCGGAGCGCGCGACGGCTGACTCGAGGAGCGGTAAAGGCGGGGACCGGGCGCGGAGGCTTGGGGAGTGTGAGTGGCCGGGCCGGGGGTGCCCCAGGCAACAAGCAGGCGGGAATGTGGCGCTGAGAGAAGGGAGGCGTCTGGAGGGAATGGGCAGCCGAACCCCGGGCTACCAACCGAATCCGGAGGACATGCTCTGGTCCCACAACGGACCCGGTGCCAGAGTGTTGGCCCCAAGCTACTTTGGACTCCTCGAGTGATCTTTATTGAGACTGAGAACCGCCATCAGTTTATCAGTTTGCCTTTTATTTTCTCCAGCTTTTTCTTTAATTATTCTAATAGGATGACTATTTACAGTCGGCACAATAATAAATTGGGGTTTTTGTTTTCCCAGTTTTCCTCCTTACTAATGCAGTTATCCCCCACGGGTTTTGACTGAAGACTCCCGTGTCAAAGCTACATTTTTACTCTACTCTCCATTTGAAATGGTTTGGCTTTCTTCACTCATTGGTTAAAAATAAATGTGGCAAGGATGAGAAAATTGAACGAGCTGCTTAAATTCAACAGGCCTGTCACCATGTTTTAGCTACTTTGTAGGTTCTGGTTATTTGGAGATAAGGGAATGAGAGATCCTTGCCCCATGGAGCTTACAATGATTTGACTCCTAACGATGTCTTTGAAATAACAAAAAGTAAGCCTTATTTACACATATCAAATAGTCAGCAACTGTTTTATATAAATGTCAAGAAATTTCAAAATTGGCTTTTACTGAAAACCATTATCTGCATCTCTCACCTTAAAATGATCCAATGTCTCCTCTTTACTCAGCTTCCCCTATTTAAATTCCAACCTCCTTTTCACATTCAATTTGAAGTAATAAAATCAAACACAAATTGGCATTCAGTACTATACAGTTATATCACTGTTGCCATCATATTATTTCCCACTTATTTTGAAAGAGAAACTATATAAAATGTATATTATAGCAAAATCATACTTGATTAATCAAGTAGATATTCATTCTTTGAGACATAAGCTAACTCAACGCAAACTTCATTTGTAATATGTGAAAAGGAGCTAAGTGAAATTTAGCTCTCGATTCAAGTAGACGTCACCTAATAAATTCATCCTCGTCATGGACATTCATCTTCCCACCACATTCCTTCCACCACCAAATCATATTATGTCTCAAACACCATCCACCAGGTGCTCAAATGAGGACCCTGGTAGCCAGCTCTTTGGCTCACTCTTGAACCTTTCCGTGAACCAGTTGTTAGATCTTGTGTGTATTCTACCTAGTAAAACTCTCCTCTTCCATCTCCATCATTGGCACCTGAACTAGCCTCTGAATTGGTCTCCCTACCCCACACTCGCTACCTTCCATTCATTCTCACTACGGACCCAGCCAAGAATTACAAGTAACGCATGTGTTGTGAAGGGATGTTTGGAGTACTATGGAAGCCCATAGTGATGAAACCTAACCAAGCATGGAAAGTTGGGACTGGGGAGGGGGGAATTGGCAGCAGAGCCGGAGGAATATCAGATATTTTTTTGCCTTGATCTTGATGGTTTCTGAACTGGGGTGAAAATGCTATTAGTTTTTTGAGTCTCCTTAAAGAGGTGCCTTTGTGACTGGTCTTCAAACCACATTGTATACGGCATTGTATGGAAATAACTAATTAGCTGTGTAACCTTAGGGAAAAACCTTTATTTCCCCGGGCTTCGAGTTCCCCAGTTGGAACATTATTAGTGGAATCCGATCATTTCTTTGGTCCTCCCAATTCTAAAATTCTGTAGTTTCTTAGGCATGAATTGTGGCCAGAAGGTGGTGTTAAAAGGCAGCATTAGAGTGCGGATTAAGTTACCACTCTTGTTCACAGGCCTAGATTTGTTTCCCAAAAGCTTTAACACCTACAGGCAATTTTGCCGGTCAAGATAAGACCTTCCCTGCCGACAGGAAGCCTCATGAAGGCAGCTACCAAGTCTGTCTGGACTATTATATCCCCCAGGGCCAACCACACATTGGCTACTCAATATTTATTGGTTTGGATGAAGAAAAATGATTTGTATTTTAATGAGGTAGTTTTCAACTCTGTGCCATCTAAAAAAATCTTTTAAGTTCTAGCTCCCCCCAGCTGTTGCCTTTTTTTTTTAAAGATTTTATTTATTTGACAAAGCAAGCGCACAAGTAGAGGGAACGCAGAGGGAGAGGGAGAAGCAGTCCCCCCCTCATCTCCGCTGAGTAGGGAGGCCCAATTCGGGGCTCAATCCCAGGACCCTGGGATCAGGACCTGAGCCGAAGGCAGACGCCTAACCAACTGAGCCACCCAGGCACCCCCAGCTGTTGCTTTAACCAAGAATTCATATTGTCTTTTCATTGCCTGTAATTAGTGTGTTGTAATTTGGTGTTTTATCTTTCCTCCTAGACTGTATTTCAGGGCAAGAATTCTCATTCCTACTTGTGTCCCCAGCATGCTCAGCCCATAACAAAGAGCTAGCACTATTTAAATGAGGCACTATAATAGTGAAGATGAGCTTTGCACTTTAGAGACCACATAAGAAAATATATGAAGTAACCACTAGATAAAAGAAGTGAACTCTTTTCTAGATACCCAGAATAAACCATCTCTTAATATAAGAAAAGAGCGGGGGCGCCTGGGTGGCTCAGTCGTTGAGCGTCTGCCTTCGGCTCAGGTCATGATCCCAGGGTCCTGGGATCGAGCCCCGCATCGGGCTCCCTGCTCGGCGGGAAGCCTGCTTCTCCCTCTCCCACTGCCCCTGCTTGTGTTCCCTCTCTCACTGTCTTTCTCTCTGTCAAATAAATAAATAAAATCTTTTAAAAATATATATATATAAGAAAAGAGCGGTTTGAGGTTCAAAAATTCAAGACCTTAAGCAAAAATCTTTATGAAACAGAGCTTGTTTCCTTTCCTTTGGTATATGCAAACATGATACCACCCAAACTTGCACAGAGAGCAGTGAAAGGTTTTATTTACAGCCTAGAAAAAAGAGAAGCTGATTATTTTTTTTTATCCAGTTAGGAAAGGAACCCCATAACTCAAACCCACATTAAACTCAATCCTTTTCTTCCTACCCACTAAAAAAGAAAAAAAAAAAAAGCAGCTACATTTCTCCATGTCTATACTAAATCTCCGGAAGTGATATACTGTATATATTGGATCTTCTTACTGAATAATGAATTGCCTGAAATAACGAGACACTAGCAAAGGGTCCCTCACCCAGGTAATAAAAGGTTTTTCTCTTTTGGGCATGAGTGGGAAAGAGAGTGGATGAAATTTGTTTAAAACTATTGTCTAAAAACATAGATTTTAAAAACAGGCAAACTTCTGGTGGTTCTCTAAGGAACTTTATTCATTTCTACTGGTCAGTAAAGCTCTTGAGTCCAGATGCAAAATTTGGTCCTCTGTCTGAATGTAGTAAGAAATCCACCTGCAGTCTTAACATTTTTATCTGCTTCTTGGAATGAGATTTTTTTTTTTTAAAGATTTTATTTATTTATTTTGACAGAGAGAGACACAGCAAGAGAGGGAACACAAGCAGGGGGAGGGGGAGTGGGAGAGGGAGAAGCAGGCTTCCCGCAGAGCAGGGAGCCCGATGCGGGGCTCGATCCCAGGACCCTGGGATCATGACCTGAGCCGAAGGCAGACACTTAACGACTGAGCCACCCAGGTGCCCCAGGAATGAGATTTTTTTAAAAGACTTTATTAGAGAGCATGACGGGGGGGGGGGAGAGGAGGGCGGAAGGAGAGGGAGACTCAGGGCTCAATTCCAGGACCCTCTGAGATCATGACCTGAGCTGAAGGCAGACACTTAACCAACTGAGCCACACTGATGTCCCTGGAATGAGATATCTGTGCTAGGTCTCCTCTTTTCCTTCATCACCCTTCCTGAAAGGCTTTCAGAGAAAACACTGTTTCTTTTTTTTTCTTTCCTCCTCAGGAAAAGCACATTTAGAATCAAAGTTTTATTCCTGAGTAGGTCCGATATTAATGAGTATGTTTTTAGCCTTCCTAGAACCAGTTTTTTTTTAAAGGTAAAACATTTTTTTCTTGGATAGCAAATCATCTGGGTTGAATTTTTGTACCTGGAGGCAAATCATAGCATAAATTATATTTCCTCACTCATTTTAAAGTAAATTTCATTAAAAGCCACACTGTTTTGTTCTACTAGATTGTACTGTCTGGAAGTAGACACTGTCTTTAGTTTTTTACCAGCTACAGTGCTTTCCACTAGTGTTTGTTTATTAATTTTGAATTTCCTAAATAAAGACACCAACTACTGTTCTCAGTTTGTGTAAAAGAAAGGGGGGAGGGGCTTTTAAAGTCACTTTGTAGGTTTTTAATATCCAAATAATAACCCAGACTCTGGGTAAGAGGTAACTTCTCTAAGCAGGTATATTCCTCTGTAAAATTGGGGCTAACATTTCCTACCTGACACGATTGTGGGAAGATCAACTAAAATAATGGAGGTTAAGTGCCTGGTGGCGTAGTAGCTACTCGGTACATTTATCTTTTCCTCTTTTTCATCCTTAGTGTCACAATAACATCTAGCACCTAGAAGTGCTTAATAGATGTGATTGACCTAGCCTGCTTGAAGCCAGTCTCGAGGACACAGGCATAACAGATACACAGTTGCATACAGTGTGAACAAGTGCTATCATGGAAGTCTCATTCACAGGGCGGCAGGAGCTAAGGAGAAACTCACCCTAAGTCAGCCACGGGAAATCCCACAGGCCTCAGAAGTGTAGCAGTAGAGCTGAGATGTGAGGAAGGAGTAGGGTTTTGCCAGGGAGATAGCTGGGCTAAGGAGTATGACCAGGAAGACAGAAGGGACACAGGAGAGCACATCCTGTTCCCCTGGTAGCAGTGGGATTAGAGTATAAGGCTGTGAAAGTGGTAGGCAGAGATTAGATTATAAAGAACCTTTCAGGGGCACCTGGGTGGCTCAGTTGTTGGGTGTCTGCCTTCGGCTCGGGTCATGGTCCCAGGGTTCTGGGATTGAGCCCCACGTCAGGCTCCCTGCTCAGCCGGAAGCCTGCTTCTCCCCCTGCTTGTGTTCCCTCTCTTGCTGTGTCTCTCTCTGTCAAATAAATAAAATCTTAAAAAATAAAAAATATAAAAAAATAACCTTTCATGCCACTAATGAGTTTTCACATAGCAGAATTGCTGAAGTTTATTCATTCAACAAATGGTTTTTTTCTTTCAGTTTTGTGAGTAGAATTTATTTTTTTTATTAACATATAATATATTTGTTTCAGGGGTACAGGTCTGTGATTCATCAGTCTTACACAATTCACAGCACTCACCATAGCACATACCCTCCCCAATGTCCATCACCCAGCCACCCCATCCCTCCCACCCCCCTCCACTCCAGCAACCCTCAGTTTGTTTCCTGAGATTAAGAGTCTCTTATGGTTTATCTCCCTCTCTGGTTTCGTCTTGTTTCATTTTTTCCTCCCTTCCCTTATGATCCTCTGTCTTGTTTCTCAAATTCCTCATATCAGTGAGATCATATGATACTTGTGTTTCTCTGGTTGACTTATTTCGCTTAGAAATAATAATAATAATAATACCCTCTAGTTCCATCCACATCGTTGCAAATGGCAAGATTTCATTTTTTGATAGCTGCATAATATTCCATTGTGTATAGATATACCACATCATCTTTATCCATTCATTTGTTGATGGACATCTAGGCTCTTTACACAGTTTGGCTATTGTGGACATTGCTGCTATAAACATTGGGGTGCACATGCCCCTTCAGATCACTACATTTGTATTTTGGGGGTAAATACCTAGTAGTGCAATTGCTGGGTCATAGGGTAGCTCTATTTTAAACTTTTTGAGGAACCTCCATACTGTCTTCCAGAGTGGCTGCACCAGCTTGCATTCCCACCAACAGTGTAGGAGGGTTCCCCTTTCTCCGCATCCCCGCCAACATCTGTCATTTCCTGGCTTGTTAATTTTAGCCATTCTGACTGGTGTGAGGTGGTATCTCATTGAGGTTTTGATTTGGATTTCCCTGATGCCGAGTGATGTTGAGTACTTTTTCATGTGTCTGTTGGCCATTTGGATGTCTTCTTTGCAGAAATGTCTCAACAAATGTTTGTTAACTGGCTACTATGTGCACTGAGGAACAAAACAAAAATTCCTGCCCTGTGCAGTTTACATTCCACTGGGGATACAATCAAAATGAAGACCTCACGGGTTAATATAATGACTTTGGCTTATAATCATAGTGAGATTGAAAACCACTGGGAGGTTTTGAGTGGCTGAGTAACGTTATTTGACTTCAGCTGTTGAGAATAAACTGGACAATGGCAAATGCTGGGATATAATTGATTGCAATAATCTAGACAAGAGATGATGGTTTAGAGCATGGTTGTTAAGACGACCATCTTAGCAGTAGAGAGGTAAAAAGTGGTCAAATTCTGGATAATTTGAAGGTAGAATGAACAGGATTTGCTGACAGACTAAAGGTGCTATTTGAGGGAGAGGATGAGTAAGATTTTTAACCTGAGGAACTAAAAGAATGGACTTGCCATTCACTGAGTAAGCTAAGACTACAAGGCAGGGGGTGAGATTAGGAGCTCAGCATTGTACCTGTTAAGTTTGAGGTGCCTATTAGACCTCCAATGGAGACGTTGTCTCCTAGGCCGTTGGGTATACAAACCTGAAGTTCAGGAGAACGGCCCTAACTGGATCAATGAATTTGGGAGTTATCAGCATCCAAGTGGGATTTAAAGCCAAGCTATGAATGAAACTTGGTGAGATCACTAAGGAAAATGAGGTATAACCCACAAGAGGGGAAAGGACAGAGCCCTGGGGGCAATGTGGTCTTTAGAGGTTACAAGCAGGAGAGGGAAACTAATGGATCAGCTAGAAGCGGGCAAGGAAAACCAGAAGAGTACCGTTGTGGAAGCCAAATGAAGAAAGGGTCTCAGAGCAGGGGGAGTCCCCAGTTGTGCCAGATACGGGGGCGAGGGCAGGTAGAGTGAAGACGGAGAATTAACCATTGGACTTAGCCATTGGAAGTCACTGGTGACCTTGGCAAGAACAGTAGGAGTGGATTCAAGAAGAAGAGAAATTGAGCACAGAAGTATTAGCACTTGTGAATTTTCCTGTAAAAGGAACGGAAGAAATGAGAAGTATTTGGAGGAGTAAGTGGAATCAAGAAAGGGTTTTCTTTTTTTTTTTTTTTAAGGTTTTATTTATTTATTTGACAGAGGCACAGCGAGAGAGGGAACACAAGCAGGGGGAGTGGGAGAGGGAGAAGCAGGCCTCCCACCGAGCAGGGAGCCCGATGCTGGGCTCGATCCCAGGACCCTGGGATCACGACCTGAGCCAAAGGCAGACGCTTAACGACTGAGCCACCCAGGCGCCCCAAGAAAGGGTTTTCTTTAAGAAACAAGAAACAGTGGCATGTTTGCTGATGGAAAGATAAAGATCCAGTAGAGAGGAAAACATTAACAATGCATGAGAAGGAAGGAGAGCAACACTTTTATGAGAGCCTTCAATGCCAGGAGCAGAGACCGTTCATCCATGGCCACAGGAGAGAAAGGAGGGATTTGGGCATAGATAGAGGTATGTGGGTAAGTGTGGTGGAGCTTAGTTTATATTTTCTCTGAATGCTGTACTTTCTCAGTGGCATAGAAAGTAAGACATGAGTTGAGAGTGAGGATGGAGGAGGTGCTAGAGGCTTGAGAAGAGATGGTATGAGTTGCCTGGGAGCGTGGTGAGAGAGGTTATGGAATAAGGAAATACAGTGATGATGTTAAGGTTAGCTTTGCGGATGGGCGCCTGGGTGGCTCAGTCATTTAAGTGTCTGCCTTTGGCTCAGCTCATGATCCCAGGGTCCTGCATCCGGCTCCCCACTCAGAGGTGAGTCTGTTTTCCCCTCTCCCTCTCTGCCCCTCTGCCTGCCTGTGCTTGCACTCTCTCCTGCTCTCAAAGAAATAAAATCTTAAAAATTAGCTTGGCAGCAAAATGAAGATACAGTGCCAGACAAAAAGCAACAAGGCCAGTGGTCCAAATGAGATTTGATGAGCTTCTGAATCAGTCAGGGGCAGTGTTGTTGGAGTCATTAGTTGAAGCTGCAGGCGTGGATGAAATTGCCCTAAGACAGCAGAGTGACAGTAGCAGTGGATAGAGGCCACAGAAAGGCAAGCCCAAAACTGCAAAGGCACTTCCAGGGAAAGAGGAGAAACCAAGATAAAGAAGGTGCAGAGGTGACATTAGATAGGGCTTATATGTGCCATCTAGGTTGACTATACGGAAAGTTGTAGTTTTGGTGAAGGAGCAGGGCAGACCTCCTTTCAGTGTTAGCTGAGGAATAAATAGAAATAAGGAGTAGAGATAAAAGAATAAAAGAAGTAGAAGGAGCAGAGCCTAAAACTAGGCCTGAAGGGGCGCCTGGGTGGCCCCATTGGTTAAGCATCTGCCTTTTGCTCAGGTCATGATCCCAGAGTCCTGGGGTGGAGCCCCTTATCCGGCTCTCCACTCAGCGGGGAGTTTGCTTCTCCCTCTGCCCTTCTCCCTGCTCATGAACTCGCTCCATCTTTCTCTCTCTCAAATAAATAAATAAAATCTTTTTAAAAAATAAATAAAACTGGGCCTGGAAAGCCATTCCTTGGAGAGACAACAGCTTCTGGAAAGGCCTAGAGGCATGGAAGGGCACAGATAAGCAATTTTAAGTAGTCTGATGTGAAATCTAAAGGTATATTTTTGTAATGTTTGATTCATTTAATTTTTTTGTTCCTTCATCTTACAAAATTGTGATCAATGGGGCGCCTGGGTGGCTCAGTTGGTTAGGCATCTACCTTCGGCTCAGGTCATGATCCCAGGGTCCTGGGATCGAGCCCTGTGTCGGGCTCTCTGCTCAGTGGGGAGCCTGCTTCTCCCTCTCCCTCTGCTTGCTTGTGCGCACTCTCTCTGTCAAATAAATAATTTTTTTAAAATTGTGGTCAATGTATGGTTTTCCTTGGGAGGGGGGAGGGAATGAAGTTTGCCTCTCTTTAATTATATATGTCCTTTAGCAACTTTGAAAAAATGCCCTGAGACCTTTTACATGAAATAGATTTTGGGAAAAAAAAAAAAAAAAAAGATTTTGAGACAGCTCAGGCCCTTAATATGGAAAGGTTGGTAGTAGTATTCTTTTTAATAATACTGTAATATGTTCCCATGCCTCTCTGCCAGTCATAAAGGTATAGGATGAAAGCTGCTTCTTTTCCCTCATTTACTTATTTCAGGATGTAAGTCTGAATACAGAAAATGTCCACTGAACGAACTTCTTGGACAAGTTTGTCCACTATTCAGAAAATAGCACTGGGCCTCGGGATCCCAGCCAGTGCAACGGTTGCCTATATCCTATACCGCAGATACAGGGAAAGCAGAGGTATGTGAACCCCACAGCTGTGCATATGGAAATGTTCAGAATGTGCTCTGGCCTTGTTAAATTGAAATGAAAATTTTCCTTGCTAGACTGGGTATGTCTGTTGGGATGTAATTGGCTTTCTGTGAGGGATCTTTGAAACTCTTTTTTCTTCTATGTTCTTAATGTGCAGCGAGCCTATGAAATGATAAACTCATTTCATAATTCTCTTGATTTGTTCCCTTCAACAGCAGCACCACAAGAGTTCTTTTTTGTCTTTTTTCTTCTTTTTTTTTTCAGCATCTATACTCTTATTTATCTTTTTTTATATGCTTCTTGTGTTTGGTTGTTAGAAGGTTAACCATGGGATCCAGTTTCCCCACAGGCTGGACCTAGAGAATAGAACCTAGAGAAAGGATTTAGGTACAAATGGAAGTTCTGAGCCCAGTGGACTCCTTGGGCAAATTTTAACCTTCATTCTTCTCTAGGAGTCCTCTCTTGGGAGATCCAGTTTGCCCAAAATCCAGCACCCCCTCCTTGCAGATCCAAATACTTTCCCCATTTTAGCATCTTTAATAGTATCCCAGAGATAATGCCCATGTTCTGGTCTTCTGGGACCCTCTCATTCCTACTCAGATGCTACTTCTTGTCATTATGGTTGAGAGTCTCCGTCTATCTCGTGGATCATTCTCTTTGACAGCTAGCTTCGGGGGAGGGCTGGGGTACCTTGGATGCTATCTAAGTCTGATCTGATGAGTCATGATCTGTGCAGAAGAGCGGTTGACATTTGTTGGGGAGGACGACATTGAGATAGAGATGCGAGTTCCCCAGGAGGCTGTGAAGCTCATCATTGGCCGGCAAGGAGCCAATATTAAACAGGTAAGTGTGCAAGCAAGCAGTTGGCTTTCCCAGAGATTGATTCTGCTTAATCTTGCTTTCCTCCTCTGCCCCCATCCCACACTATGTATGTCTTTAAAAGAAAAAATACAGGAACTTTTAGTTAACTATGCTCTTTTCCTTCTAGAGAGGAGTACTTCTCCCTAGAGCATGAATGACTCAGCTTGAAATGGGGACTTTTGATTGCATGATTCTCAACTTGGTGTAGCTTGAACCATTCTTTTCTACTATGGAATTAATGAGCTCTCGTTAATTGGTAGTAAAAGTTGAGTTGCTACCTAATTCTTCTGTTGTTCATTTGGAATGTCAAAACAAAATATTTGATTCTCCAAAAAAAATTGGGGGGAAAGAGGGTTCAAAACACAAAGAGAAACTGTTTTGAATTAACTGCTATCTGAGGTTAGCTTTGTCACTAATCTCCTTTCATAAGTACAGGTAATTGAAGACTGCTTATAACATCCTGATTTAGCTGATTACTGTCCAGTTGCATCTACCTCCAGGGTTAGGTTGAGAGTGTACCTCGCTGACCCAAACGGGAGCTGTTCCAGAGCGTACAGCCATGTATCCTTTTCTCTGCAGTTGCGGAAACAGACAGGTGCTCGGATTGATGTGGACACGGAGGATGTAGGCGATGAACGGGTGCTGCTTATCAGTGGGTTTCCTGTTCAGGTGTGCAAGGCCAAAGCAGCCATCCATCAGATCCTGACAGAGAATACCCCCGTGTCTGAGCAGCTCTCAGTTCCCCAGAGATCCGTGGGCAGGATCATAGGTACCACTGGACAGCTTCCTTTTTTCTTCACCTTTGCCTTCTTTCACACCTTCCCAAGGATTTTTTCTGGCCTACTTCCCTTCACCTTGCTGAGGGGGGGGAAAAAGACAGGGACATTGATACCAGAGCTTTACTTTTTTATACAGCCTGTGGTAAAGCAAAACCCATTACCTCAAGAAGTTATGTGATCTGAACCTTACAAATAGGTTCCAGAAGGGCTCAGGTAAATGTATTTATCTCATAATAGATATTTAAAGGGAAGCTAAACCTGCTCATGTTATCCCAGATCTTTAAAGATAGTGCTTTTCTGTTATGCCTTCGCCAAGGGCATTCCTTATGCTGCTCTTAGAGGTAGAGAAATGTCCATCATTGGCCCAGTGTTTCACACACAGTGTGGGATATCTTCTTCTGAAGTGTAGGTGTAAAGTATGCTGAATGATCAAAAAATGTAAATGACATGAAGTTACACTAACCAAGAGTTTAAGCAGAAAGAGCAGATAGTCCCTAGTCCCCCTTTTACAGTAAGGATTGCAGTAGCTCCTGCTTCTACTCAATATCTTAAATTTTGTTCACTTTGGAAATGAGAACTGACTTCTCTCCCAGCATATACAAAATAGTGATTTTTCTAATAGTTACGTTTGACCAGGAGGGAAGGACAGGTTTTTATGTGCTTTTCAATGCAGGGAGAGGTGGGGAGACCATTCGTTCTATCTGTAAGGCCTCTGGAGCCAAGATTACCTGTGACAAAGAATCAGAGGGGACATTGCTACTATCAAGATTGATAAAAATCTCAGGAACACAAAAGGAAGTGGCAGCAGCCAAGGCAAGTAGCTAATAGCTTTGAGTTGTGTCTAAGAATGAGAACCCTTTACTCCATCCTGGGTGAAAATATCTGGCCACAGAGATCTCATCTCTTACCACAGCATTTGATACTGGAGAAAGTTTCAGAAGATGAAGAACTTCGGAAAAGAATTGCTCATTCTGCAGAAACCAGAGTCCCACGCAAGCAGCCAATCAGTGTAAGAAGAGAGGAAGTGACAGAGTCTGGTGGAGCTGGAGAGCCAGCTTTGTGGAAAAACGCTGGTACTGGTGCAGAGCTGGAGCCAGCTACACCACCGGGAGCTCCTCCCCGAAAAGGAGGCGGTGACACGGCTGTTGTAGGGCCAGAAGGTGCTTGGGAGAAACCTAATGGTGACAGCTTTCAGAAATCTGGAGCCCAGACCAGTCCAGAGATGTCCATGTTTGAAAGTATGTAACAAAGTGGGAACCCATTTGCCATATGGAAGGTAGAAATACTGGCTTAGATAACCCAAAATAGGAAGCAGTAAGAACAATTTGTTTTCTTGATTGCACTTATAAGTCTCTTCACAGATGTCCCTTTGTGTGGTAATATTTTACTTGAGTTAGTACTAAACATAAATAATTTCTGAACACAGACCAGCTAGTGATGGAGAATGATACAGAAATATGCTAGTTCATGGGGCCCCTGGCTGGCTCAGTCAGTAGAGCATGTGACTCTTGATCTCAGGGTTGTAGGTTTGAGCCCCATCTTAGGTGTAGAGATTACTTAAAATCTTAAAATGTGCTAGTTCACGGGAAATAGTCTGAATATATCCAATAATTGAATTTACATGATACTCTTTCACAGATTTATTAAATAAGTAAAATACTCAGCCTGGTTTGTTTGGTTTTTGTTTTTTGTTTTTTGGCTTATCTCATTACTGTTTTTAAAAATCATCACCATTAAGAATGAAACGACTGTGAGCATTCTCTTCTGTGCGTAGGTTCTGGGATGGGGACAGGGAAAACCAGAGCCCCTGAGAGGTTCGCAGACTTGTCCAGGGTCACATAATGAGTCAGTAATAGAATGAGATCTGGAACAGGCCCACATCTTTCCACTGGTCCGTGCTGCAGCAGGCATATGGAGGATTTACCTTTGTTATAATTGGTGTCTGATTTGAATACATGGCAGATGACTAGGAATGTAAACTCTTACTGCTCAGTTACATAGAAAGGTACACAGCTCAACTTAGGACCTATCTTCAGGATGTTCTTGTATGATTCATCCAGTTGTCCCTCCAGCCATTTTTTAAATGGTAATAGCCACTTGGTGTTTGTATCTCTCACCTCTGAGACCGTCTCCCCATTTCAACCAGAGATGATTCTGATATGGTCACCAGCTTAGATGGTGAGGATTCTGTAGCATAACTTGTTTATCCCTGTGTTTAGTCCCCAGCCCTGACTTCAGTTTCCATGCCGATGAGTTCCTGGAAGTCTATGTCTCTGCCTCTGAACATCCCAACCACTTCTGGATCCAAATCATTGGCTCCCGCAGCCTGCAGCTGGATAAGCTTGTCAGTGAGATGACCCAGCACTATGAGAATAGTCTAGTGAGTTGCCATAGGGACAGGGCTGGGTTTGATGAAAAAGAGGCCTATCTCTTTTTCACTGTGATATGTTCTTTTCTTTTCCTGGGAAGCAACTACTTGTTTGTTCTTCCTTCTGGTACTTCCTGCTTATCTGTTTTTGAGCCTGCCCATCCTAACCTCCCATCCTGATCCTCATCCCCATGTGCAGCCTGAAGACTTGACTGTGCACGTGGGAGACATTGTAGCAGCACCTTTACCTACAAATGGTTCCTGGTATAGAGCTCGGGTCCTTGGCACCTTGGAGAATGGGAACCTAGACCTCTACTTCGTTGACTTTGGAGATAATGGAGATTGCCCACTGAAGGACCTCCGGGCACTCAGGTCAGTGTGGAGGCCAGGGTGGAGTCCCAGTTGTTAACTCAGCCTTTGACCATAGCTGGTGATGTGCTCTTGGCACTCATCATGTAGGGGGATTGGGAAAAGAACCGATTTACAGAGAGCAGATGATTATCTTCTCCAGCTGGGTTAATTGGTGATCTCTAGAAACAAGGACTATAAGAGACCCTTCTGGCGCTGGGATTCTAATTTCAGTTTCTTTCACTTTAGGAGTGACTTCCTAAGCCTTCCATTCCAAGCAATAGAGTGTAGTCTGGCACGGATCGCCCCCTCAGGTAAATTGGTCACATGGCCTATTGACCTTGCCTCCACGTAGAATAACTTTCATAGGGCACATGGAAGGAATTCTCACATTCCCAGACTTTATGAGTTCTGGGGGCTCAGGTGTCTTTTCCTCCCCAGCGGTAGAAAGCAGCAGCCTGGCAGGCAGACATAGGTGCCTTTTAGAGTAGAAAGGGGTGGTTCCAATTTCCCTCCAGGGTGTAATCTCACCCCGTCAGCAGGGACCGCTTCTTAGGTTCTCCCTGCAATCTTTTACCAGGTGAACAGTGGGAAGAGGAAGCTTTGGATGAGTTTGACAGACTCACTCACTGTGCTGACTGGAAGCCCCTGGTGGCCAAGATCTCCAGCTATGTCCAGACTGGGATCTCAACTTGGCCCAAGATTTACTTATATGATACTAGCAGTGGGAAGGTACGACTGGGGTCCACTCATTGCTCACTGTCTCTTCAGTATATTTATAGTCTCATTCACTTTTTCTTTCCTAGAAACCCTTATCTAATACTACTCCTACCTCGTAAGATCCTGCTTACTGTCCCACTAAAGGAATGTCTTTGAAGTATCCTAACTCTTCTGTCCTAGTTCCTCAGGTATTCACATCCCTACAGAGAGAACATTATTCCCTTTTCATTTTCTTCTCAGAAACTTGATATTGGGTTAGAATTAGTTCGTAAAGGATACGCAGTTGAGCTCCCGGAAGATGTGGAAGAAAACAGAGCTGTCCCAGACATGTTGCATGACGTGGTGAGTGAGCCATTGTGGCTACATGCAGGGTGCTGCTTCAGGGCAGGTCTCGCACCTAGAGAGATAGGAGGGCTTCTAGTCCTGCGGGCATTCTGTGGAGGGCGTTCCTAAGGAGTTGCTCCACAGGTTGCTCAAAGGGAAGCATTGTGTCCCTCTTGGCGGCCAAACTCAACTGCCTTAACCAGATCCTGTGGGCAGAATGATAGGGGTGGCCTCTCCTTTCCCACCAGCCAACACTACGTTCTTCCTTTCTCTCTTGTCTTCATCCTGCAGGCCACAGAAACCGATGTCTCGCTCGGCAGCGTGCTCGCTGAGACCAAGAAGAGCCCTGGAGAGATAGCAAATACCCTGTCCTGCCTCAGCTTATCAGGTACAAGCTGCATTTCCTCCCTAGAGCATCTTTAGAAGTTACTGGTTTTCAGTGATTCTCTCTAAACCGGGAATGATGTGAAAGCTTGGCTCTTAACCAAAGTGATCACTGAGCACCAAGAAGCCCATTTGTCCTTGAGTCTCAGTGGCCATGCCTAACTTGCTCTCCATCCCTGCTAAGCAGAAGCTGCCTCCATATCTGGTGACGACAACCTGGACGATGACTACTTACTCTGAAGTTGGCTTCTGCTGCCTCAGCCGCCTGCTTTGCCGCGTGAGTGCAGCTCTCCTCTGCAGCCACCGGAACGTAACAAGGGTGACCACCGGGGCCTTGCCTTCTGCTCTTTGCCATAGCCTGTCTGAACACTGCTCTGCAGCTGAGTTCCTGCAGCTTCACTCTCAGGCTGAGCCCGTTCAAGCGTTTTGTGTCTCTGCGTGTTTGTGTCTTTGGCAGGATTTGGTGCCTGGAGAGAGGAACCTATGATAAAGAGATCTATGCAGTCCTTCCTCTGTTACATACACGATCTGGCTTGCTGTGGACCAAATGCTTTCTTTCCGTCTATTGGACTACCAGAAAGAGTGTGGGGTAGAGGGGGACAAGTACATGTCCCCACTCCACCTGCCCGACCCCGTCTTCTTCCAGAGTTTGCTTCCAGGCTGCTCAACATCTGGCTCACTGTTTTCTGCCAGGCATTGATCTATGCTTCCGCAAGGCTGTGTCCTTTTTGAGGCTGGGAAGCAGCCAGGGTTTGGTCATTGGAAGTGATGATTCTGCAGACTTCTGACTCACCTCATCAGGTGACTGTTAGTTAAAGGAGGTCTTTGGCGAACTCAAAGACTGCAGTTGAGTCAGGAGGCAGAGGCAGAAATCAGTATAATTCTATTAAAAAGCCTCAGGAAATGGGAAGAGAACACTGCCTCCCAGCCTTAACTGCTGATATGTTATTGGAGATAGGTTTTTGAAACAGTTGCTCCAGCTATTTCCCTGTAAACTTTGGTTAAAATACAAGTAGGCAAGGAGAGAGCAGCTCAGGAAATGTTCTAAAGTGCTAGTGTAATATCTATATGTGTATGGACATCCATAGAGTGAAAGAGAACTTACATAGCTGTTTGAATCATTTGGGGGATTCTTTGCTGAATAAAGTTCTCAAGAAAATTATCTAAAACTAAATGTTGGTTGAATCAAGGTGGAAGCAGGCCTGTGGGTATCTTCTAAACTTAAACCTGGTAGAATTTGTCACATGCTTCACAGGGATGGCCCATCTTTGAAACAAGTGTCCTTCTCATGCACAGATCCTATCCTTTCCCTAAAGTTACTTCAGAATTAACCATTCACTAAGAACCAGACCAATTTAGGTTTAGGTTATATAAATAAGAACCCACCGGGGTTTCTGGATAGCTCAGTCAGTTAAGCGTCTGATTCTTGATTTCAGCTCAGGTCATGATCTCAGGGTCTTGAGATCAAGCCCCGCCTCAGGCTCCTTGTTCAGCTGGGATTCTGCTTGAGATTCTCTCCCTCTGCCCCTCCCTCTCCCCCTCCCCCCCACCCCCACCCTACTCACATGCATGTGTACTCTCTCAAGTAAAATCTTTAAAAAAAAAAAAAAAAGACCCTACCCAAACTAGATATTTGGAAGAAGAGGCCTGGGTTCTGGCAGATCTCCACTATGTGAACTTACTGCAAGACCTTTGGGAGCCATGTCCTCATGTCTCCCCGCATTGGGGGTAGTAGTGTGTGGCCAGTGAGCACTGTGAAGAGACTTGGAAGCAGACATTATAAGCAGCAATGTGGGTGGTGGATTAATGGCAAATGAACAGGGAGGGCTTTTTAAGGATCAGTAAGGTGAACTGCAAAACTTAAAACTAGCACATAAGGATGCCTTATGCAGGGTTTTAAATCTAGGAATTAGGCCTTCCCATATACTGCATGGCGACTATGTTTTCCCATAGCCACAATTTTTAAAGTATATTTTCTCAGAAAAATCTCAGTACCATTTAGCAGAAAGGCTCCAGTGAAGGAGCATCTCTGATGAGTAGCTTATGGGGTCTTGGAAGAATCCGTGAAGGACTGCCATTGATCTGGCAAGGTTTCAGACCTTGGCTGCAGTGAACCCACCCCTGAAGCAGGCTTGGCCCTGGGGTTGGTGCTGCTCGACAATCAGGTCATGAGGCCCACTAGTCACCAGGCTCCTTGGCCCCTTGGCAATTACCCTTAAGTAGAGGGGTCCCTGATATAAATCATTCATAGGACTTGGTGCTCAGGAAAATGAGTGATGCCTCATTCCTGGCTGCAGTCTGTTACTGTGAATGCTAAGTCTGTCCCTTTAATGCGGCTTTTAAGTCTTGCCAATCAGATGGGTTCCTTATTCTTTCAACACAATCCTGTACTTTTCTTGCTGTGTGGAATTTCCTCTTCTATGCTTCTCATTTTGTCTGTTGAAATCCTCCCATTGAGCCAAAGCTATGGGATCCAGGTACCTTCTTGGATTTTCTCCACATCCAAAGAGAAGGAATTAGTATTTCTCTAATTTGAACTGAAATAGATGGACAAAAATCTCCCAACAAGGCTTAAGTCTTTCTGAATTCCATAGTGCCTGGTTTTTGCTCTTGGCAAGTACTCAGTACAGGGTTAGGATAAGTAAATGGCTTTGGGAGTAGGGGGGAAGGCAAAGAAACCTAAAATCCTTGGCTCCCTTCCCTCTCTGGTGCAGGTCCCTCTGATTTTTTTCCATCATTAAATGTTTATCCTATAGTGAATTCAGCTCTATAAGGGTCCCATTCCACTCCACTTCAGCCAACTCGCTTTCCCCCCAAGAAAAGTGAACACTTGAGGATTGCACTACCCTTTATTCCTAAGATGGAAGGTGTCCTGCATCACATCCTGGTTCCCATTTATCAAGTTCCCATTATCCCCTCAGCAGGAATAAGTATGTTCAGGGAGGCTCATTGGAGAGGTGGCCAAGGTCCCTTTCAAGGGGATACACCATAAAGATGACATTGTCCCAGGGAGGGAGGGCAGGGTGATCGGGTCTGACCAACTCAAAGCCCATGTAGCTGAAGGCCCGTAGCAGGGCACCTGTGAAAAGAGAAAAAAAAAATAGAAAACACTCTGAGGTTCCATACAACTATTCCCCCCAGATTTGGCTTCCTTCACTGGGGAGTGGCTGGGAGAAAGCCGTGTAGTGTAGGCATTAGGGTGACGTGTTGTGGACTAGCTGACTTAGACTTCAACCATGGCTCTAACATTTACTTACCTTTGTAACATTCTACAAGTTAACCTTTCTGAACTTCAGTTTTCTCATTTGTAAGATGGGGATCATAGAACCTTCCTCAGAAAATTTAAATGAGCTGATGTTTATGAAGCCCAACACAATGATGGTGTAGTAAACTCTTGACCGTCTTCTGTCCTCTAACAAGTATGAGGGAAGAGGTGCTTTCTGCAACATGTGCTCCAAGCATCTGGGTAAATATATTCCTATCCTCCTGGCCCTGTGTTCAACCCCTTCACACTGTAGGTGTTTAATATGTTTGAGGTCCTTTCTGTCCCACCAGCTACATGCCTTGAATGGTTCTGTGTTAATTTCACTAGTGCTGCTTCAGTCTGGCTTTTGACCTCTACCTGCAGGGCCTTCCTCATAATCCCAGTGTAATCTGAATGCACAGAGTGCTCGGTGCCTTCATTTCCTTGCGGGGGAGGGAGGTGGTTAAATCCCTGAAATGCCTATGAGCACGTTCTCTTCTAAAGGGTGGGGGAAGAGTCTCCTACAAAGGAATAAGTTGCTGTCAGCTGCTTCAGCACCATGGGCCAGGAAGGACAGCTGATCCCCACCTCTGTCATTCCGGTTGTTTTGGAAGTTTACGAACACGGAGTCCACATTGGTCTTCTCCTCCACATACTCCAGTGTTGCAGTCAAACTAGGGGCCAGAGGGAAGAATCATGGTTAATATTTAGTGAACTAAAAATCCAGACCCCTGCTTGGAGTAGAAGAAACCTTATTGTTCCATTTTTCCTGACCTAAGCCAGGAAGTGAAAGTTGATGAACTTGCATTGATAGATTGTCCTCTGAAGGCCAGGGATTGTACACGATAAGACTGACACCTGAAGGGGCCTGGAGAGAGGAACTGCTATATAAAGACAAACAGCTGGAAGGCACGTCCTGTTACTCAACTATTTAAGGATCCTCACTTCTATGTTTCTGAATCGGAGTCCAGCAGCCTCCCATGGGCTGTGACTCCTTGAAGCCCAGATTTTGGCTCAGCTCATGGGCTTGTTTGCATGCCAGTTCAGTGGTGTGAAAGTATCTAGCTTCTGAATCAACCCTCAGTGGTTAGCATACCCACTACCTGATTATGACATAAAACAAGGAAAGCCCCTGCCTCTTTCCCTCTCCCCCCCCCCCCCCCCCCCCCCGCTTTCCCTGCTTTTCCATCTGGGCTCAGTCACCTTTCTCGGTTGCCTTGATCCAAGGCCCGATATGGGATATCCAGGAAGAGTCGATGGTCACAGAGAAGGCCGTGCCAATGGGCAGAGGTCTGGGGGGTGAGGCGGAAATGGAAGTCTAACTGCACTGGGTCCTGATGGAGCAGGGGGTCAGTAGCCAGCACCGTCAGGTTCCCAGCCTGGAAGAGGAATAAGAGAGTAATAGTCTTCTCATCTCGACCTCAATTCAGATCGCAGGCCGATTTGGCTGGGTCTGAGAAAGCTAACGGGGAGCTGACGGAGCCTGGGAGAATTGGAGCCAAAGTCTTTATCCCTTAGTCCTAGGACCTAAGTCTCTATCGTGGAGCTTTCCTTGATATCAAACAATCTAGAAAGGAGTCAGTGCAGTGGCAGTATTACTGCCTGTTGACCTCACCTGAGAGGCGCACCAACCCTTCAGAAACATATCAGAGGGCTGCTGCTTTAAACGACGCTGTGTCATTTGTTTACTGTCTCACTGATAATGCTCTTCCACTTTTTTCCGTGATAGGGGTTTTCTCTGAATTCTATTTCTCTTTTAAAATGTAGAGGTCACCCACAGGCATATTACTGCAGCAGGATAGAGGGGCAAGTTGAGGAGTTCTGGTTTCTAGTCCCTGCTTAGCAGTGAAACAGCTTTATGTCCCAGAAGCCTTACTACATTCTGCTCTTTGTTCCCACCTCCTCTTTTCCCATTAAGCTTTTCACCACCAGCTCTGTGATCTTGACTTGATATCTCTGGGCCAGAATCCTTGTTTCTAAAGCAACTAGCTGTTATACATGAGCTCCAAAATCTACAATTTATTTTCCAACTAGCCAATAATGCCCCTTCTTCACAAGGTGTCACTGAAGCAAGCTAGGGGCTTCCCCAGCACAGAGGCCACTTACCGAGTATAATTCTTTAAGCTGGTCGTGATCACCCTGCTTGGTGCTTCTGACCACCTGGAGGCCTTCTAGGGACTCAGGAGCACTGAAGGCAGGAACGGGGCCGGAGTGTCAAGTCCTCCCGTTCCCTATAAGTGATGCTGGTTGGGAAAATGGGCCCAAATTAGTTTCCCTCTGTGTCTGAGAAGGAGAGAGGCTCATAACTTCCAGGAACACAGGACTGGGCTCTGGCACTATCTTCGGTATCTTCTGTGGACCAGCCTGTTTCCATTCTCCCAGGCCAGCCAGATGGAAAAATTTTAAAGTTCCATGCCAGCCTTCCACCCCCTTTTGCTATTATCTCTTGCCACTTGGGAATTTCCTTCAAATTCTTTTATTTTTCCTGACAGTTTATATAAACAACTACAAGTACAGATGAAAACAAGTACCTTTTATAACAACAAGGCAGCATCTTCTTCCGGAGGGTGATCCGGTATTTGTAACAGTAAAGGTAATAGGCGTATGGTGACCAGATCGGGTAGAGGTAGTTCCGTGTTTTTCCCCTCTTGATATAAGAAAGGGAGAAGGCAGAGGGGTGTAACCTGTTACAAGGCAGTTTCTCAGTTCAGTGCCTCCCTGCGGCAAAGTGAGGTTCAGAGATGGGTGGCAGAGGTTCACACAACCTGGTGTCATTGTGACCCGGTGGGCACTATGACATGGGCAAGGGGGTTAGCCCTTATGTCACTTCAGGACTCCACTCTGCTGGTCCCCTACCCCACCCAACCAACCCCTTATCCCGTTCATCTAGTAAGTACTTCCTGGCTGTACCAGTGATTAGAATACTTTAGCTTCTGTACTGACTGGTAAACAGCCCTGCCTGAGCACTTGTCAAGCGCACCCAACCTGGCTCCTTATTCTGGCATATGCACTCACATGTGTGCACACTCTCGTGTAACACACACACATATACACATCCCACTTGAGCAACAAACTGGTTGGTGTCTAACACTGTAGGCTTCCAAGGCCCTGATCCAATGTCTGACCTAATACATTGGTTCCCAGTTCCTATCAATTCAATAGTTTTATTATATCCCTACCTTTAATAATCCAGGGGTGCTACACATTGTTGAATTATCTCATTGCCTTGTAGGGTAGAAATTGCAAACAGCCTCCAGGAGCCAGGACAGCTAATGGAATTAGTGGAGCTGCTGGGTGGGGCTGTAGCAAAATGGAAAGCTCATACCCTAAAAGAAGCTGACAACTCAGCTCCATCCAGTTGTAGAAATGCAGACTCAGTGGTCCCAGATTGTATGATTTTTCAACATAAAACGGAAAGATAGATTTTTGTGTTAAATTCCTCCACATTTTTTAACTAGTGGCTACTAACTCAAAAGACAAAAACTTCATGAAAAAAAGTCAACATTGTGAGCAAAATTTGATTCTGGGACCACCAGTTTGAGACCTCTGCATATTCATTCACTCATCCATTCAACAAATATTGAGGGCCTACTGAAAGCCAGGCAGTATTCTAGGTGCTTGGGATACACCAGTAAACAAAACAAAGATCCCTGCTTAATGGAACTTAGCTTCTAACGGTGAGAAGACAGGGGCAGCCTGGGTGGCTCAGTCAGTTAGGTGCTCTGACTCTTGATTTCGGCTCAGGTCCTGTAGTGTGGGGTTCCCAGATCAGCAAGAAGTCTGTCTCCCTCTCCCTCTCCCCCTGCTTGCACTCTCTCTAATAAAAAAAAAAAAAATCTTAAAACAGTAAGAAGACAAACTATAAACATAATAAAATTTAGTATGTTAGATGATAACTGCTATGGAGAAAAGAGGATAAAGGAAGATCAGGAGTGTGAAGGGGGTGGGGCAGGCTGGAAAAATAAATAGGGTAAAAAAAAAAAAAGAAATAGGGTGATCCACATAGGCTTCAATGAAAAGGTGACATTTAATCAAAGATTTAAAGGTCGGGGAGTTAGCCAAGCCTACACCTCGGGGTGAGAGCATTCCATGCCTAAGCTACAGCCAGTGCAAACGCCCTGAGGACAAGGTGCCTGGTGTTTTCAGGAAACAGGGAGGGTATGGTGATGAAGTCAGAGCGCTAATTGGCCAGATTAGGGAGGCCCTGTAGATGACTGTATGGCCCTTTCCTTTTGTTCTGAGTAAAAGGGGAAGTCACTGCAAAGTTTTGGGTAGAGGGATGACATGATCTGATGTATGTTTTTTAAGAGATCCTGACTGTTGCGTTGTAAATAAACTGCAGAACACTAAGGCAGATTTGCTAAGAAACTACTGCAGTGATCCAGGAGAAAGATAGCATCTTATTCCAGGCTGAAGCACTGGAGGTGGTGGGAAGAGGTTGGATTCTGGAAATAGTTTAAAGATAGAACCCCCAGGATTTCCGGAAGTCAGAGAAAAGTTGAGTCCAAGAACTGAAAGAATAGTTTCCATCAACTGAGATGGGGAAGGCTGCAGGTGAGGCAGTTTGAGGCTGGGTAGAGACGGGTTTAGTTTGAAGCATGTTAACTTTGAATTGTCCGTTGGATATACAAGGAAAAGACAAATAAGCGCCGGGCTATTCAAGTCTGGAGTTCAGGAGAAGTCTAGGAGAGAGAAAGAACTTTGGAAGTCACTGAGACTGAGTGAGGTCAAAGCGGGTGTGTATACTGAAAAGAGTCAAGATGGGAAGACTGTCCTAGGGGCACTCTATAGTTCGGAGAAAAGGAGAAATCAGCAAAGCAAACTGTGAAGAAAACTGACCAAGCAGGAAGAAAACAGAAACAAAATTGGTGTCCTGGAAGCTAAGTGAGGCAAGTGTAATTATTGGAGGAGTGAGGACGTTTACGGGTCAACTAACAGGATGCGTAGAGCACCTTCACACAATGTCTGCTGCCAAACAGACCCTACTCATTCCATCTATGTGGCCTTCTCTCCACTACCGAGATCCTCCACAGAACAGTCTGGACCAGGCTGCTGAGGGAGTGGAAGGCAAGCTGGGGACAAAGCACAAGGTGGGGTGGGGGTTGTGGGTGTCAGCTTGCCTTCTGCTCTCTCACCACTGCCATACTTTCCTTTTTCTGTGGCTTATCTCCTTTGTGATTTAGAATTCTTTAAATGCTAGCTTGAGTACCACAGTTGTAAAGATTAAGGGTAGGCCTCCTCCTGGAGTTGCCATCGTTTTCCAGAGGATCCCATCCCTCCACCACTTTTAGGAAGATCTCAAGTAAGGAAAAGTGCGAGCTGCATCCCTCTTTCCTCAGCATCCAGTTATCACAGAATGCCAGAGCTGCAAGTGACCTCAGAGCTGCGAGAGATAAACCAAAGCCCCCATTTTAAAGAAAACGTGAAGCCAAGAAGGAGACGGTGTCTTTTCCGGTTCATGCCACGATCTGTCGATAACTACGCGCGTCCCTGCCCGGAGAAGAAACAGGGAGGGGGGAATGAGGAAAACGCTGAATCACGGATCGTTGCCTCAGCTCTTGAGGTCCCGGCGGCCGCGAGGCGGCGAGGCCACCGTCCAACCCGGGCCGGGTCTGCCCCTCGGCTTCGCCAGCCAGAGCGGCGGCGGCTCAGGCGCGCCGCGGGCAGCCGCAGGGGCCTCTCCTGCGCCGGCGCTGGGGGCCTCCTCCATTCTCCCTCGGCGCTGGGAACATGGCGGCGGTCGCGGGGAGGGCCCTGCTGCGAGGAACGGTGCGGGGGCTGGTGCTCCCGCGACTCGCAGGGGGCACCCCGGGCCCGGAGCGCGACTTCAGCCTCTCTCACAGTCGGGTGAGGGCCAGCTCTGAGCTCTGGGGGTCCTCGCCTCAGGTGGGGCTCTTTACGCCCGAATACTGTTCTGGGGGGCCGCGGCCTGGCTGTGGCGGGCTATCCATGTGCCGGCGGCCGAGGGCGGCAGGGGGTTCTCCGGGAGACTCGCTCACCCTCGCTCCCCGGCTGCCAGGGCACGGTCATCGTGGAGCGCTGGTGGAAGGTGCCGCTGGCCGGAGAGGGCCGGAAGCCGCGCCTACACCGGCGACACCGGGTCTACAGGCTGGTAGAGGACACGAAACACGGGCCCAAAGGCAGCCTGGAGCTCATCCTCACGCAGTCGGTGGAAGGTAAGGCCCGGCAAAGATACTTCCTATCTTAGGCTGGCTCTGTTTGGCATCAGCTTTTCCCTGCCGTCCCCTCTTAGCTGTTTCTCGTCCTTTCTCTACTTTGTAGAAATGATCTCTATATTTGAGAGGAAGAAGCCATAGAAAGGACTATGGTTGTGTCCTTGCCTTCCTGCATAGAAAAAGAAACGTGAATGCGACAACATCAGTAACAGTGCGTGGAGGGAAAAGGAGGCTTAACAGCATGTGCTACAATTCCTGAAATCCTGTTAAGGGGCAACTCTCACTTTGTACAGGGAATATTAAATTTCGAAATCAGGCCCTAAGAAACTAACTAGAAGTCTTTAAGTGTTGTTCTTAGTGAACATTTTTTTCTGGGAGGAATAACTGCTATGAGAGAATGATAGGTGCGTCTTTCTTTGATCCTCTCCTCCTCTTTAGGTACTCCTAGGTAGTCTGATCCAGTGTCTGTTCTTATTGGCAGGACTTGGAGTCCGGGGTGACCTGGTCTCAGTGAAGAAATCTTTGGGCCGGAATCGACTACTGCCTCAAGGTCTGGCTGTATATGCATCCCCTGAAAACAAGAAACTGTTTGAGGAGGAGAAATTGGTGAGCGCAAAGGAAGGCAGAGGGACTTGGAGGAATAGAAACCTTAAGAGTTCATCTAACAACTTCCTTTCCTTTGCTGTCTAACTTAAAAATGAAATAGGGATTAGAAGAACAGGAACCCAGAAACTCAGCCTATGTCCAGCATAGTAAGTTCGATATTTATCATGGACTCCTTTTTCTTTTCTTTTTTTTTTTCATCTTTAACTTTCTTTTCTAGCTGAGACAAGAAGGAAAATTAGAGAAGATCCAGACCAAGGCAGGTGAGATGGTGAGTAAAAACATAGAAAGTTGTTACTTATTTGTCACCTAAGGAGTCACCAATTTCTTTCTGAGAGGCTCCTTGATTTCCTTGAAATCTCCTGATTTCAGAGACAAGTGTAGGACAAAGAGGAAATGTTTGGCTGCCATAACTGGTATTGAGACCTCCTGGGAGATCCTAACTTGTTGGGTGAAGTGCCCTAGCTTATCGAGAAAGGCTGCAGCCTGATTACCAGGGACCCATGGAAAAGTGTGAGATGAGGGCTCTGCCTCCATTGATATTTACAGACAAGTCACAGAGAACATAGACACATGAGAACGTGATCAGTAAGCTCAAGGCAGTAGATTATAAGAATGACATAGATCAAAAAGGTGATTGGAGAGGGCTTTTCTTCAGACGGGATTGAATTAGGCCTTGTGGGTTTATTTTTTTATTTTTTTATTTTTTAAAGATTTATTTATTTGACAGAGAGAGACACAGCGAGAGAGGGAACACAAGCGGGGGGAGGGGGAGAGGGAGAAGCAGGCTTCCCGCGGAGCAGGGAGCCCGATGCTGGGCTCGATCCCAGGACCCTGTGATCATGACCTGAGCCGAAGGCAGACGCTTAACGACTGAGCCACCCAGGCGCCCCAGGCCTTGTGGGTTTAGTAGGCTTTGGAAAGACCAGGAGGGTGGGAAAGGTATTAAGGGGGAAAAAAAAGTATAGGTGGTTCAGGCATGTGGTTTTTTTTGTTTTTGTTTTTAAAGATTTTATTTATTTATTTGAGAGAGAGAATGAGAGAGAGAGAGCACATGAGAGGGGGGAGGGTCAGAGGGAGAAGCAGACCCCCTGCTGAGCAAGGAGCCCGATACGGGACTCGATCCCGGGACTCCAGGATCATGACGTGAGCCGAAGGCAGTCGCTTAACCAACTGAGCCACCCAGGCGCCCTAGGCATGTTTTTAACATGGAAAGTAGACCAGTCTAGCAAAAGCAGAGGACTTATGTAGGGTAATATTACAAAACATGTGGCTGGAAAGGAGGTTGGGGTAAGACTTGTAAAACATTTTGAATCCTCAGCTAATGAATTTATACTTCATTCTGTAAGCAGGGAGAAATTATTAATGGAGTAGGGGTAGGATTGAAGGGCCAGAAGTATTGGATTAATAGGGTCTCTGAAAGTCATTCTAGGGGACGCCTGGGTGGCTCAGTCATTAAGCATCGCCCTTCAGCTCAGGTCATGATCCCAGCGTTCTGGGATCGAGCCCTGTGTTGGGCTCCCTGCTCGGCGGGAATCCTGCTTCTCCCTCTCCCACTCCTCCCGCTTGTGTTCCCTCTCTCGCTGTGTCTCTCTGTCAAATAAATAAAATCTTTAAAAAAAAAAAAAGAAGAAGAAGAAAAGAAAGTCATTTTATCCTGGGGCACCTGGGTGATTCAGTCGGTTAAGCGTCCGACTCTTGATTTCCTCTTAGATCATGATCTCAGGGTTGTTATATCGAGCCCCACTTCGGGCTCTGTGCTCTGCGTGGAACCTGCTTAAGATTCTCTCCTTAGGCCCCTCCCCACTCATGCACGCTCTCTCTCAAAAAGAAAAGAAAAAGTCGATCTGTCCTGAGATCTACCACTGATCCCCACTGATAGGTCTAACTTTGACATGGCCTGTTTCTCCTTGCTTAGGAACAACCAGGTATAGGTGACCCTCTCCTCCAAAGTTTTACTAAAACACCTTCCTACAAAATCAGCCGTGAGACAGTAAGAAGGTTTCTCTTTCCCAGTCATCTTCTCACCTGTATGCTTGTGAAGCAGAAATTGTGCCCTTTTCCTCTACTCAGACGTTGTGCCTCTTGCTAACATGTTTCTTCTTCTTTGATTGCAACTCTAACCTATTCCCTGTTTATAATTTCTGTCAGACAGTGAAATTTCTGAGAAGCTGTCACCTGGAAGTGGGGATGAAGAACAACGTCAAATGGGAACTAAACCCTGAAATAGTCGCCCGCCATTTCTTCAAAAATGTGAGTGTTCCCACATACCACTGTGCCTCTGAGGGTAGTAGCTTCCCCTGGGAAGGAGGCCCAGAATTGATCCCTTTGTTAGGAAAAAGTGTGATCATACAGCTTAAGTTAGGGAAGGTGTTGTTGGTTGGTTGCAGGAGTTGTGGGAGAGAAATGGCTAAGGACTAAGGGATGTCAGAATTTGAAGACTGATCGGAAAAGATGGTGTTATCATTTATTTCCTCTCTAGCCAGGGAAAACCTAGAAAATGTGACTCACTGGGGAGTTTGTACTTTTGTGGATACAGTGATTTCAGGCTCAGGACCTGTTTCTCTTTGGTGAATCCACCTCCCTTTCTGAGAAATTAGACTGAGTTTCTCTGCCACTATCTATGGAGGTCTGTGCCCTCCCATGGGATCAGCCAGGGTAAACTCCTCAGTTTTATTCATTCCTGTACAGGAAATTCCAGAACCTTCTTTGAGGTTGCCTACAGTTGCATCAATGTAAACAGAGCTTCTTTTGGTTGTGACTTTTTGCAGCTTGGTGTTGTGGTCACCCCGCATGCATTAAAGTTACCAGAAGAGCCCATTACGCGGTGGGGCGAGTACTGGTGTGAGGTGACGGTGAGTGTTTCATATACTGCCTCCTTTTTCTGGCTGGGTGAAAAGGTGGGAATCGGTGGTAGTAGTTCTTTTCTGCCCAGCTGACCTCTGAGGATTCCTGTCGTTGTGTGTGCAGGTGAATGGACTTGACACTGTGAGGGTACCTATGTCTGTGGTGAACTTTGAGAGGCCCAAGACCAAAAGATACAAGTACTGGTTAGCCCGGCAAGCTGCCCAGGGGGTGGCCCCCACCAGCTCCCAGACGATCTGAACCTTCTGTCCCTCAGAAGCAGAAGAGCAGAATCAGAGGAGCAGTGATCGACAGTGGGCCTGCACGCTGACACCACTCCCAGCTCTGACCAAATAATGGAGTTTTAGAGAGCACGTGGGGACATGGGCCTAACCTGCATGGCCACATTGACTCGTCCGTATCTCCCACCTCTGTCTTTGGCTGTTAGCACATCGGCCTTACCTGGGCCGTCCTGCTCAAGGAGTACCAGGCTGTAGATTTGATAAGCTGAATAGTAACAGATGAAAACAGTCTAGATCCTGTGAGCCTGGAATTTGCTGGAACAAATGGAAGAGCTACCCACTCTCTCCAGTACTGGTCCCATTTTCATACATACTGAACGTTTGCATCACGAGAGGAAATAAAGAGGTTGTGCTCTTTTTATTTTTGGGTGTTTTTATGACAATGATATGATACGCACTACAGTTACTTTATGCACTTATGACTTAACACCACACCTTTACATTTCTCTCAGCTACAGATGGTGCTGTGTATGGTCCTTAAGTGTTTGTGTGCATGTTTTGATAAATTTTAACTTCTTTTTAATTTTCAAATTTTTTTGATTGTAGTATGCTTGACACAGCATGTTACGTTAGTCTCAGGTGTACAGCATAGTGATTGGTTAATTCTGTACGTTCTGTGCTTACCTAGGTATGCCGAGGCCGCCATTGGTCCCCATGCAATGCTATTACAGTACCACTGACGATAAGAGCTTGTGTTCTTTTTAGATGTTGTTTACCAGCCCTGAATAGACTGGGGATAGGACCTCCAAGTAGGTTGTCCTCTTGAGCTATGGGGTTTGGTGCTAAAAAGGAAGGAAGAAGAGGATGCATTTGCAGGCTACATCCCATGGGTGCTGTGGGCAAAGTACTTAACAAGCTGATCTGGTATGTCTTTGGTCTTAAGAGTTATTTTTGTTAGGTATATTGATAAAGTCATGAATATGAATAAGCACAATGGATTCTACTTTTCTAAAAGGGATCTGAATACAGCCTAAGGGTAATTGTTGGAGAAAATGAAGCTGAGATGAAAGAATTTTTTTTTTTTTTTAAAGATTTTATTTATTTATTTGAGAGAGAGAGACAGAGAGAGAGAGCATGAGAGGGGGGAAGGTCGGGAGGGTCAGAGGGAGAAGCAGACTCCCTGCCGAGCAGGGAGCCCGATGTGGGACTCGATCCCGGGACTCCAGGATCATGACCTGAGCCGAAGGCAGTCGCTTAACCAACTGAGCCACCCAGGCGCCCGAGATGAAAGAATTTAAGGAGAACTTCTGTTTTGTTTCTATAACCAGCTCCTGAAATCATAAAAAAAGATGGTATCTTGGTCTCTAGACCAGGGTTATGATATAGCGCTAGTCACTGGGTAATTATGGAATAGGTATCTTGATGGGAGATAAGGGAAGTAGCTCTGCATAAATTCAAGGTCCATGAGTGGAAAAAAGACCCAACTATTGACAAATGGATTATGCTAGTCACCCAAATATAATGTGATGTCACACAATTCAGGAAGGGTATAGAAGAGACCATTGCCTTTGCTGTCCTTACCAGAAGCTCAGAGAGATGTGTTTCTATCATCGTGTTTGAGCTCACCTACCACTCTGAGTTAAGTAACTTTCATTCACATGAGGCCAGCCTCACACTTGCCAGACTCCGTAACTCAAGTCCGCCACTGGTGGTGTTTGAAATTGATCTCCATCCCTACTGTTAAGATGAAAAGCTCATTTAACACATCTTTCCACACCACCACCGTCAGCATCATAAAGCTCTCTGAAATTGCCTGAGCAACAGGCACAACATTCCACACAGCTAATCCCAAAGTGTTTCCATTTTAATTTGCTATAGTGTGAGTTCCTGGTGAAACAGACTGAATAGGAAATTTATGTGCAGGAAGTGTATGGTGGGGGAGTAAAGGAAGCAGGACTGTGTAGAGGCGGGGAGGTTGAGCTGAGTGGTCTCAACAAAGACCTTGGTCAGTCCCTCACACTCAAGCTAGGATAGCTTTGCAGAAGTGTGTAACCTACTGAGGCAAGTGGCCAGACATACCCCCACATGGACCAGGAAAGGGCCATGTGCTTAGGTGACTTGACTTGAGGCAAAGGCAGTTCCCGGGGGGGGACTCAGATGAGAGCTGTCAGCGTTCTCAGCAGCTTGGAAAAGGAGTGCTTCAGTCCTGGAGCGGGAAATTGGGGCCCCACGCTGTCTCCACAATAGTCCACCTTTTGGGCTCTTCAGATCCATTTACTTCAGAAGTTCTAGAATGATCCCTTCAGGATTCTGATGGGCCCCTTTTCCTGGGAAAACTAACAGAGGAAGGTCTGGGATAGCTCACAGCCCCTGCTGCTATAGCTTGTCCTGTCTGCAATGGGTATTTATCCTCTCCCACCTCTACTCCCCATTTAGATTTCTAGCTACACCCCCTCAACTTGTACTTCTGGTCCAAAGAGTTTACCTGATAAGGTACCTGGTCATTGTGCCCTTTGCAGGCCATGACTACATCTGTCCATTTATGATCAAAATTGATACATGTGTCAGAACACTATTCCCAAGTGTGGAATATGCTGTCTTTAGACCCCAAAGAGGTTTACCAGGCAGTGTGTTTCCTTCTTAGTAGTGAGATGGGAGAAGTAAAATTTCCCCTTTACTTTGGAGGGAATGTCCTGGCATGGTCCAGACCACTGGACCTCTAAAAATGTCATGAATATTTGCAGGTTTATATACCACCAGTCTCTAATGTACTTGCCATTTCTTGCTGGTCCTGTACAACGACCTTGATGTCATCAATGTGGTAATGTGATACTCTGTGGAATGCCCAGATGGTCCAGGTCATAGGATGACAGGGTGGGAGGGTTTACATGGTCCAGGTGCAAGACTGTAAATATATATTACTGCTCATCCCACTAGTGAAAGCAAACTTTTCATGATCCTCCTTTCTTACAGAGATGGACAGGAATATATTGTTCAGATTAATGGCTGCCTATCGTGTACCTGAGGCTGTGTTAATCTGCTCTAGCAAAGACACCACATTTAGCACAGATTACTTGTCGAAAATTACTTGTTGGTTGAGATTGCCATAATCCACTGTCAGCCTCCAGGAACTGTCTGGTTTTACCAGGGACCAGACTAGTGAATTAAATGGCTTTATGATGGACCACCATCCCTGCATCCTTTAGGTCTTCAAGAGGGCCACCGATGTGATAGTTTTGTTGTTGTTTTTTGTTCTTATTTATTTGGCAGCGAGAGCGGGAACACAAGCAGGGGAGTGGGAGAGGGAGAAGCAGACTCCCCGCGGAGCAGAGAGCCCGATGTGGGGCTCGATCCTAGGACTCTGGGATCATGACCTGAGCTGAAGGCAGACGCTTAATGACTGAGCCACCCAGGTGCCCCCTGATGTGATAGTTTTAATTATCTTGGCCTGAGATGGTGGAGGCAGCTTCAAGAGTTTCATGCTGGTCTTCACTAAGATATCTCTTACCCTGTCGTGGTTAATGTAGTTCTGCCAACTATCAAATACTTACCCATCTCAGTTACCCACTAAGGACCAGTGAAGGGACCGCTAGGTGGATCTATGAACCCAGCAGAACTACTGAGAGCCAGACCTAGTCTGGAATACATTTGTCACCCTGTCCCAATACACTGCCGCTCTAACGGGGCCATACGCTTCAGATCTGTGGACATCAATATCAGACAGGACCCTGTAGCAGACAGTTCTTCAAATGCTCAAATATTCCTCTTCTTCCAGTGTGTACTGTGCAAATGGCCATGAGTCCTTATGGAGAAGACTGGGGGGATTACGACCTCACACACTGGTCGTGCTGTTTCAAGGCCCTTTCTCCTAGGGGCCTAGCCTCTTACATCTGTTCCCGCTGAACCCTGGCTCAGAAATACCTCCGCTTCCACCCATGAAGTGATCTCCGCTACAGAAATCACCTTCCCACTATAATTAACTAAAAAATACAGACAAAATTCTACATGTTTGGATATTGAAAAGGGAAATAAATGAGGTGAGCCCTCTGATTGTCTCAGTTTATGGCCTAGAAGTAGTTTCCTGCACTGTAGTGTAGGGAACAGTGCAGAGGGGGAACCTAAATAAAGCTAGAGATTAGAGCTGGTGGAGGATCATGAAATCCCGCCTCTCCCGCCCATGCCAAAGCAGTTCACAGAAAGTTAGTTAAAACAGGAGTTTAAATTTCGATTCAATCTCATAATACAAAAATGTCCAGGCTCTGATAAAAAGTCTCATCATGGGTGCGCTTGGCTGGCTCAGTCGGTAGAGCGTGTGACTCTTGATCTTAGGGTGGTGAGTTCAAGCCCCACATTGGGCATAGAGATTACTTAAAAAGTTAAAAATAAAGTTACATATTAGGAAAAAAAGTCTCTCATCATACCAAGATCCAGGAAGATCTCAAACTGCATGAAAAAAGAGAGCAGGTGCTGATACTGAGATGAAAACAGTCACCAACAGGATCTAAGCAACACAGGACACTCCACCCAACAACCGTGGAATAGACCTCTCATGCTCCCACAGAACATACGCCAAGATAGACCATATCCTGGACCAAAAGACAAATCTCAACCAATTTAAAAATGGAATGATACAGGGGCACCTGGGTGGCTCAGTCGTTAAGCGTCTGCCTTCAGCTCAGGTCATGATCCCAGGGTCCTGGGATCGAGCCCCGCATCGGGCTCCCTGCTCTGCTGGAAGCCTGCTTCTCCCTCTCCCACTCCCCCTGCTTGTGTTCCCTCTCTCGCTGTCTCTCTCTCTGTCCAATAAATAAATAAAATCTTAAAAATGGAATGATACAGAATGTGTTCTCTGATCACCATGGACTCAAAATAGAAATCAACAATAGAAAGATAGGAGGAAAATCTTACAATACTTCAAAACTAAACACATTTCTAAATAATCCATGGGTCAATGAGGAATTCTGAAGGAAAGAACTTAAATACATTGAACTGAATAAAAATGAAAACAACATAGCAAAATTTGTGGCACACAGCTAAAGCAGTGCTAAGGGAAAATTAAAGCACTAAATGCATACATTAGGAACGAGGAAAAGTCTAAAATCAATCATCTTAAGTCCCATCTCAAGAACCTAGAAAAGGAAGAGCAAAGTAAACCCTAAGCGAGCATGAGCAAGGAAATAAAAATGAAAGGAACCAGAAAGCAATGAAATTTATAAGAGAAAATCAATGAAACAAAAGAGCTTGTATTCTGAAAAACATCAATAAAATTGACAAACCACTAGCAAGACTGACTAAGAAAACAAACTACAAATATTAGGAATGAAACACAGCATAGAGACTTTACAGATATCATAAAAGATGATAAGGGAACACTACGAACTGTATATGCATAAATTTGATAAGTTAGACAAAATCCTTGAAAAACACAAACTGCCATAACTGACCCAATATGAAATAGATCATTTGAATAGCCCTATAACAATTAAGGAGAATTAATTCATAATTTAAGGCCCCCCCTTTCCCCCAAAAAACTCTCAGGCCCAGATGGTTTCTCTGGAGAATTCTACCAAATGTTTAAAGAGGAAGTAACACTAATTCTATATAATTTCTTCCACAAAATAGGAGGGAATACTTCCCAATTCATTTTATGAAGCTAGTATTATCATGAAAATAAACAAACCCCCAACAGTACCAAAAAAAGTACAGTCCAATATCTCTCATGAAATAAATGCAAAAAATCCTTAACAAAGTATCAGCAAATAGATTTTATCAAATTATGGTAAAATTTATATACCATGCTCAAGTGGGGTTTATTCCAGGGATGCAAATCTGGTTCAGTATTCAAAAATCAATCCATGTAATCTATCATATTAACACCCTAAAGAAGAAAAATCACATGATCATATCAATTGATGGAGAAGAATCATTTGACAAAAGTCTATACCCATTCATGGTTTTAAAAAAAAAAATTCTCAGAAAAATAGGAATATAGGGAAACTTATTCAACTTGACAAGAACTACAAAAAGTCTACAGTTAATATTATACTTTTTTTTTTTAAACACAGTGTTTTGGGGTTTTTTTTTAAGATTTTTTATTTATTTATTTGCCAGAGAGAGTACAAGCAGGGGGAGCGGCAGGCAGAGGGAGAAGCAGGCTCCCGCTGAGCAGGGAGCCCAATGCGGGGCTCGATCCCGGGACCCTGGGATCATGACCTGAGCCGAATGCAGACACTTAACTGACTGAGGCACCCAGGCGTCCCAGTTAATATTATACTTACTGGTGAAAGTCTGAGTGCTTTTCTCCTAAGATCAGGACAAGGCAAGTATATCTGCTCTCACACCCCTCTTCTTCAACATAATGCTAGCAGTTCTAGACAGTGCAATAAGGCAAGAAAGGGAAGACAAAAAAAGAAAAAAGAAAACTGTCCCCATTTACTGATGACATGATTGTCTATGTAGAAAATCTCAAGGAATCTGTAAAAAAACAAATTCATATGTGCACACACACACACACACACCACGTGGACACCAAAATTAAAAATACAATACTCTTTAAAATTGCTCAAAAATATGTAGGTATAAATCTAAGAAAACACACAAGATTTATGTGCTGAAAATTACACAATGTTGATGGAAAAAATCAAAGATCTAAATAAATGGAGAGACATACTGTGTTCATGGATCAAAAGACTCAGTATAGTAAAGATGTTACTTCTTCCCCAAATAGACATGCAGGTTTAATGTAATTACTATCAAAATCCCAAGATTCTTTGTAAACATTTACAAGATTGTCCTAAAATTTATGTGGAAGGCAAAGGAACTAGAACAGCTTAAAGAATTTTGAAAAAGAAAAAAGTGTGAGAAATCAGTCTACCCAATTTTTAGATTTATTATACAGCTACAATAATCAATGCTGTGTATAACTGTAGGTGGAGGGATAGACACATAGATCAATGGAACAGAATACAGATCCCAGGAACAGACTCACAAATATGCCCAAACTTTTTTTTTTGGATGAAGTTACGAAAGCAATTCAATGGAGGAAAGATAGCCTTTTCAACAAATGCTAGAGCAATTGGATAGCCATAGGCACAAAATGAAACAACCTACATCTAACACCTTATAAAAATATACTCAGAATGGCCATGGACCTAAAAATAAACTAAAACTATAAAGCTTTTTTTAAAAAATAGAAAAATTTCAAGATCTATGAAGAAACAGTTATTTTTTTTCTTTTAAAGATTTTTTTTTTAAGATTTTATTTTTTTATTTATGTGACAGAAAGAGAGATAGCGAGAGAGGGAACACAAGCAGGGGGAGTGGGAGAGGGAGAAGCAGGCTTCCAGCAGAGCAGGGAGCCCGATGCGGGGCTCAATCCCAGGACCCTGGGATCATGACCTGAGCCGAAGGCAGATGCTTAACGACTGAGCCACCCAGGCACCCCAAAAGATTTTTTTTTTAAACAAGCTCCTCAGTTTTTTGTTTTTTTTTTTAAGATTTTATTTATTTGAGGGAGCGTGTGCACATGCAAGGGGCTAGTGCAGAGGGAGAGGGAGAAGCAGACTCCCCACTGAGCAGGGAGCCCCATGTGGGGCTCGATGCAGGGCTCGATGTGGAGCTCAATCCCAGGACCCTGAGATCATGACCTGAGCTGAAGGCAGACGCGTACTCGACTGAGCCACTCAGGCACCCCTAAAGATTTTTAAGTTATCTCTACATCCAACGTGGGACTTGAACTTACAAGATTAAGAGTCCCATGCTGTACTGAATGAGCCAGCACCCCAAAGAGTTCTTAAATTTGACACCAAATGATCCATAAGAGGGAAAATCAAAAATTTAGACATCATTAAAATTTAAATATTATGCTCCTAGAAAGCCCATGTGAAAAGTATGAAAAGACAAGCTACTGGGAAACAATATTTGCAAACCACAGATCTAACAAAGGAGCAGTATCTTGACTGTAAAAAGAACTCTCAAACTCAAAGGGAAAAAAACTACAATCTGATCAGAAAATGGGCAAAAGACCTGAACATATATTTTACTAAAAAGGATATATAGAGGGAAAACAAGCACATGAAAAGATATTCAACATAACCATGAGAGAGATGCAAATTAAAACCACAATGAGGTATTACAACACACCTACCAAAATGGCTAAAATTAAAAATTGCAACAATACCAAATGCTGGTGAGGATGTGCAAAAACTGGTCAGATATTGCTGGTAGGAATGCAGGACAGGATAGTCACCTTGGAAAAGAGTTTGCCGATTCCTTACAAAGGAATGCCCTTACCATTTAACTCAGCCATCCTGTTCCCAGGCATTTACTAAAGAGAAATGAAAAGTTACTAATGGGGACACCTGGGTGGCTCAGTCGATTAAGCGTCTGCCTTCGGCTCAAGTCATGATCCCAGGGTCCTGGGATCGAGTCCCACATCAGGCTCCTTGCTCAGCAAAGAGCTTGCTTCTCCCTCTGCCTGCCTCTCTCTAACAAATAAATAAATAAAATCTTAAAAAAAAAAAAAAAAGGTACTAATGATGTATTAATGTTCATAGGAACTTGATGACCCCAAATGGAAACAATCCAAATGACCATCAGTGTTACATAAACAGTGGAATCCTACTCAGCAAGATAAAGGAACTAATCACACCACACTGATAAATCTAAAAATGTGCTCTGTGAAAAGTTCTCTGTGAAAGAAGGACTACATGCCGTATGAGTCCATTTGTGTGAAACTCTTGTGATAAAGCATTAGCAGTGGCCAAGAGCCAGCCCTGGATGAGGACTGGACTGCAGAGGTACCACAGCAGTGATGGGCTTACATGTCTAACAACCAGCTTTCAGCGGGAAGGAAGCCCTGGTTTGTAGCATTTGCCAGTTTCTATATAGATACATAGATTTATTTTATTTTATTTTATTTTTTGAGAGGGAGAGAGAGAGAACGCGCGAGCACAGGGTGGGGGGTGCAGAGGGAGAGAGAGAATCTTAAGCAGACTCTATGCTCAGTGCAGAGCCCGATGCGGGGCTCAATCTCACAGACCTGAGATCATGACCTGAGCCAAAACCAAGAGTCAGACACTTACCTGACTGAGCCACCCAGGTGCCCCGTATTTGCCAATTTCTATGGTATAAATATCCCTTCCACTGACAATTTCACAAATCCAGCGTGACATCACTGGACACTGAGTATGGAAGAGATGCTAGCTAACAACTGGATCTCACCAGATGATGTAAGTTGACTCCAGTACAACACTGGGCGCAAGGGAATGTGGGATGAGGGAAATGTTACCTATCTTGTGGTGATGGTTAATTTGAAAAATTTATTAAAGTATACATTTTTATTTATTTTTAAAGATTTTATTTATTTGAGAGAAAGCAGGAGAGAGAACAAGCGGGGGGCGGGGAGGGGCAGAGGGAGAGGGAGAAGCAGACTCCCCACTGAGCAGGGAGTCCGACACGGGGCTTGACCCCAGGACCCCGAGATCATAACCTGAGCCGAAGGCAGACCAACCAGGTGCCCCTAAAGTGTACATTTTAAATTGGTGTTTTAATGTAAGTAAATTATACCTCAATAAAGAATTCTTTTAAAGCTGACTGGCTCAGGGTGTAGAGACAGGAGGGAATTGTAGCTTGTTTTTTTTTAAGGAACTGTAACTTTTTATCAGGGTAGGCGTCCTCAGCCTCCTGATCATCCATCCTTGATTTCTCTTTATTGTACAGATGGAGCAACAATAGCCATGTGGAGTGCCATCTACCTTGTTTCCAGAAAAGCCGTGTTCTGTGAATGACCTCCAGCACTCGGCCAGTCAGACCCAGACCCTGGCTGCCTCTGCAACCTTCCCGTTCAGTGCAGTAACTCAGTCCCTTCCATTCCAGTGGGCAGGCCCCCACCACCTGCCCGTTTCCGCGTCCAGCCATCCGCATGGCTATCAGGGAGCCCGGTTCTGTGACAGCTCACCGCTGGCCTGGAGAGCACGGCCATCCCTGAGCTTCTCAATGAGACTGGTGCCTGTCTCACCAGGGCTCTCTTCATCCCTTCTGGAGACAGACTGCCCCTCGGGCCCTCTGATGCAGCATAATCATTTGGTGAGTTTTCTGGCTTTAGCATAGCATATTTACTCTAACATGCCCACGTGTTTTAGCCCTTTGATGCCTTCTTCCACCATATACCACGGCTGTTCTGGTGTTTCGGCTTCACTTAATGTGGGCCGTGGCTTCCTCCAAGTTTCTAAGAGCCATCCCGTCAGAATATTAACAGTATATCTCGGGGTCCTTGTCAGAGTATTAAGTCCTGTATCATGGGAAGGTGCTTCCATATCCATCTACTCGCCCTTATGCCCCACCCTCCTCGGTGCAACACCCTCAGAACCCAGCCTGACACATCTTCACCCATCTCCCGCCAGTACACGCTGGCCAGGCCCACTGGGGCCTCCAGGCAGTCTTCCGTAAGGGGGCGCCTGGCTGGTAAGGGAGGAGGCACGGCCTTTAACAGGAAGAAGTGGGTACTTTTGCAGTCCCAAGGGATGCAGGAGAATGGGGGAATTCAAGATTTTTTTAAAGCATCAACCCAGATGTCCCACCCAATGTCTCAGGGCCTCACTCCTTCCCAGCAGACCTGCCAGAGTTAAGAATTCAAACTTCTCCGGAGCTCTCCTACTATTACAAGTAAATCCTGGACCTTCTGAGCTTTTTGAGTCCTCAAGATGCAAGAGACAAAAGTCTCTTAAGTTGCCAAGGAGGGCTTCGGGCTTTACAGCTGTCCTTTAGTTGGTGATTAATTACCCTCAGCCTTTCGTTGTCTTTCTCCAATGCACTGAGAGCCTGCAGCCGCAGCCATCCAATTCCGTTATCTTTGTAACTTCTCAGACCTGATATATTTCCCCCACCAATGTGTTCCCTTCCCCCAGGATCCCACCCTAGCTCACAGCCAGCGAGGGTTGTAATACTGCCCTGAGCCAGCGTGCCAGGGCCGTGCATGCTCCACCTACCACCAGTGACGGGGTCCTCTCGGCCAGCTGGCCCACAGGGGATTCAGCTTTAAAATCTCCGCTTGGGGGGCACCTGGGTGGCTCAGTCGTTGAGCGGCTGCCTTCGGCTCAGGTCATGATCCCAGGGTCCTGAGATCGAGTCCCGCATCGGGCTCCCTGCTCGGCGGGAAGCCTGCTTCTCCCTCCCACTCGCCCTGCTTGTGTTCCTGCTTTCGCTCTCTCTCTCTCTCTCTGTCAAATAAATAAATAAAATATTTAAAAAATAAAATCCCAGGTTGGTCTTTCCGCCTCCGGCGGCGGCGGGAACACTGAGAGCCGCTGCTGCCCCGTCCGCCCATCTGCAGTGGATGGTCGTGCGGAGCGGCTCCAGCTTCGTGATCAAGAGGAACAAGCAGAGAAACACCACCGAGCCCAGTACCCTGAAGGCTCGCAACCCTTCCCGCTACAACAGGCTGATCCACCGCAAGACTGTGGCCGTGGAGCCCGCGGAAAACGGCAAAGGTGTAGCGGTGGTCAGGAAGCGGAGCTCCGGCCAGGGAAACCCGCCACCTCCTGCGTAGGGACCACACCAACAAGAACGCCCGGGGCCACCCTCAGCAACATCAGACATGATCCGCGGCCAGACAAGTGCCGCCCAGATCTGCGCATGGCTGCCAGAGCCTGTGATGAAGAGGCCGCACCCGCCCCGCCATGAGCGCCTGAGCACCTGCCCCCACCCCCCATGACTCCAAAGCAATAAAGATGTCAACCACCTCAAATAAATATATATATAATAAAATAAAATCTCAATTTAGAATCTGCTTTCCTCAGTAGTCTTGGCACCAATTCTTGCCAGGTTGAGTTCCAACATTCTTTGGGATGGAAATCTGAGTGAAGGTTTATGAAGGTGTATGTCAGGACCAACACACCTGTGAGAGCAAGAAACCACAGCACTGGACAGAGGACTCTGGTGCTGTGTGACCCTTCAGAGTTGTTCCCCACAGAGGCTAGGGAATCAGACCTCTCTACTCCCACACTGATCAGTGGTTACTGGCTGTCTCAGGAGAGGGCATGAACTTCGATGATTTTTCAGTGGAGGACTCGAGAGGGGTCTCAGTGAGAACCGTCAGCCACCAACATTCCCAGCAGTGTGGGCAGGAGAGCGAGCCCAGGGGTGCGCGCTTCAGTCCTGACGAGGGGTATCGGGATGACACACCATGGCATCCACCACAGCACCTTTAAATATGAGGTGTAGGGTGCCTAAGACAGCTATAGACAATGTCTCTTCTCTCCTACATGGTTCGGTGTAGGTGGGTCTCACGGTCTGTTGTTTTACTATTGGAAGGGTCTTCAGCTGAGGGAAAAAAATCAGAAAGGGGCATATTACAAACACCACTATGATCTACTGAATACCTGTGAGCAAGAATACACTGGGCAGCCTGCCTTCCTCAAGGGAAGGACTACCTTTCCTTACACTCAGTAGATGTTCCCATAGCATCTCGTTCAAGATGACGTACAGAACAGTGTATTCATGAAACTCATGGAGCTGGAAATGACCTTGAGTGAGATATAGTTAGCATTCACATATTAGTTGAATGAATGACTCAATTTTGTCCTCACCTGCAGCTAGAAGGCTAGGTTAACTACCTAGAGGTAGAACACTTCCATGTTCCTGAACTATTACCTAGCCACATTTTGTTCTCCACGCTAAATAACTCTAGGTATTTTTTTTTTTCTAGCGTGAAATACTGGAATCACATTAGACTGGAAATCAGGAGAGTGCCAGCCCCTTGACCACTCTGTCATCTGTGGGCAAGTTTCTTCACCTATCACTAAGATTGGACTTGGTGATCTAAGGCAATTTCCACTTGGAAAAATTCTACGATTCAATACTCTTTGGCATTTGGTTTTCTTTAGTCATAAAGTGTGGAAATGAAACACAGTAATTGATTTAGCCTCCCTCTTCCCATCAGATTTTGTTTTTAGGTACTTGTTAATTGGACAATGAAGCGACCCTACAGCTACCAGAACACACCTGGCATTTTGTTCTCCCAGGCCCCAGAGATTCTCTCATCACTGTTTCTTTGAGGAATCTGTGCTGTCACTTCTCCACCTGATGACCAAAGAATAGGGTACTTGGTGAAGTCCTGCTTCTGAAAGACCTCAGATTCCAGTCCACCTGGAGCCTGCGACAGATGGGGTCAGAAGTGTGACTACTGGGGCACCTGGGTGGCTCAGTCTGCTAGGCGTCTGCCTTCGGCTCAGGTCATGATCTCAGGGTCCTGGGATCGAACCCCGCATCAGGCTCCCTGCTCAGCGGGAAGTCTGCTCCTCCCTCTGCCACTGCAGATCTGCCTTCTTGTGCTTACTCTTTCTGTCAAATACAATCTTAAAAAAAAAAAAAGTGTGACTACTGAAACACTTGGGTTGAGCCCTGAAGAAGTTTTCTTGATTCTAAGTCTTCAGTCTCATGCAAAATAGCCCTAAATTCCAACATGCTTGCATTTAATTTTAGTTTACTTCCTCTTCTCACCAGGATGCCCACACCTGTGACCTCTCCTCAGTGACCGCTCCTGGCTCTGGGGAAATAATGCACTGAGTTCTGCTACTTCACTGAAATAGTAGCTGCTATCTATGAAGGCCTACCATGGGCCAGACATGGATATGGATGTCTGGGTGTGCAATGCCAAGCCTCGCAGCAAAACGCACAAGGGACACGTTATCCCCCTTTAGAGATGAAGACACTCAGCCACCCAAGGGAACAACAGGGATGGTTTAAGAGCACTGAAAATTTGTTTTTTTTCAACAAGCATTTAGGGAGAGGTAGTCGTATGCAAGGTACATTTGGTTCCTTTGGACTGAAGCTGAATTTTCCCAAGGATGGCCATATGCACATGCCAACCTGCTCCCAGGAAGATGTTTTAACAAATCGAATGTTAGCATTCATAGAGTTTGGTCATGTCAATGATGTTCGAATGTAACATCTAGTAGCACACCCCTCTCTTCATAGATGTGAAAAGCGAGGCCCTAACAAACTGTATTAAACACAGAGATAAAAGTGAGGGAAGATTTCAGGAAGAACTTTGCTTGGAGGAAACGAGAATCGCCCCTCAGAGTTGACAATGGGGAGACATCATATCAGACAGGGGCCTACAGTCCTGGTCCATCTGTTAGCATTCTGCTCCCACACTGGGAGACATTGCCTGGCCACCTCCTTTGCACACCCATCATTCCTTGCATGTTTCTCTTACTTCACCTTTGAAACTGTATTATAATTATGTATCTGTCTTCAGTCATTAGGCTGTGAGTTCCTTGAGGAAAGAGAATCTTATTCCCAAGACCTTGCACCCTGGGTACATAATGTACCATAATATTTGTTGAATAAATGAGTGGGCAAGTAAGTGAATGAGTGAACAAATGAATAAATGAATAATCAACCTTGCAAGGTTTCTTTTTTCCCTCACTTTGAAGAAGGAAACATCTAGTGAGCTCATGGAGCAGGGCTGCCAGAGACAAGGCCCTGGATGTTGTAACTTCTAAAGAAATTTCCTTCTACAAGAATCTGTGAATCTGTGACTCTTCTCGCCTTCCTAAGCCCTGTTTCTCTTTTCCTGTTTCACTCGGGCCTAAACAGGTGGCCTCCAGGGGTGTCTTCCCCTTAGCAGCCACGCCCAGGAGAGGGCAGTAGAGGCCCGTCTGGCTAGGAGAGCGCCTCGCTATCTAAACGCCGCCCTTCTTCCTCGCCACCCTGCGCTATGGGGACGGGGGCAGCCTACCGCAGGCCTGGGAGAGCCACTGCCCCAACTGTGAGGAGGAGCGGCTGACACAGGTCACCACAGGTCATGCGGTGGCACAGTTAGGCCTGCCTGTTAGTCCCCATTACCTCCAATATCGGGTCCTATCTGTGCAACATTTCCAAGAAGCTCCTACCATTTTTAGCCTGAAAGTAAAACAGATCTCAAGAGATGAAAAATGCCAGATCCCTGCATGCTCAAGCATCTCCTTACAAAAGCCCATCCTTGACCCAGCTTCCTCTTCCAACTACTGCCCTTCCCCCGTCTCCTCTCACCACCATGCTCCTAGAAAGGCATGTGCATCCACCCACATTCCCATCTCACAAAGGCCAGGAAGACCACTCAGTCCAACTCCCACCCACCCCACCGCAGCGATTCATACTAATTTCACCCACACCCCAACTACAAACCCAGCAGACACCTTTGGGTCTAAATCCATCTCCCCATTTACCCTGCCCCCATCTACTTCCCTTCTGTGTTAGTGAATGATCCCATCATGGGTCCCTTTGCCCATGCAAGAAACCTAAAACTCATTGGAGAATCTGTACCCGCCCTTATAACTCTAACCCACTCAAACCACAATGCTGCCCACTCTTCTCCTAAATACGAGACTCCATGTCCTGTTCCCATGCCCCTGCACAGATCGGGGCCTGGGCGCCACAGCTCAGCCTTCACTCAGCAAGTGCACTCTGGGCAGCTGTGGGTGCCAGGCCCCCAGTGACCAACACGGCTGACCAGGCCAGCTCTCGACACAGCTCACATAGTCCAGACCACAGACACTCACAGGAAAATAAGCAAAAAAGATCACATCAGACAGCAACAGGTATTGTGAAGAAGACAGTGATAGGAGAGAAGATGGCAGGGGCGGGGGTTAAATTAAATATTAAAAATGTCTGGATCCCTAGGAAAGGACTCCGAGAAAGTGACAAGAAGCTCTCTAGGGCACTGTTGGCTGACTAAATACTCAACTTCCCAGCCTCCCTTAAAGGGGGCCATGTACACAGGTCTGGCCAATGAGATGTTAGTGGGAGTTGGCAGAGGTGGAAGGGGTGTACCGGGGAAGACCTGCTTTCCAGAAAATCGCTGGTACAGTCCCTGCCTGCTCGTCCTTCGACCATGAGGGAAAAGGAGGAAACTGCAGAGGCAGGCCCTAAACCAACACTCCAGACTTGCTGTGTGAGAAAAGAAAGGCTTGCTCCCTTAGCAGAGGCTTCCTTTCAGACCAGAGCATCCTAGCTGGGCTCCCTAGCCCTGTGAGACCTGGGGAAGAACAATCCAGGCAGAGTTCAAAGGCCCTAACTCCGGAACGGGTGGCAGGTCCGAGGGAGGGAGAGAAGACCTGTGTGTCTGGAACACAGGCAGGTGGGAGGCAGGGGGCAGAAGAAGTCTGAGGGATGGAGGGGGTCTTGCAAAGCTCCGAGGCCCCTGGAAAGCCATTTGGATTTAAGTGCCTGGAAGACCATGGAAGGGTTTTAGGCAGGAGAGTGACCTACTCTGATTTAGGTTTCTCTTTTTAAAGATTTATTTACTTGAGAGAGCACAAGGGGGCGTGCAAGTGGGCGGGGCGGGGGGGGGCAGAAGGAGAGAATCTTCCATCAGACTCCCTGCCGAGCATGGAGCCCCACACAGACACAGCCCATCCCAGGACCCATAAGATCACGACCTGAGCCAAAACCCAGAGTTGGACATTCAACTGACTGAACCACCCAGGTGCCCCATGGTTTAGGTTTCTTAAAGGGTCATTCTAGCCAGGACAGGGAGAAGGAACCAGCGAGGGCAGATACTGCTATGGGGCTGACCCAACAGCAAATCCCACTTTTTTCTGGACACCGTCTTCTCTAAAAGCTCGAGTTAAATTTCCCTTTGCCCGTCTCTGGAGCACTTGGGTGGACCACAGGACCCTGGTCTGGCCTGTGAGACGTGGGTGGAAAGGACATTCAGGGAAACTTTGCTTTCCTGACAAGAAGGGACAGGCTCAGCTGGTGTGGCTCTGCTGTCTTCTCCCTGCTGGAGAACAGAAGCAGCCCCTCGCAACGGTGGGGCCACAGGCTAAAGCCGGCCAAGTGGAAGGGACGGAAGCCTGGTCTGGGGCCTGTGGACACCACTGAAACTTTGAGTCTTGCCTACAGCCGGACATTCTATTGGGAGAGAAAAATAAGCCTCCATCTGCACCAGCCGCTATGAACTGGGTTTTCTGCTGCGTGCAGGGCGGGCTCTCAGCTGACAGTGGGCAGGAGTACCCCAGGCCCGCTGAGCCCTGAGTGAGGAGGGGCCATGGTGAGAGGCGGTGGCGGCTGGGACGACAGGTCTTTCCACTTCTAGTCAGCTCCCTCTAGTTTGTCTTCCACACTCTGGCACTTTCTAAATGCAAATCTCTTCATGAACTCCTCTTGGCTTAAAATGTTTTGCTGGCTCTCCATTGCCTACATGATAAAGATCAGCCTCCTGTGCCTCGAGTGCGATGCTCCTTGTGATGGGTCCCAGCTTCCTGTCTGGTCTCTTATCCCTACATCGCACCCACCTCCAGTCAGACCCCCTTGTGACCACTGCCCACGTGCCAGGCACTGTCCCTTCCTTATTCCCAACCCAGCAGCCCTAAGTGCTGCTAATTACACGTCTTGGTTTATAGATGAGAAACCTAACCTCAAGAAAGTTAAGTGGCTTGGCCAAGGCCACACATCTAGTAAGTGGTGGGTCGGGATTAAACTCTGGCGTGCTTTCAAAACAAATTAGAGATGTATTTTTCTCACTTGTCAAGAAGTCTGAAGGCAAGCATTTGCTGGGTTGTTCAAGTGCTCAAAGATGCCACCAGAACCTCAGTCTTCTGATCTTTGCTCTCTGCCACTTTGGAGAACTGGCTCGGGCACCCTCCTACTTGTCACTTCACGGCTTTACCATGGCCACTCGGCTCTAGACATCACATTCAGGCTCAAAACAGTAAGAAATGTGGGAAAAAGGAAGGCTACACCGACTTTAATCTGTCATCCCGCGCGCCCCCCCACCCCGCCATTCTTGTTAAGAAAGCCAAAGCTTTCCTAGAAACCCACAGCACACTTTTACCCTCGCTGCCCCTCACTGCAAGGCAGGCTGGGAAACCAGGGACCGTGGTTACTGTGGTTGGCTTAGTATAAATAAATACCATCTACCACTTGGGGCTGAGTCCACGGCTGCCCTCAACAAAGCTGGTGTTCAGTCAGCAAGGAAGAAAGAGGTAAGGAGGATGAGCAGGTGACACACAGGGTCTGCTACCACCACCGTGCTCAGCAAAATGGAGGCGCCTGCGGTAGCCTGGCTCCCCCAGGCCACTCTCCACATCTTCCTGGCAGATCCTTTCCCACCTATCATCACATGCCAGTTTCCCTGAGGCCTCCCTCACTCCTGCAAGTAGACCGGGGATTCTTTCTTCCTCCTTCTCTCTATGTACCTACATCCATCACAGCTGTGTGACTTTATAGTCTTTATAGCGGCTGATATAACATGATTGCTCACTCAGTTACACAAGCATTCATTCTCTCCACAGATGCTTACTGAGCACTTACTATACGCCACACACAGGGCCAGCAGTCAGGAATGCAATGGTGAACAAGTCCGGTTTTTAGATTTGGTCCCTGCTCTGATGGCGCTTTCAGTCTACAAGGTGAGCTATCCGGACAGTTCAAGTCTGGGGAGCAAAGCTACACATCTCCTCCCAGACTATCAAGCACCACATGGCAGGATGACCTCCCTCCCCACCTTACTCTCTGACCCTGGCACTCGATGTCACACAGAACAGATGCACTAGGACCACATGCCAAATGCATTCTTTCCTTGGCTTTGAAATATATATTCTAATCGAAATGCATTTCTTTTTTCTGCCCGGAAACCCCCCAAGAGTGAACCAGTGTCCTCCTGCGGTATCACATCATACACCCAAGCATCTGAAAAACACTTTGCCCTCTCCCCACCTTACTGCAGGCCTCTCTTCCCAGGAAAGCTTTCAAGAGAGTCTAATTTAACACTTTATATCAGAGGTCCTTAGTACATGTGAGTTTTCTGCTGAAGGCTTCATCTGGGTTTTCTAAGCAGGGGTACCTCACTGTCAGGGCTGTGGCCGCTGAAGTGTGATTCTGAAAGCACTTGAAAGAACTCTTAGGGTTCCTGCTGCAGAGCTTCTTATGCATCGCTTTTCTATCCTCTCCATGCCCGGCTTTGTTGCCCTTCCGCCATGGAGGGGCCGGTAGCCAGGAACACGACGGACAGAGACAAGGGAAAGAGAGAAAACGCAGCCCCTGCTTTGGGCTAGGCCTCTGTTGCCATAGTGGCATGGACCCGAGACACCCAGGTGAGAGGCCCTTCATACAGTGGGTTGTGGGTTGTGGAGGCCAGAGAGGTGGGGCATAAACATGGAAGACATCCATGCCTTCCGGGCCTGGAAAGGATGTCAAAAGGCCAACCGACCCCCTCCCCTGCCTGTTAGCTGAAAACCAAATGGATGGGCAGCTTACTGCTAAAAACCCTCAAGAACAAAATCCACCACCTCTGAGTCACCTGTTATTCTTATTTCACAAGATGCAGGACCCTGAACGGGTTTTCTTTGTCCAATCTCATTTTCTCGCTGTCCTTCCAGCCCCGTTATTATTGCTGGTAGAGAAAAGTTAAACCACCACTGGTACACGCCATACGGTAACCCGGGAGGAAAGACTGGGGCGAGGGGGAACCGTGCTAAAGCATGGACTTGGCTTGAGGGCCATCTCGATCAGCTGTGGTCCTCACAGGGTCCCCACCCCTGTTCTTTTGTCCAGCCTTGGCTCTGGGAGCAAGCAGCCTGGAGGGGCAGGGAGGACACAGTGTGAGTCACATGTGGGAGCAGCCCGCCCACCTAGCTGAGGCCCACGGGCTGCCACAGAGACAGCCCTGCTGCCTAGCAGGTCAAAGGGGTGTGGGGGGCAACAGCCCTCCCTGCAGGGTGGCTTCCTCCTTTGGAGTGAAACACAGCAGAGAGAGTGGAAAGGTCTGCTTTTAATGAATAGCTTTAAAAGCCTTTGCAACAGTGGACACGGCCCAAGGCAGCTTGGAACCCCACCTTGAGGGCAACAGGGCTCCCCTGCTTCCAGGTGACCCTGCAAAATACAAATGGCGCTGTGACATCAGGTACATGGCTTTTTCCCACCTCACATGAAAAAAATCCCAACCTGCAAAATCCTTTCAGAAATCATCCTGCCTGAAAAATGGGAGATGGCCCTCATGGCAGAGCCTGGTTTGAAGAGGACGGGGAGCAGGAAAGTCCCTCGTCCAAGATGCCACGAGGGAAACTGTTCCCGCCCCTTCCAGAAGCAACAGGAACCCCCTCTGCTCCCAGCACTGGGAACAGAAGGAAAAGGCCATCTGCAGGAGCACTCGATATTTTGCAGACTGACAGCGGGGTCTGGATACTAGCGGGTCCCCCCCCACCCCCGTCTCCCCGCCACTCTTCACTCCCACACGATTCTGCTTCCACTCTCCGACTCCGTTTCACTAGGCTCAGGAGACAGATGTCTCTTCCTGCCATGGACATGCCAGACAAACCCGGGGCCGCTCTTCACAGCCCCTAATTCCCCAAAATAGTGTCAAGAAAACGAAACACTTTTGCATGAAACTTCTCTGCAGCTTCTCCCTTTGGTTTCTTTCACACCGTGGGCCAGGGAGCTGGTGCTTATTTTGACAAGAGTAAAGAAGCCTCTGTCTGTAAGTGAGGTTAACACCCACCCTGAGGCTGGATTCTTTCTGGTCTCTCTCAACAGCTGAGCATCATGATTCTGCTAATTAAGCCGCTTTCTTCTCCTTAATTAGCTGCATGTGAATCTTGTTGGGAAGTCTTGGATCCGTGAAATAGTCTGGGATAAGAATCGAAAAGAAGAAATTATCTAAACCCAAGGGGAAGAGGCGGGGAGGGAGGCCGCTTACTCCGCTCAAAAGCGAGGATGGCTCGGCCTCAGCAGGGCTGTTCCTGGTGGCCCTGCCTTCTGACGTCATAGAAGCCACAGCAGATCCCGTGGTCACTGTCCCCGCCCAGAGTGCTGAGCCCGCCAGCTCCCGTGCCCCCAGGAGGGGCTGACACAGGATGGCTCCTGACCCTTCCACACCGCCCTGCGGGTCATCAGCTTGCTGACGCATGGGGAGCATCAGAGGGCTGAGGGATCTCTGGGTTTTCTGCTCCCAGCCCATCCCGAGGCCCAAATAAATGCCAAGTGTTATTCTTGTCTCAGCTCAGCTTTCCAGCTCGTCTCTGAGATATCACGCCCTCTCCTCTCTGAGAATATCCTCTCAGAGGAGAGCCAGGCTCTCACACGATGACGACAGAGGAGGGTTTTTATACACCCAGCATAACGTGAATCAGAGGCAGCATCTGCTGCGGCGGCAAAGACGCACTAGACTCCGTTAGAAACCGTGTGAGGCCATCAAACTCCCTGGGGTAACAGGCGCCCAGGAAGCCTGCCCCACCCCGTGCCCTTCCCTCTAAATACCGTTGACCTCAAGCCAGCTGGGGCAGTGGGGCCCATTAGGATCACCGGGGGACCTTTACAACCCTGAGGCGGGGCCCCACCCTGGGCTAATTAAATACCAACCTCTGGGGGTGGGCCCGGGCCTCAGCATTTCTTAAAAGCTCCCCAGGTGATTCTAATGTGCAGCCAGGGTGGAGGACCCCGCTTTAGGATTCCCAGGGGAAGAGCTGCCAGTATGTTCCTTTGGGAGTGTCAAAATTCTTAATCTTCACCACAAGGAAGCTCTGCCTCATTTCTTATCTGTCCTCATTTTGAGGAAATGACAATGGATGAAAGAGCCTTCTGAAAAAAGCTCCCCGGGGGGACATCAAGTGAAGAAGTACCCCAGACTCTGCAGGGCTTGTCCGAGTCTAAATTTGCAATAATACTCCTTGGGCTGGTTTCCCAAAGACCCAAAACAGACATGGCCTTACTCACCTGCGGCAAATTCTTGGATGTTGTCTGGTCTTTTCAGAAACATTTCTCTGGAAAACATGAAGGGATAAGGGCAGGAGTAAAGCAGGCTTGAAGGCAGGCTCCGCTCAGCCTCGGCTGCAGGTCCCACCTTTCAGGGAGCAGAGTGACCTGAGACACCCCCGTCTGGGAGTCAATAAGCCAGAGGACTCCTAACAAAGACCCTTCCATTCATGATTTTCCTTCGGGTCAGGCTCTGAGGCAAGGAGCAAAACATTCTAAATGGCACTAAGCTCACTTCACAAGACAGCTGTGCCCTAGCCAGGCAAAGCCTGTCATTCATTCCACAAACATTTTCACAGAACCAGAGCCCAAGCCAGGGAAAGGTGGTGAAGACGAAAGACATGCTGCCTAGTCCTTGAGGGGCTCACGTGTGGTGGGACATATATGCAACCCCACAGGCTGGTGACTACGTTTAACCGGGAGTACCCACAGGGGTGGGGGGACGATGCAATCCACAGAGCGGAGAGGCCGGACTGCGGGTCTCACGGTGGGTCTCGCGGCGGACACTGACAAGGCCTGCAGTGCCGGGGCTGCTGGGGCGGGGAACATGCCTTATCTAGCCTAGAGTTTTATGGTTCATAAAGAATGTTCACAAATATTATCCCACTTTACAACAACCCTATGAAACAGCAATGACCGTGCCCCATTTTACATATGAAGAAATCAAACCTTCAAAAGGTTAATCATTTGCCCAAGTTCACCAAGCGAGTAAACAAAGGGCACAGAGCCCAGGTCTTGGGGTTCCAAGGCCAGTGCTCTCTACACCACATCCTAGTGGCCGTGGCTGCCCGGCCCACCAGCCTAGAAAAAGGCCTCGCCTGCCCAGAAAGCCCCTGCCTCCCAAGCTTTAAGAATTTGGCTTCCCTTCTCCTTGAATTCCATTTGACAATTATTGAGCACAAATTCTATGTAAGTAACTGTATGAGATATGAGGGGTTGCTTTTATTTTTTAAAAAAGAGAAAATACAGCACCACCTCAAAGAAATTAGTCAAGTAAAAGAGAACGGGTAAGTTCCCAAATGTCCAAAAGACCAAGCACCCTGCAGGAAGTGCTGTAAGAGGGTGTTAATAGTGTGCTGTGTCCAGGCACCCGGTGGCTCAGTTGATTAAGTGTCTGCCTTCGGCTGAGGTCATGATCTCAGGGTCCTGGGATCGAGCCCCGCGTTGGGATCCCTGCTCAGCGGGGAGTCTGCTTCTCCCTTTCCCTCTGCCCCTCTCCCCCAACTCATTCTCTCTCTCTCAAATAAATAAATAAAATGTTTTAAAACAAAACAAAACCTTCAAAAAAATATAGTGTGCTGGGGACAGCGAGAAAGGTTACTGAGAGCAGGGCCCCAGAAATCCTCACAGAGCAGCTGGTATTTCCACAGACAGGACAAGGGCATCCCAGACAGGGAAGCAGCAAGAGTAAAGCCCCAGAAATGAAAGGGTCCATGTCCTCCTCAAGAGTAGGAACTGGAGTATCCACCTTTGTAGACCCAGGGTCCAGAAGAGTCAGGTCCCCCCGGGAGTGTGAGGCACCCCCGGGAGTGTCAGCGGGAAGGTCAGTGGAATGATCAGAGGTTCCATCTGGCTGGGATGGTGGGCAGGCGCAGAGAGTAGTCGGGAGCAAAGGGGCCCTATTATGCAGAGCCTGGAAGGCCAGGGAGAGACATTTATATTCAATTCAAAAGACAAGGGGAGGGGCGCCTGGGTGGCTCAGTAGGCTGGGCGTCTGCCTTCGGCTCAGATCCTGATCCCAGGGCCCTGGGATCGAGTCCCCCGTCGGGTTCCCTGCTCAGCAGAGAGCCTGCTTCTCCCTCTCCCTCTGCCTGCCTCTCTGCCTACTTGTGCTCTCTGTCAAATAAATAAAAATAAAATCTTAAAAAAAAAAAGATAAGGGGAATGGGTGCATAAAGCTCAGACAGCAGAACACACCCAACAGTGAGAATGGAGGATCTATGAGAAACAGTTGAGCGACAGAAGTCAGGCACAACGGAGCACGTACTGTAGAATTGCACTTACAGAAAGTACAGAAAGGCTAAACAAATCTGTGCTATGAGCAGTCAGGATACGGGCTACCTTTGGGGGGGAGGTGCTTGGAAGGGTCTCAGCAGGTCTGAAATGCTAGTCAGATTCTATTTCTTGATCTGGCCCCTAGTACCATGTATACTCTCATCTTGTGAAAGTTCACCCAGTTTAGGATATGCCACTTTTCATTATATTTCAACAGAATGTTAAAAAGCTGGTGGGGGGGGGGACAATGTTGTGGAGCCACTGCAGATTTTTCCGGCCAAGGAGTGACATAATCAGTTCTAAATTTTGGGAAGATTCATCTGCCTGGCTACTTACAAAAATATCTAATAAAGCCTTTCTACAGTTTCACACTTTGCTATCACATCTCCAGCCTAAAACCTTAGACCTCCGGGGTCTAAAATAAGTTAGATCGCTATTCTTTCTATTTTTCAGGTCCAAAATTCAAGGTGTTAAGAGTTCCATACACTGTATATACAAGTACATCCTGGAGAGCTGTGACTGAATCACTATAAGTCATCACGATCTGGAAAACCCAAGTGGGGAACTCGCTTCCCAACAAAAACACTTTGGAGCTTCTCATGGGTTGGAGTGAGTCCAGAGCAGAGACCTGCAAAAGACATGAGGACAGGTATGCCGCTCAGGATTCTGTCCCCTCTTCTCCCTTCCTCTTTTCCCAAGAGGAAAACCATCTAAAGTATCCAGTACAGATGAGGGGCTGAATCTGGTTCATCCCAGTATCTTCCAAAGGAAGTAACAGTAACACCAAAAACAACAAAAGCAAACCCTCAAACTTTAAACACTTCTTCTCCCCCTCCCACCCCCACCTCAGAAAGAGAAAGGCCTAAAAGGGGCCAGGAGCATTTCCTGTAGATAGCTTCAGGGCCAGCAAAGGGAAGAGCCTAGTGGCCTACCTGGCCCGGGAGGTGGGGATGATAAGGAAGTGAAGGGGCTGTTCTCGTGGCAGCCAGGCACAGACACCCAGTTCCTCCTGGAAACTTCCTGGACAGAGAAGCTGGGCCACCCCTGATATGTGACTAAAAACACCACCCTCTTCATTCGCCACCACCTCCCACCACCACCCATTCCTTGTGTTTGTGAACAAGGCAAATGGTGATTTAATTCAGGCTTTTAACATCTACCCCCAACCTCCCTGCTGGAATTATTCCTAACTTGGACTGCAAGCTCCCCAGGATAGGAATGAGGTCAACCTTTATTTCCCTTTAGAAGAAGAAGTGCAAGGGATGCCGTGGCTCAATCGGTTAAGCGTCTGCTTAACATGACCGTCCCATGTCAGGCTCCCTGCTCAGTGGGGAGCCGCTTCTCCCTCTGCCTCTCCCCCCCCTGCTCGTGCTCTCTCTCTGTCTGACAAATAAATAAATAAAATCTTAAAAAAAAAAAAAGAAGAAGAAGAAGAAGTGTAAAAAATGATGGCCTGATCCCCAGGACTGACATTGACAGAAGACCCCTAAACTATCTTTTGCCGAAGCCTTACCCCTGGGCCAAATAAAACCAACCTTCACAGGGAAGTTTCTATTTTCCCTTTCTCCATCCCCTATCTGCTCTGTGAGAATCTGCTGCCACTGGAGAAATGACTAGGATATGAAGAACAGTGAGACCCAGGAAAGACGAAAGAGCCTGGAAAAAAAGACACTGCTCCAGGTCTACTTTTGAGAAGACAAAGAAGAGCCCCACCTCTGGCTCACCAGCTCCTGTGAGCTTTCAACCCAGCACAGTGGAAATACCAGAGGTATGGATCCTGCTTCCGCATCTTGGGGAAGGAACCTCACCTCTCCAGCTGTAAAACGGAAGTGATGCTAAGCTATGTTTTGCGGTTGCTGGGAGGGTCACACAAGTACCAAGATGTCACACAGTGTGCAGGCACCGGGGACACAAATACGGCTGCACCAGCTTGGGGTTCTGGTCCAGGGACAAAGTGCACATTCCAATTCAGGGGGCGCCTGGGTGGCTCAGTCGTTAGGCGTCTGCCTTCGGCTCGCGTCATGGTCCCGGGGTCCTGGGATCGAGCCCCGCGTCAGGCTCCTCATTCTGTGGGAGGCCTGCTTCTCCCTCTCCCACTCCCCCTGCTTGTGTTCCCTTTCTCGCTGTCTCTCTCTCTGTCAAATGAATAAATTAAAAAAATCTTAAAAAAAAAAATTCCAATTCAGCGTGATAAAGGCTAACCTGGGAAACCAACACAGTGCCTGGAAATGGAAGCCATTATTATTATTTAAACCTTGCCTATTTGTCTGTAGCCAAACAGTATTTGAGATAGCTCTATTGTTTTCATCAGTTGCCCCAAGATTTTTTTTTTTTTTTTTTGACAGTTCTTTGCCTTTCATCCCATTAGGAGAATTTTCCATTCAAACAACAAATGCCAACCTGAAGGGCAATGTAGGGGAAAGAAAAACAGTGCTCCAGGATATGGTGGAAAATAGTCTCTTCCCCAAGACTTACAGGGGAATGGCTTCCAACCACTGGAGTCTTTCCACAACAAGTCTCTCAGGGAGAGAAGGGCCAGACATCTGAATTTTTTTTAAGTTCTAGTGATCTTGTTAAGCTCCTCTGATGGAGAAATAGTGCTCTACACCCAATGGCTGCCTGTTGAGTTTCTCAATGCCAAATTACCTCTTCCAAGTGTCAGAAGATATATATTTATCCTTACAGCTAAAATGACTGAATATTAAATTTTTGAGAATTCAGAGATAACTTAAGAAAACCTCTAGAGATAACTCAAGAACACCCTGGGTGCCACAAATCTGAGAGTTAGAAAAAACTCAATCTTAAAATATTGTCTTACATACGTAAAAAAATATGTATATGTATGTAATTTTAATTTAATTTATTTAGTTTAACATATATGTATGTATATGTATTATTTTATTTTTTTCCTACCTCTCTGACCCTAAAGGCAGCAGTCAACTCATCTCTGCCAACCAAGATTTGGTATTATTTCCCACTAGCTGTCAAGGCCGGTTGGGAACACCACCTACCTGAAGAAACCACTTATGAGCAACTCCACTTCTTTGTGGGTCCTCAGGTATTTTTCGTTAGCAATCCGAGTCTGAATCTAGGAGGATAAGAGCGAAAGGTCACGCTCCATGAGGAGGCAGATTTCAGGGTTCAAGCCCTGGGCGTGTGAAAGCCTTGGGGAAACTAGGTGTGCATTTGACCTGGGTCTTTTCCCGGGATGTTTGAAATTTTAAGCCGCCTGTTTTATTAATGACCAACACCTTCTGCGCTGTCAGGCTCAGGGGCCATAGCTAAGGTCGGGTCTCCACCGTCCGGGAGTTCTTGTCTGTATCTAAGTTACTGTCTCCGGCAGTAATTTCGGTCCATTTCACTGGCCAGATCCCTGCGGTCGTTCTTCCTGCACTTGCAGGCGCCTGTCGGGCTCCGTCCAGGGTCCCAGAAGCCCAGAGTTCCGCCTGGCGTCTCCCCCAGCCTTGCGCCAGTTCATCTGAGAACAGGCTCCCGCGCCCCTCCTCCCGGACCTCCTCCGGGTCTGCAGCCCGTGTCCTAGGGGAGCTGCACTTCGATGGAGGCGGGAGTCGGGGCGCACCCACCTTGAAGTTGCGAAGCTGCTCCTGCTGCGCGGGGCTCAGCGCCCCGGGGTCCGGCCCCAGAAGCCCGCCCTGCAGCGTCGCCATCTTGTCCAGGTCGTCAAGGCGACGGACCACGCGGGCGGAGAGGCCCCGCCCCGCCCCCCAAGTCCGGCCCTCATCAGCACGCGGGGTGGGGCTGGGGGAAGGAATATGGGGGCCACTCTGAAACCTAGTGGGAGGGTCTTCCCCTCTAATTTCCCGGCTTGGTTGTATGTGGAATGAGCCCCTCTTCTTGACTCCACCCAACCTCAAATAGTTTTTTTTCCTTGGCTCTAGAGCAAAACTGGAAAAGGGATTCCTAAGTTAGAGTCTCCCAGAATCTGGTTCCTGACCCTCTCCCTTGTTTGGCAGCTGTTGAAACCTAGTAGTAGAGAGAGAATTCAAGCTTCTTCGCCTTTAGCCGGCCCCAAAGCCAAACCCCTCCATCCGTCCTGTAGACACACTTAACAATATGAAAGCATCCCATAGGAGGGAGTGAATGGAGTGCTGCAAAGGAAGGGACATTCTCACACTAAAGATACTGGAAAGGACCTGGGGGACATCCTGCCAGAGGTTTCCCCTCTTTGACTGACTTTTTTTTTTTTTAAAGATTTTATTTATTTGACAGAGAGAGACACAGCGAGAGAGGGAACACAAGCAGGGGGAGTGGGAGAGGGAGAAGCAGGCTTCCTGCTGAGCAGGGAGCCCTATGTGGGGCTCGATCCCAGGACCCTGGGATCATGACCTGAGCCGAAGGCAGATGCTTAACAGCTGAGCCACCCAGAAGCCCCTTGGACTGACTTTCTTGTGTAGATGAAGTTGCTCCTCATAAATTCTAAATCATCTCTCTCACTCCCAGTTGAACAGAGGAGGGGAAAGGCAGTTGGTCTTCAAGGTGTATTCTTTTAGTATCTAATTAAGAAAGGAAAGTGAAACATAAAGCCAAAGAGCTGAAAATAGACCTGGAAAGGGCAGGAGCCTGTCTGTCCAACACACCATACACATGGTGCTGAGTTTCTACACCCCCAGAGATCATGCCCAGCAGAGGCCTCCTGGGGAACAGAGAAAAGACCTCAGAAGGGAGGCTGGTCTTTCAGATTGGTGAACAACTGCCCAAGGAGAAATAAGCCCAACATTTAGACCATGGCCTTGGAGGGGTTCTCTCAGTGGTCCACCTCTATCCTTCTCAGCAAAGACTGAGGAGAAGAAGTGAAAATGTTGGCAGTTCCCAAGCCAGGAAAAAAACACGGAAGATAGATGAGGTAGTGAGCTACAGGCCTCTTCCCAGGAATCTCATCCAGGTTAGTAATCATTGCGTTTGTTTGTCTGGTTTTTAGGAGAAAGGGTTAGTAGAGAGGTAGATAAGCTGCCATCTGTCACAAGTGTTTTTTTCAGGCAGGAGCAGAGGTTAATCAGAGGTAATAGTTCCTGTTGGCCAAGACCTGTTTCTTCCCACCCCGCCGCCCCAGAGAAGCTGGCAGGGGAACCCCTTAAGCTGCACTACCTAATATGGTCACCACGAGCCACCTGTGGCTATTGAGCACTAGAATGTTGCTGTAAGTGTCAGATGTGCTATTAAGTGCAAAATACACATTGGATTTTGAACATGTAGTTTTAAAAAAATAAAGTATCTTATTAATAATCTTTATATTGATGACATGTTGAATATTTTGGATATATCATATAAACACATTGAATAATATTTGGGATATATCGGTTAAATAAAATCTATTATTAAAAGTAATTTCACTTGTTTCTTTAACTTTTTTAATGTGGCTGCTAGAAATTTAAATTATGTAGATGGCGGGCGCCTGGGTGGCTCAGTTGGTTAAGCGACTGCCTTCGGCTCAGGTCATGATCCGGGAGTCCCTGGATCGAGTCCCGCATTGGGCTCCCTGCTCAGCAGGGAGTCTGCTTCTCCCTCTGACCCTCCCCCCTCTCATGTGCTTGTTCTCTCTCATTCTCTCTCTCTCAAATAAATAAATAAAATCTTAAAAAAAAAAAATTAGGGCGCCTGGGTGGCTCAGATGGTTAAGCGTCTGCCTTCGGCTCAGGTCATGATCTCAGGGTCCTGGGATCCAGTCCCGCATCGGGCTCCCTGCTCCTTGGGAGCCTGCTTCTCCCTCTGCCTCTCTCTCTCTCTCTCTCTCTGTCTCTCATGAATAAATAAATAAAATTTAAAAAAAAAGAAAAAAGAAAAAAGAAAAAAAAATAAAAAAAAATTATGTAGATGGCTTGCCTTATATTAAACAGTGCTGGAATGGACTGGCAAATCTACACACACGCACACACACATGTGTAAGTATGTAAAATTTTCTCCATCTTCCCACCCTGTGCATAAAATAAGTAATGTCCTCCTTCTGCTAGTCTGTGGTCTTCTTGTACTTTGAGACTCAATCAAGCCTTTCTTGACTGAGCACTCCCCATGGCCCAAATGCCACTATGTGTAAATAAGAGAGGCTACTTCTACTGACTTTGGTTTTCTTACAGCACCTTGGTCCTCACTATCGTACATGGTGTTGGCCTGTCTTACCTCTCCATTTGAGGTAGAAGCCACTTTAGGGAAGGAAGATCATATAAGAGATTCTTTGTACAGTGTCATGGTTTCTGCTGCACATGGCTTCACTCTGCTTTCAGTTGGTGAGGCTAGCAAGTATTTGGTGACTAGCCACTCTGCCCACATATACCACCACTACATTTTGCCCTTTCTGAAATATATCCCAATTATTCATTTTCTAAGAATCTAAAATCGGGAGTAGAGCTCTCCCTGTATAAAGTCAATAATCTTTTTATGTAGGGCAGCTAAGCATTGAGTGCAGAAGAATAAGAAAGAAGGAGAGCTTGGGGATGGTGGAAAGAGAAAAGACCTTGGAAGAAGTAAGGTTTGGAAGCTTCATTTCCTCCTGGAGAGCAACTCCCCAGAATGGGCCTCTGAGTCGTAGGGTTAACCCCCCAGAGTTACCTCACAGGACAGAGATGTGCCCACAGTCACCCAGCAAGGATGGCCCAATGCAAGCTCCCACCTCTTCTCCCCTTAACCCTGCCTCTCCTTTCAGATGGAAACCTTCCATCTGGGGACCACAAACTAAGCAAATGGTTGGAGGCATTTTGCTGCCTGCAGCTGTCTCCCCAATTGCTGACTGGGAGGAGGAGTAAGGGGAGTTCATTATAATTCATTTTTGTAAATGTTCAATATTTCAATTAATGTGATTAGCCCCAAGCCTGAATGAGCAGCAGGGCGGCAGATCTGCTGACAAGACACAGAGTAACAAGATCAACAGGGCCATGGGGTCTTCCTAGGCTCCATCCTCAGAGGGTGTGATCTGTTTAGCATCTCCATAAATACCGAGATCTGATTAAGAGGCAAGGCAAGGAGCAGTGAGGGTGGAGTTGGGAGTGGAAAGTTACTTTCCAGATGTGCTTGCACTCTTGGTTCCCTGGCACTGCCATCCCGTGTTCTGACCACCCAGTACTGGGCGCTCTACCATCTCCCCTCCGTGCCCATCTTAGGGCCCCAAATGGGAGGACCTGGGCATCCATATGATGAAGTGTAATCATATTTACACACACACACACACACACACACAAACCCAAGCTAAGGAAGGATGGTGGTCAACAGAGAATCAAGCAGTAGAAAGAAGGTCATCTCTCACACAGGGCTCAAATGAAGACACAAGAGGAAAAAAGCCAGGCTTAACAACTCTTCCCATTCCCATGGGGAGCATTTGATGTGGGGGTTAAACTCAGGACTCAGGAGCCAGATTGCCTGGGCTCCACCCTCACTAAGTCTTCTTTCTAGCTCTGTGATGTTAGGCAAGCCATTTTATCTCTTGGTGCCCTGGTTCCCTCATCTTTATTTGGAGGTAATGGTAGAACCTACATCATAGGCTGGTGCTGAGGGTTAAACAAATTAGTAAATATAAAGCACTTGGAACAATGTCTGGGACACTGTAAGTGTCTCCTAAGCACCCTTACTATTACTTCCCTTCTTGAAGAGAAGCTTGCCTGCCATGATAGCTCAGGAATGGGGGCGGCTGGGATTCAGTTGGGACGTATTTCGTATTTCAGAGACACCAGTGCCACTATGGAGACATCAGCCCCACTCTGGGGTGAAGAAGGAAATGACAGTAGAGAGGGCATTCCACAAGGGCTGCAGGCAAGGACTGCCCTGTCCAGGAGAGCTAATGTCAGCAGGTACTCCCTGCACTGAAGGGTGGTGTGAGAGGGCCCAGCACATGGAAGAATTAAGCTCCCTTGAGATTATGGGGGAAACAGATCATCCGTAGAAGAAGAGTTTTTTAGGAGAGTAATGGCCCCCAAATGTACTCCCCCCATCCCTTTATGTTACCTGATTCACTTTGAGAGTCCTACTCAAGGAACCTAACTGGGAGAGGGGGGCAAAGGGAGAAGAAATTGGGTTTCTTCTGCCCTGAACCAGAGCCTGCCTTCTGTGGTTCTCCCCCACCCCCCCCCACAAAGGAATCAGGGATCTGCTCTTGTCAGAGGTTCTTTTGCATCAACTGTTTATTCAAAAAATAATTGTTTAGCAACTACGCATGAGCAAGACACTGTGCTAGACCCCAAACAGTAAAATCCTGAATTAAACAGTGCCCTGGTCTTCAAGGAGCTTACAGCGATAACTCTCGAAGTCATCACCACCGCCGCCTCCCTGCCCACACACTTACACACACAAACCACCCAGAGGGAGAGAAGGGGGTGTTGGCAAATGCCAGCAAGACATAGTTTTTCTTGGATCCTTTTCTGGAAAATACACAGTTCTCTCTCTCTGCGCTCATTTCACCCCGCCCCCCTTTCCATCTTTCCTCTCTGGGTACCCTTCTGCCCTTTCCCCCAGGCTCTGAGACATACTTCCCACCCCATCTACACCTCCCTCCTCCCCCCACTCCCAACCTGACCAACTGTTCCTATGCCATTTTCTTTTCCCGGATTCTTTCCTATACTGCCCACACTCAGTCTCCCCAGATGCTGGCTCCCCTCTCCTCCTCCCCCCTGCTCCCCTCTCCTGGGTCTTCTCTTCCAGCACCGGGGACAGCTCCAGCCCCCGGAACAATGGACCCCACCTTAGGGCTCCTCTATAAATTCTCCATCTTAGTGTCTTGCCCAACTCGTGATTGGGGAGTAAGATGGGGGAAGGGTTATTATCAACAGGACCAGCCGCTCTTCTGGGGGTGGGAAGGGAGTCAGGAAGGAAGGAGATAGAAAGAGGGCGTGGCTCTTGTCTGGATTGTGCGTCCCTCTCCAGGGTAGAGAATTTGTATTCCACCCCTGAGACTGACATCACTGATGTCAGGGGAAAGGAGGTGGGAGTGGGGAGGGGGGTGTGGAGGGGGGAGGTTTTTGTTGAGGAGAGCGCGGCCGGAGAGCAGAGCTCCGGGACCCAGGTGACCGGGAAAGCAGGCAGCCCCAGCAGCGGGAGCAGCCAGCAGCAGCCCAGGCCCGGGGACCAGGGTGGGGGTGGGAGGGGGGCTGAGGGGAGGATCTGAAGGGGGGCGGCAGGGCAGAAGGGACCCCCGGAGCCCTGCCGCCATCAGAGATCAAGCATCTGGCATCAGGGATCTTCGGACCCAGCAGAAGGATCAGCCACAGGGGAGGTGTCCTCCCGGGAAAGCCAACGAGAGCTCCACCTGCCCCACATCAGGAGTGCCCCCCCCACCCGACGCTGCTGGCAACCTACCAGGCCCCTAACCCCTAAACCTCCTTCTCCTCAGGCCCTTTCCCGACTCCAGCTCTTAACCCCCAGTTCCCAGCACCCCTGATACCACCCTAATCCTCCAGATCTTGAGCACACTGACCCCCATCCTGGGATATTTGCCAAATCTCTGGGAGGGAGATCATTTGTTTGGGCTATGCCCCCTGGTGGCATGACAGTGTCTGCCTAGACCCCTGACCCCTAGTCCTCAACTCCCTGGGCCTCCTTTGTGTGAAGAGCTGCCCCTCTCCTCAGCACTGTGGTTGGGGGCCAAAGGGAAAGCCAGCCCCGGCTGGGCCCCGGCCCCCACCACTTGCCTCCTTGCTGGGCAGCTCCCCCTGGCCTTTGGGCTTCTCCCTGCTCCCCTCGGCCCCTCCTCCTGGGCCGCCCCAATGAAGGAGCCGGATGCCATCAAGCTGTTTGTGGGGCAGATCCCGAGGCATCTGGAGGAAAAGGACCTGAAGCCAATCTTCGAACAGTTTGGTCGGATCTTCGAGCTGACTGTCATCAAGGACAAGTACACCGGGCTGCACAAGGGTGAGGGGTCAGGCCAGGCTGGAAAGGTGTCAGGGGTGGGAGGGGAGGCTGGGCAGAGAGGAAGCCAGCCTGGAGGGCTGGAGTGGCTGGAAAGGGCTGATGTGGAAGGAAAGAGTTCAGGGGCTAAGGAGTGGATGGAGGACCTGGAAGAGAACAGCCAGGGTGAGCAGGGGACTCTGATGCAGGCCTAAAGACAGCCTCTTTGGGGGAAGAGTTGTCGAGGAGATGCAGAGATGTGGATCCTAGAGATGAGAGGGTAGTGTCATGGATGAACTCAAAGGAGGATGGAGGATCAAGAGATCTGGTTTGGGAGATAAGGAGCCTGGCAGGGGTGTGTGTATGTGTGTGTGTGTGTGTGCGTGTGCGCGCATGCGCGTGCACGCGTGCCTGAGAATCTTAGTAGTCTCAGACACTATTGGGGTGGGGGTCAACCTGGCAAGAGTGGACATGGACTGGGCAGGGCAGATCCAGGACCCAAGAAAGGGACCTGAGAAGCAGGGTGTGGAGAACAGAGACTGGTATAGATCTGGGAAGTATGGGGGCAGGAAGTTAAGAGAGCCTGGCCAAGCGACACTCCTTGGGCCTGTCCAGGGCTGTGCGCTCTTGCTAAGCAGGGTCAGGCCCCGGTCAGGACTTGGAGAGCTCCAGGCACTGGGGATGGGGGTGGGGGCCCACTGCTTCCCCCTCCACTGGCCTGGAGACTTGCAGTGAACTGCTCTCCCCTTTCCTTCTCCTCTATCCCACTCTCCACCCTCCACCTGCCTCCCGCGGAACTGGAGAGAGATGAGGAAATAGGGAAAATGAGAGAGGAGAGGGGTGATGGGGACCAAGATGGAGGGAGGTAGAGGCAAAGGAGAAGGGGAAAAGAGGCCAGCGAAGGAAGAGAGAAACCACACCACACACACTTGTCTGACAACCACATGCCCCTTCTCCCCCCACACAAAGCCCCCTCTCCCAACAGTCCCCCCTTCCAGTGCCACCACCACAGAAACCTCCCAGGCTCTGGGTCTCTGCCCTGAGTTCAGCAGCCCAGAGACTCCCTGGGGCAAAATGTCTGGCCCCTCTCAGATACCTTCCCACTTCAGCAGCCAGAAAGTGGCAAGAAGAGACAAGACTCCCAGTCCTCAGTCTCATGGTTGGGGGGAGCCTTTTAGGGAGGGGAGATCAGGGACTCACCCCCACCCGGTCTCTCTGCCCCTGCCCCTCCTCAGGATGTGCCTTCCTGACATACTGTGCCCGCGATTCAGCCCTGAAGGCCCAGAGCGCCCTGCACGAACAGAAGACGCTTCCAGGGGTGAGTCCCATATTTGTAGGGCCAGAGGGCTGAGAAGGGCCCTAGAAAGGGCAGGGGGCTCACCACCTTCCTGAGACATGGAGCTCATTTTCTACCTCCTCTCATCACCAGGAAGCTCCCCTCTCCTTCTAACACCCCTCTTTCTTGCTAGAGATGCATTCATTTCTTCTACCTGGAGAGAAGGAAGACAGCGATTAGCAGAGCAAATGTGACCTTTGTAAGGAGCAACCTGCTCATGGGGCAACACAGAGAGAACTTAGCTGGTTGGGAGGCGTGGGGACAGACTCTGGACACCAAGTGTGTGGCAAAGTAAGCAGGAAGCACCCAGGCACTCTTGTGGCTCTGAGGGTGGGATGTCTGGCTGTGACATGGACAGCTGGTGCCTGCTGGACTAGCATCTCTGAGTGGGCTTCTGAGCTCTGACAGACTCACCTCGTGTCTTCTAGGAAGAGCTTTGGGCATCAGGGTGGAGCAGGGCCTAGGTGGGCCTGAGCTGGGGGGCAAGCAAGGGCAGGGGCAGACATCATTGCAGAGGATCAGGCCTGACCCCCAAAGGGTGCCCAGGTCGGCAGGGGTGCCCTCTGACATGGCCTCTTTCCTGAAAAAGTCAGCTCTTTTTCTCTTCTTCTGAGACAGCCTTGCAGATTGCCCCAGGCCTGGGCTGGCAGCGATAGAGAATCTCAGGATGCCTCCATCCAGGCAGCCTGGGGGCGGGGAAAGGATGTGCCATTTTATTCCGCTGTCTCTGTGCTTCTGTTGTCTCCCACCCCCTGAGCCCCAGGACTGAGAGCTAACCCCGTCCATCCCTTCAGCAAACATTTGCTGAGCACAGCCTGGGTGCTGGAGACACACGTGTCACAGCCTCTAGCCCTCCCCCCATGTGGGAAATGGAGAAAAACGCTGATTCTCCATCCCTTCCTGGGAGGGAAATAGACAAAACAGATGGGCAAAGGGAGGGGGCATCCAGGAACATCAGAACCACTTCACCCACTCCCAGCTTCCAACCTTCAGAGGTCTAGGACCCACCCCCTCTGTGGCCCTCAACCCTTGAATATTGCCCGGAGAGCAAAGCCCGCCACCCGCCTGGCTCTCACCCCTCCGTCTTGTCCTAGTTGGTGGCAAGCCAGCCAGAACAGCCCTGGCCCATGGAATTAAGGATCTGTGCATGCGTGTGTGTGAGCAGGCTCGGGATCCAGGGAGCCTCTGTGTGCGCGTGCGTGTGCACATGTGTGCGCGTGCGCCCGCCAGCCTGGCTGTGTGGGTGTGGGCACACGCATCCCTGGGAAGCCTGGTTTCCATCACGTCACGTCTCAACTTTCCTTTCTTCCCTTCTCTCTGTGGAGACCCCTGACAAATCAGTAGTTTTCATCTCCGTCGCCACGTCTCGTCTTTTTCTGTCTCGCTAGCCGGGCATCTGCCCTGGGTCGGCCCCCTCCAGCTCCTTGCATGCTCAGGCAGGGCTCCAACTGTCCGGGTGTGGAAAGGCTCTGCCTCCCCTTCCTGGAAACAAACAGGCCCAGGGTGGGAGGTGAGGGAGAAGGGTACCTGGTTAATGAGTGTCTAGCCCTGCCCCTGAGCCAGCTCCCAGGTGACGCTGAGGCCTCCACTTTGGCCTTTGCCTCAGGGGACAGGATCCAGATTGGCCTGACAGAGCCTCTAGTATAGGACATGGGCGGGGGGGGGGGGTCCCATCCTCCAAGGGGACCCACGTGCTAGGGGCTTGGGGGAGCAAATCAGCGCAGTCTAGGGGAGCAGATGTCTGTGGCCAGGCTCTGCCTGACCCTTTGTATCCCCCAGGTCTTTTCTCTGCCTCCTGCCTTCCTGGCAGCATTGTTTCCTCAAACAGTCTCGGCTGTTTAGTGTGCCAGCTCTGTGGGAAGTTCTTCCTGCTGTCTAATCTCCCTCCACACCCTCCTAATACAGGCTTTTTTTTTTTTTTTAAGATTTTATTTTTAAGTAATCTCTACACCCAACGTGGGGCTCGAACTCACAACCCCAAGATCAAGAGTCACATGCTCCACCCACTGAGCCAGCCAGGTGCCCCAAAACAGGCTCTTTTTTCATGGGGGCATTTAGCTCTCTCTCCTTTCTCCCCATCTCTGTCACCCCGGAATCTGCAAGGTGCCACCACATTAGGGTGATGCTTCAGCTGCAGACAGGAAGAATGGAGGCTGGGCCTGTGGCTGTCAAGCCCCGTTTCCTTTTCTCTCCCCTGATCGTTCGCAGGAGGGGCTCAGCCACAGTCCCCTGGATTCTCCCTGCCCAGAGGGTGTGGCCTCCTGGAGGTGGTGGTGGGAGGGAGCCAAAATCCCACTCTGGGGACGTGGGCCCTCCCTGTCGGCTTGCTGTTGGGCCAGTGAATTCTGGCCCCGTGGAAAGGACCCGTGTGTGGTCTGGGACACCGGGTGGAAGGGAGTCCGGAGCCAGGGGTGAGAGAGCAGCAGGCCTCTATCCCCAGGAGAATTAGATTTTCTGGAAATATAAGCTCTTCCTGGCAGTGGGGTCTTTGCTATTGGTGAGAAGGATGAGGGCCTTATGAGTGACCAAGTCGTTGGGGAGTGGTCTGAGTGCTACTTGGAGTATAAATAGCCTCTTCTTCTTTGGGAGGCCCTCGGGAGGGCTTATCATCTGGCTGATGGTGGCTAGGGAAGAGAGGCGCCCGACTCCGGGTTGCCAGGTAAACAGGGCCCAGCTGGACTCAAGGGAGGGGGCAGGTGTGCCCAAGCTGAGCTAACAAAGACCGAGCTTCCCACAGGAAGTGCCAGGCCAAGAAGGAGAGCCTGGGCCTGGGTCACTGAGGGCCACTGAGGGAGGCTGTCTATCTGTAGGGGAGCGAGGGGAGCCTTCTGTCAACGTGGTCTGCACTGTGGCCTGTGCGCTTGTGTGTGTCTTTGTGTGAATCCCTATCAGCTGTGGATATTTATTGAGGTGCTATTTTTGTGCCTGGAAGCCCGTGCAGCAAGGGAATGGCATCCTTTCTCTCTGGGTCGCAGGTTCCCCACCCTCGAGTAGAACCGCAAATCCCTAGGGGCATTTTGGGAAGGGGTTAGTGTCAAGTAAAGAATTCCCTGATGCTGTGGAAAGACCCTGATTCGGATTCTACCTCTTCCGTAGGGGGTGTGGCTGGTGCTGAGGTGCCCGTGGGGCACCTCCTGATTACTTTACAGAGAGGAGGAGGATGCAAGACTGAGAGCTCTGGGCAGCTAACCCCCACCCCATGCACACACCTCTCTCTCTCTCTCTCTTTCACACACACACACACACACACACACACACACAAGCTCCTGAGGAGATTGAACCTCCATGGGATAATCCCAGATTGGTGGAGGATAAAGCTGGGAGCAGATTGGCTGGAGGATTTGGGTGACTGTTACCCACCTCCCCCCAACCAGCTGCTCTCGGATCCATAAATGGGGGTGGGGCAGGACAGGAGTGTCAGCTGAGGTGGGGCTTAGGTTTGATCCAGGGCTGGGGATACCTCACCAGCAGAGTCCTGTCAGACTGACTGGAATGGCCTGATACCAGGGAGGGTCTGGTGTGAGAAGGGGCAAGGGGCAACTATCAATCCTGCACTTCTCTGTGTGAAGTGATGACACACAAGATCCCCAAAAGCTGGAACACTAGAGCTGAGGGTAACCTGACTCACCACCGCCTGATCTGCCCCACTATTTTACAGATGAGAACATTGAGGCCCTGAGGAGAGAAGTGACTTGTCCAAGGTCACCCAGCTAGTGAGTGGTAGGGCCAGTCCCTGAACCCGGGTCTTCTGACCCCCAGTCCAGTACCTTGCCTGAGGATACCCGTAGCCCCCCTCAGAATGTTGATAAATGGTTTCTTTTGTTTAATATCTATTTTTGGTCACTGGAGCTAGGATGCCCCCTCAATAGCAAAATATTTTCAGACACAAAATCCTGAGTGCTTCCACTCCCTCCAGTTCCGAAGATGCTCCCCGCTAGTTAAGGAAATCAACCTGCAGAAGTCACTGCTAAGTCCCCTCACCAGACAAGAACGTGGAGAGTGGAACTGGGGGGTGTCTGCATTTCCACTGGAGACTGAACAAAGGGAGATGCTGCAGGAGTGAAGAGAAGGGAGAGCTCTGGAGAACTTCAGGGTACAGGGAGAATGTCAAAAGAGCACGGGACAGCAGTTCCTCCTTCGGAGCCCTCTCAGCTGTGAGACACCAAGGATTTGATTTGGAGGAGGAAGGCAGAGGAAGGGACAGTGTGGCCCCAGCAGAGCCTGCTCAGCGCGAATCAGGAAGCTTGTCCTGGGCCCCTCCCCCACCTCCCAGTCCCCACCAAATCCTCCACCCCCAGCATACCCTGTTCTCACCCCCCCACACTCCTTCGCCGGGTGTGTGGAGCAGCAGAAGTGATGACGTCACCACGGTCGCCAGGGCGACAGGAGGGATAAATCAGGCTGAGTGGGCGGTTGCCATGGCTCGCATTCTCCCGTTGCCACGGAGACTGGGCATCTGCTCCTTTTGTGCTGCCCGAGTGCCTTCCCCCTGGGGTCAAGGGGTGTAGGGGGGCAGATAGAGAAGCAGACACACCTCCAGGGGTCAGAAGGAAGTCGGGGCATATGTGGGGTGTCCCTGGGTCGACAGTCCTCCTTGGGGCTGCTTATTGGAGTGGCCTCTGTTGCGCCTACTTTGCAAAATTGAGGCAGCTTTTGCTGAATAGCCCCTTGGCTGGGCTCTGTCTCAGGACCCAGGTCCTATGGGAAGTTCCATTCTCCCCCTAAAGCCGGCATCACTTATCCCTGGCCAAGTCACCTGGGGCCTCACCGGAGCCTGGAGCTGGCCCCAGGAGCATCCTCCTCTACATCCTCACCTTCCACTGCCTCTAATCCCCTCGGGTCCTAATCCTAAACAAGATTAGGCCCATCCCTTCCTTCCCATCAGCAGTTTAGGGCCTGGGGTTTACTCCCTCTAGCCTCTCTGCAGGTCCCGGCCTGGGGAGGGCCCCTGGGGTTCAGAGGAGGTCCCCAGCAGTTGCCTTCTCTTCTCTCCTTTTAGATGAACAGGCCGATCCAGGTCAAGCCGGCCGACAGCGAGAGCCGAGGAGGTAGGTGCTGTACCTTTGGACTTTGGACTCAGGCCCAGGGCTTGGAGTAGCTGAGGGGCAGCCTCTCTTGAGGAAGAAAATCTGAGAATTCCAAAGGGTTCCTGGTCAAGGTGGGGATTGAAGTCAGTGTGGTCAGAGGGGATGTCATCCAGCCCATTGTAGAGATGGCAAAACTGAAGCCCAGAGTAAAGTGCAAGCCCTTCAGGAACTGGACTGAGCCCTCTATGTAACTGTACCCCCTTTCCCCAAACATCACCGGTATCATATGTTAGAAGCCTTAGTCCCAGGGTGGGGAGTGCCTGGACCTCCAGGGAGTTGCTGAAGGTGAAGGGCAGGATTTCTGCCTGTCCCAAGCGGGAATAGAGTTGGTAAAGCAGCCGGGGGGCCCTGAACATGCTCCTCCTGTGCCTTACCCCCCAGAAGACCGGAAGCTCTTTGTGGGGATGCTAGGGAAGCAGCAGACAGATGAGGACGTCAGGAAGATGTTCGAGCCTTTTGGGACCATAGACGAGTGCACTGTGCTTCGGGGGCCAGACGGCACCAGCAAAGGTACCCAGTCGCTACCCCTTCCCCAACTGGCCCTTCTGGCCTTCCCACTCCTCTCCCACTGGCTTCCCGGCAACGGGGACAGTGGGGGCCCTTGAGGGTGAGCACTCACCCTTTCCTCCTTGCTCTTGGATGCTGTAGGCTGCGCCTTTGTGAAGTTCCAGACCCACGCCGAGGCCCAGGCGGCCATCAACACCCTTCACAGCAGCCGGACCCTGCCGGTGAGCCCCCCTCACATTCACATATCAGATGACATCTCCCCACCTCTGGCCCCTATCCCTATCCCTCGCATCCAGTCCGCATGCCCTGCCCTCCTCCCTGGCCTCCTCCACCCCTCAGGCTCTCCATCTCCTGTCTCTTCCCCCACCTTCCCATACCCACCCCCTCACTGGCTGGGCGCCAGAACACTTGCTTAGAGGCTGCACGTGCCCTCTGCACATTAGCAGTGGGTCAACCGACTGTACTCGTGGAGGGCTCTCCAGCAGGGCAGAGTTCTCAGACGGAACTAGCTGATTCTGAAGCTCCCTCAGCAGAGGCTGGGCATTTAGCAGGAACTTGGTCAAAAGGATGCAACACTGAACAGAGAACTGCATTCTAGATTCCAGGATTCTACAACACTCTCTGCAAATGTTCTTGGGTTTGGTTTTTATTTAGTGCAAGGTAGTATGAAAACTTGAGGCTTCATCCTCTGAGCACACTGTAAGGTTTAGGGTGCGGGGGTAGGAGTCACGGTGTGGGGGCTGGGGTGGCTAGCCAGCACCACCAGCCTGGGATTAAATATTCTCTGTGGCCCTTCCAACCTGGGGATAATTTCCGGCTCAGAATCCTCACAGAAAAGCCAGAGATGCCCTTTGGATTCCAGTAGGCCTTTCCCTTTTCAAGCACATGCCTTCGAGTTTCTCAACTTTTTCTAGTCTCTTGCACGTCCTGGCACAGGGGGAGGCTGGGATTAAAATCTTCCCATTTGACAGAGGCACTACGATGGCTGCCCTCCAAAGAGGCCAAGCCTGGAGGGGTGGAACTGAGGCCAGGCCCTGAGGGCTCTGGGGAGGAGAGATCCCGACTGTCCCTCTAACCACATGCGTGGCCACTGCCCAGGGTGCCTCATCCAGCCTGGTGGTGAAGTTTGCTGACACGGAGAAGGAGCGAGGTCTCCGCCGAATGCAGCAGGTGGCTACCCAGCTGGGCATGTTCAGCCCCATCGCCCTGCAGTTTGGAGCCTACAGCGCCTACACCCAGGCTGTGAGCACTGACCCCTGGGTGCTGGGCCTGGCCCATCCCCGCCTCCTCCTGGCCTCCAGGACCTGTCCCCACCCTTCCAGTGCCAAGGCCCAGGGCTGGGAGGGGAACCCGCCCCGCCCTGCCAGCCACCCCCTCGGGCTGGGCACAGGGGACCTGGCCCCACTCTCCTCTCTTCCCCTTCCCCCAGCTGATGCAGCAGCAGGCGGCCCTGGTAGCGGCTCACAGTGCCTACCTCAGCCCCATGGCCACCATGGCTGCCGTGCAGATGCAGCACATGGCCGCCATCAATGCCAATGGCCTCATCGCCACTCCCATCACCCCATCCTCAGGTAAGGCCCCGGCGAGGCGGGCTGGGCTGGGTGTGAATGGGACAGGTCAGAGGAGCTGCTGCCCGGGGTGTAGGAGGGTGGGGGGGGTGGGACACAGGGCATTGCTCAGGGAAGCCAGAGGGCCTGGAAGGGACTCAGGGGTGAGAGAGTGGCCTGCTTCCTCCCTTCTGCCTGCAGACTTGCTGACTGGTTCTCTGCATTCGTGTGTGTGTGTGTGTGTGTGTGTGTGTCCCCGCTTCTCTGCTCTGTCTCTGTCGCTTTCTCCTCCCTAGGAACCAGCACCCCTCCTGCCATCGCTGCCACGCCCGTCTCGGCAATCCCTGCTGCCCTGGGCGTCAACGGCTACAGCCCGGTGCCCACCCAGCCCACCGGGCAGCCTGCCCCTGATGCTCTCTATCCCAACGGGGTTCACCCCTACCCAGGTGGGGGTCTCTGCCTGCCCCCGCTCTCTCCCCAGCAACTATCAAAGCCGCCGCTGCCATTGCCCGCAGACAGCCGTGGCGCCCCTTCCCTCTCCAGGCCTCGGGGTGATAAGCTGCTTTCTCCTGCTCTGTCATCCTTGGGCAGGGATGCTCCTGCCCGTTCTCAGCCAGGGAAGCTGAGGCTTAGAGAAGCCCAGGGTTTGCACAGCCAGTCACAGACTCCACGCTCTGCCCTCTCCCCGCGGCTCTGGGCCTTTGCGCGCTCTCCCGTCACACCCCGTGCCCTGTGAGGCTGTCCTCCCCACCTGCCTGGCCTCTCCTCTGCGTCCTGCCCCACCCTCACAGTCGGTGCTGCTCTCCCCAGCCCAGAGCCCCGCGGCCCCCGTGGACCCCCTGCAGCAGGCCTACGCGGGGATGCAGCACTACACAGGTGAGGAGCCCAGGGCCCCCCCTGCCACCCCGGACGGGAGGGACGGCGTGGGACCGAGGCTGGGCTGCCAGGCGCCCCGCCCTGCCAGCCACCCCCTCGGGCTTCCTGACGTTAGGGGCAGTGCACCCAGAGTTCAAGGCGGCTCCTTCTCTGACCCCTCTCAGCCCTGTCCATCCCTGTCCACCCCGGGCTGCTGGCCAGAGGGCCCCGGGGGCCGGGCGAGTCTCGGGACCCACACTAGCTCTCTGCTCTCCACCCCCCAGCAGCCTACCCAGCAGCCTACAGCCTGGTGGCGCCCGCGTTCCCGCAGCCTCCCGCCCTGGTCGCCCAGCAGCCTCCACCTCCTCCCCAGCAGCAGCCGCAGCCGCCACAGCCGCAGCCACAGCAACGGGAAGGTGCGGCCTGGGCGCCCTCCTGCCAGCCCAGAGCCTTCCGGGACAGGAGCGCCCTTGCCCTGGGCTGGGGACTCCCGGTCGCCTGCTCGCAGCCTGCCTCTGGCCCCATGTGCGGGGAGAAAGCGAGTGGGGATGAGGTGTCTGGTGCCCTGGCCTGCACCCTGGGGGCTGGGATGGGAGGGTCTGCCCCAGGCCTGCTTTCCGTGGGGCGCTTGCCCCTGAGTGCTTCCCAATCACTGGGCTCTGCCTCTGTCTCTGCTACCACCCAGGCCCTGACGGCTGCAACATCTTCATCTACCACCTGCCCCAGGAGTTCACGGACTCAGAGATCCTCCAGATGTTTGTCCCCTTTGGCCACGTCATCTCAGCCAAAGTCTTTGTTGACCGGGCCACCAATCAGAGCAAGTGTTTTGGTAAGAATATGATGATCCAAAAGATAAAATACGGCACATTTTTGCCTATGGACAAGGTTTGAGACATTTGAAGGCATTTATGGTCACAGTGGGCCCAAACTTTGAAATCCAGATTGTCCAAGAGTCAGAAAGAGCCTTTCTTACACCCTCGGCATCCTGTACCAGCTGCTGTCCAGGCCCAGCTCTTCCTCCAAAAACTGCAGCTTTACCTTTTCTCCTTGAGCACTGGTCAAATTCATGCTCCATGAGGTCTGGAAGAGGCTCAGGAACGGGATGTTTGGTTTTCACAAGGAAGGCTTAGGGAGTGGAGTCTTTTGGCTTTGTGTCTAAAGTTGCTTCAAGGGAGAAGGAGCCTTGTCCGCCCTGCTTGAGAAGTCATGAAGGGCCAGAAGTGGTGTTTTCAGAGTTATCCAGGCTGAGGAAGGGGCTGCCCTTTAAAGAGCGCTGGAAAGAATGTCCTAGTGCATGTGAGTGGCAGGACTGCATTCATTAACTCAACCTATCAATCAGCAGCTACCCATCGAATGCCTACTGTGTGCCAGGCATTCAGGATCCCGGGAGGAAGTAGGGTGGTGCCGGGGAACCAAAGAGCAGGTTCTGGCCCTCAGCACAGGCAAGTGAAGTGGGGTTGGGCTGGGCCTTATGCCCCTCTCACCTCAGGCTTTGTGAGTTTCGACAATCCGGCCAGTGCGCAGGCTGCCATCCAGGCCATGAACGGTTTCCAGATTGGCATGAAGCGCCTCAAAGTCCAGCTAAAGCGGCCTAAGGATGCCAACCGGCCCTACTGAGGGCCCCCAGGTGGGTCCTGTTCTCATCCTGTGACCTCTTAAGCTCCCTCACACTGAAGCCAGGGCCCTCACTTGGACTGCCCTCCCACCCCCCCTGTTCCCCCAGCCTCAGGGATGCCCACCCCACCCCCACCCCTGACTCTGGGCACTTGAAGCAGGGATCTGGTATAGCTCCTTCCTTATGCTGTGTTTCAATCACCCGAGTCATTCTCTCTCTCTCTCACACACATATACATACACATGCGTGTGCACGCGTGTGCATGCACACGCACACACACACACACACAAACTGTGACCCCAGAGAGAGCCAAGTCTGTCTAGATCTGTGTCCACTCCCCACGTCTTCCTCAGTATCTGGTCTCGTTTGTCTGGTCAGTGTCCATGTGTTTGTGTGTCTCTCTCTTTTTGGTTTTCCTTTGGGTCAGAGTGGAATTAGGGGAGTAGAGTTGGGGAAGTAAGGGGGCTGGTACAGGATACTGGAGGGTTCTAGAATCATGGCTCCTGGAATATCTATCCTCCTGAGAGGTGGGGATATCAGACCCTCAGTGCCCTGGATTCCAGGTAGTATAGACCCTGGACTCTGATGCAGTATAGGCCCATGGGACAGTGGAGAGTGCACAAAACAGACTGGGGGAAGTCCAAGCTTCAGGCCTCCCAGGAGAAGCTTCAATTTAGGTGGAGAAGGCCAAAATGCTGGACTGCCTGAATTTCACTAAATGGGTCCCCTCCACCCCATTGCCACCACCACCCTAGCCTCATGGCCACAGAGCTGTGAGCTTTGGTGACTTTTGTGTTTGTTTAATCTCCTTTGGACCAAACCCCTGAAAAAACACAACCCAAGAACAATACCCACATTTTCTGTTTCTCCCCCTTTCCCCCCAATCCTGGCTGCTTAACTCCCCCCACCCTGGGGGCCCCCCCAGCCCAGGGCCCGTGTTCATTGTCGGCCGAAGCCCCCATCCCCGGACCCCTGCTCCGGGCCCCTGTAAGTTGCATGGAACGAGCGTGTTGTCTTTGGAGCCGATTGTTTGTTATTTGGGGAGGGGGCCGCGGAGGGAAGCGCCCCTCAGCCCAGGGTCAGGGCCGGGGGCAGCTCGCGGGATGTGCTTGGTCAACAGTGGTTGGTGACTGTGGTCTGTGTTCTGTGCCTTTCTCTCTTGCTTTCTTTGTTCCTTTCTGAAAAGGAATGAGAGCACTCTCTAGGGGCTGGGGGTCTCAGCCCTCAAGTCTGCAGCCCTAAGCCCAGCCCCAGGTCCTAGCCTGGCCACCTTGCTCTTCCTCCAGGTGTCTGTCTGTCTGCTGCCCCTTCTCCTCCTTTCTCTTAGCTATCTCTGCCTGCCTGCCTGTTGTCTCACTCCTTTGCTTTGTCCCCTCCAGTCCCTGTCACCATATCTTCCAGCCTTTGTTTCTCTCACGGGCTGTGTGAATATCTCCTTCTGCATATCCTTTGGTTTCTTATATCATGGGCCCTCTCCCTCCCGTCTCCTCCATCATTGCCCCTTGTCCAACAGCTGTGGGGCTCCATCTGGACTGAGGCCTTTCGGATGACCTGTCTTCCCCAGGCGGCCCCATCCTATCCTGCGTCAGCCAGCCCAGCTACCTCTTCCCTGGCAGGGCCTATGACCTGCCCTGGCTGTGTCTTCCCCACAGCTTCACCCATGTCTCCTTCCTTCACAGGTCTGGAGACACCAGAGGAAGGGGCACCACACCCCTCTCCCCACGTCTGGTCCCAGCCCTCTCTGCACACCTGCCCGGGTCTCGATGGGGCTCTGGGGCAAAAGCTGCTTCACAGCCCTGGGGGAACAGGACACTGGCCCACTCCCACCACCCCGCCCCTCCTGAAGGGCCTGTTTCCTCCCAGGTGCCCTTTTGGCCTTTGTGAGGGAGCAAGGGACAGGCTCAAAGGCTCCGGGGTATCTGCCTTCTGCTGGGGCTCCTGTGGTGACCTTCTGTACCCAGCTTTCACACTTGCCTCCCCCACCAGCGGGCCTGTGGCCCCCGGGAGGGCAGAGGGGCCTCCCACAAGCTCCCCACCTCACCCTCACCCCAGCCTCTTCCCCACATTAGGGGTTTCTCAGAAGCTGGTTCTCACACTCCCTGCCACCCTCAGCTAGAGGTAGGATATCCCTGAACCCTGGGCTCCCAGCCCTAAAACTCACTGCCTCCCCCATGGGCCCCCTCTAAGGAGGGTGTGGGGGAGCCCTGAGGGCTGCCTCTCCACCAGTCAGCCACAGAGACCCTCCTCCTTTCATGAGGAAAAGACCTCCCCCGAACCCCTAAAAATGTTTACAGTCTCTGCTGGTCCCCTCCGTGTAAATACCACTACCACCCGTGCGTTATCCAGCCCGGCCCGGCCCGGACGCTGCCATCTCTCTTTCTGGGAGTTTAGACAATGTTTCCCTTGGATTTTTTCTCTCTCTTGATTTCTCCCTTTGCTTTGGGGGTAATTGGGTATTTGGGAGGAGGGTGTGGGGAGGGCTACAGGGGTTTATTACCTGATCATTTTCTTTAGGAAGAGGTTTTAGGGGAAAGAAACGGGTGGGGGTGGGAGTGGTAAGGGGAGACTGGGGAGTCCGTTTCAGACACTTCTCTATGCTTAACTTATTTATTTATTGCATTTTACTTTTAAAGAGTTGGTCTTTTCTGTCTAAATAAAGAAAAAAGTTTAAAAGCATCAAATAAGAGTCTTGGAAAGTTGCGGGGAGGGGATTTTGCGTACTGCGGAGGGGACGAAGGGAGGGAGGTTTGGGAGAGAGACCTGTTAGGAGGGTCCAAGACCTTTGAGGGGTCCAGGCCTTGACCATGGCTTCATGATCCCATTCTTCCACCCTTCCTTGAGGTTTAATCCTGGAATGCTCTGCAGCACTAGGCACAGAGGGAAGAAAGCAGGTCAGCAGGCCTCTCTTGTATCCAGCCCTGTCCCTCTGAAGGCTGGGGACTTCACTCTCATGTTCCTGACCTCCATTTCTCCCTTGTTGGTGGGGGTGAGCTGTCTCTGCACCTACCAGTGGGGATACAGGGAGCTAAGCTTTTGCTCTGTGATTCTGTTACAGGCCCTAAATGTACATTTCCTCATTTAACCTCCCAACAACTCTGTGAGGCGGGATACAATTTTATAGACAGGTTAAAAAGGGCTTGGGAGGGTAATTGACTTATCCATAATCACAAAGCTACCAAGGGATGGCTGCAGGAAGGAAGCCCTATATGTCAGACTCCAAAGCCCATGATTCTCTCATCTTGCAGGCTCAACTACCTGGTCTTTGACCCGAGGCAATGATCCCAACAAGTACCAAGCAGGCTGTCACAGCGAGTCCCATCAGCAGAAGGTGGACTGCATAAGTCCTGAGGTCCCTCCGATTTGGTTCTTAGATTCTTCTCTGTGAACTACTTTAGGGCTGGGTTCAGGGGGCTCACACAGGGGTAGTGTGTGACTTCACAGCATCTAGGCCACTTGCTTTTAGCAGCAACCTGCTACCCCACCCTCATTATGCCCCCCCACTTTAAGCTTGCTCACCTTCCAGCCCAGCCAGCCTTAGGCCAAGCTGTTCCACCAGCGCACAAGGATGTGTGACTCCTCACCACCCACTCCAACCTCAGCCCCGTACTTTGGCCTTCTCTTAAACTGCCCCAAACTGAGAGTAGTACGAAGAGAAGCAACATGTGAAGTGCAATAGAAACATACCTGTGGATATCGTTTCAGGGAAAACAAGTCTCTTAGATTGGCAGAGTCCAGGGATGGGGCCTTACTCAGAAGGAAGAGAATCCAGGCAGGAGCATCTGTAATCTCGAATATGTGGGGGTGTGTGTGCGTGTGTGTGTGTCTGTGTGTGTGTCTGTGTGTGTGTGTGTGTCTGTGTGGTAACAGACACGCAAAAGTGTGTGTAAGGATAGCAGGAGTTGGTATCAACACCAGGAATTTTCCCTTGTACTGTCTCGCTGTGGCCTCACTGCAGTTTCTGGGTCAGGACAGAAAGATGGAAGGTGTATTTGAGACCAAAGAGCATCTCCCAGAGTGACATACTGATTGGTGGGTTCTCCTGGGATGCAGGAGTTGGGAGGCAAAAGGAATCGGAAGTGTCCTCCTCCTGGTATCCCCCCTGATCTCAGGCAACCCCTCACCAAACACTGAAGAATCCTTATTGTCACTGTTCACGGCTTGCCCTTCCCTGCAAGGAGAAGGAGCTCCAAAGGAGCCAGATTTTCTCCAGAGAAGCAGTAGATACAAGTAAAGTTGAATGATGAAGAGGGAGACACAGAGGGGTCTTTTGGGGGGAAACAAAACATTTCAGGGACAGGGATTCTCCAGGTCCTTTTTAAAAATTATTTTAGGGGCGCCTGGGTGGCTCAGTCGTTAGGCGTCTGCCTTCAGCTCAGGTCATGATCCCAGGGTCCTGGGATCGAGCCCCACATCAGGCTCCCTGCTCGGCGGGAAGCCTGCTTATCTCTCTCCCACTCCCCCTGCTTGTGTTCCCTCTCTCACTGTGTCTCTCTCTCTGTTAAATAAATAAAATCTTTAAAAAAAATAAAAATAAAAATAAAAATTATTTTAATCCCAGTATAGTTAGCAGTGTTATATTAGTTTCTGGTATACAATATAGTGATTCAGTAATTCCATACATCACCCAGTGCTCATCATCTCTAGGGACTTTGATGGCAAAACGTAGGATCCTTGGAGACAGAAAAGGAAGCTCTGAACTTGTATCTTGCATAAAAACAGATTTCTTAGGCATCATATTAGCTTCAAATATAGTAGGAAGGGTATAAAGGAGGGTAGTTCTGTTAGCTCCCGAAGTTCACTACCACCTCTTCTGAGCAGGGGGGTCTGAGCAGTAATAAAATGGGAGAGCAGAAGAAGTAAGAAATGAGGACAGTTGGATCCCCCAATTCAGACCAAGCAGGATGAAACTCAGCTGCTTCTTCCAATATGATCAAGTTACTGTTCCAATGTTAATGGCAGCATAAAGAGAAGGGAAAAGGAAAAGAAATTCTTAAGGCAAAAGAGTGGAGCTGACAGATTAATAGCAGGGATTGGGAGGAGCCTTCCATTTATAGAAATGAAAACAGACATTTAGGAAAATATCCTCCATTAGGGGGGCTCCAGGGATGAGAGTGTGGCTGGGGAAAGCCCTGGATAATTCTTCCTCCAATGCATCCCCATGCCCTGGCCATATTTTGAGAGCTTAGAAATGGACAAACATCAGGCAAGGTGTTTCCATTTCCTCAGCAGAGACCCTGCACAGCCCATCCGACTTGCAGGGCTTCGTCTTTTCACTCTCCTGCTAAAATGTCAAAGCCTTCGCGGTCTTGGCTTCTAGTATTTGTGACTGCAGCATTTCCACTTGCGGCCAAGACTCACTCTCTTCTCTGAGTCTGACAACTTGAGTCGCCCTGAGCCAAGCATCTGGTCCTTCGAAGATTCCCATTCTCTGGGCCTTCTCTGGGTCTACTTCCCTGAGTAATCAGGCAGCTTCCTCTTGCCCCCCACAAATGGGGTCTCCCTCCAATATACTGCATCCTCTCATCCACTTGATGAGAATGACTCCCAGCTGTGTGTTTCTAATTGAACTTTTGTCCTGAACTCAGTCTGGGAGTGCCTTCCTCCCTCAGGCTTCCTCATAAGTATCTAGCACCACTATTCACTGTCTCACGCCTCCTATTCAATCCAACTGCAAAGCCCTACTTGTCCTCTCTCTCAAATATATTGTTGACCTACACACATCTGTCTTTCCATCTCCATGGCCACAAAGTCCAAAGTCACCCTCATACCACCAGAGCCCTCTGGTGTCCTCATGTGTCTCTGTGGTTCCCTTCCCGCCCTCCTACAACCTGTTCTTCATAGAAGCCTTCTACAAATCCATTCACAGACAGATGCTGAGTCCATTCTCCACCTTGTTTACCACCGTATCCCCATCACCCTCAACAGTGCCCAGAACATTAGAAGGTGCTCAACAAATAATTAAGAAGTAACTGCTGGATGTCTATATATCTAGATTTCTCACCCATGCTTAAATCATAATAGGTCCAAAGCTAAAACATTTTCTCCCTGTTTCAACTCTTAAATATTTCCATTTTCTAGCCACCTAGACATGAAACCTCAGGAGTCTTTTACTCCTGACACATGCATTCAATGTTATTAAATCACGAAAGATTTTACTTCCACAATTTTTTTCTCACATCCATATCCTTCCTTTCAATTATCACTGCCTCCACTTACCAACTAATCATAACAGTGTCCTAATTGAGCCTTCTGTGTGTATTCTAAAGCACCAGTTTCTAAACTGCAGCTCATTAAAAAAACCTTTTCTTTTAAATGTAGAACACCTCACCCTGGCATTCAAGGCTCTTCAAACCTCATCTTCCATCTTATTCCTACACATCCCTAAGTTCTAATCAAATAGGACTATTCATTGTTCATCTGGACAGGTTTGATCCTTCCCCTCCCCCCATGGCTTTTCATTCCCAATTATAAGTGTCAGGCACATAACAGCTCAATAAACTTTGTGAAAAAACCTTCTTGTTGAAATCCTGCTCATCCTAAATGGTTCATCTTAAACGCCACTTTCTTCATGAAGATTTCCTTAGCTGCTTTCATCCAGAGGTCTTTTTTTCCCTCTCTTCTTCCTAGTCCTTATGGCACTTCAACCTTCCACTGCCGTGTATCATGTCATTCGTAAATCTCTCAGTTCTCTGCTGGGCTGAAGGCGGCAACAATGGCTCTTCCTTTGCCTTTGTATCTGCTGTTGTATAGAACAGGATGACCTGCGCATGGCAGATAGCCAATCAATGTTTGTTTACTTAAACTTCTGTAATTCAACTCTGGGATTCCACTTTTTACTTCTCTACAGATTCTTTCCTTGTTAAAGAAAAAAGAATTATTCCCCCATTATCAGATTTGTCAGATCCCAATTATTTAATGCTGATGGCTGAGTGAATGAGACCCAGAACAAATGTCTCTCCCCAAACTGCCAAAAGAAATGTCAAACTAGTTCTTGCTTTTATAGCCTTCAATCAAGGAGCAAAAGCATATGGTCAGGGGTTAAAAAAATAAGAAAGGTTTACAAAAATAACAAAATATCTGACCTAATGCAAATGCTGAGCTTTGCACAGAGAGGAGCAGGTACTCTTTGGAGTAGGTCATTAGGCCACAGCACCTGGGATTCCTCTGTAAAAACAAAGTACATCCAGGACCACCTTTATTCTCAGGGGTGTGGGCAGAGGAAGGAATACAACCACCCAGAGTGCCTACTATTATGCATTATTATTGTTGTTGTTATATTAGGTTCAGATTCAGGAGATCAGTCTCCTGAGGTATTTGTAAAATGAAATAGCAGATCATGTTGCTGGGGTAGGGGGACAGTGCTAAGATGTGTCCCAAGGGCTTTGCTAGGCTCTATCTGAGTAAGGCTGAGGGAGAGGAGTCCTGTGAGTTTTACCATGGATTTGGGGGGAGGGGGGACTGGCACAATCAACTCTGACATCTGAGGGAGGAGGAGGCATTTCCAAAGGAGCCACTGGAAACAGAACTTTAGGTGAGGGGCCTCCCAGCTTCTCTATCTCCTGCCCTCAAAAGACTGCCCCACTAGCTACCCAGGAGAACCACCTAGGTGTTCCTTCCCATTTTCAGACTGACCTTTCTAACTCCAATCTCAAAGGTCCCTCTTCACTTCTTCCCATGCAACCCAAAGGATGTGTAATCTAGGAAGGCACAGACTACTTTCATCAATAAATCAATTTATTTAAAAGAATATGTTACAATTAATTACACTAAGTGACATTACCAAACAATTTTAGAGTGGTTAGCTCTAGAACAAGGAATGAAAGAAACACTGTTAGCCATTATGTGTCTGTGTATTTTCTCTTCACATTTCTTAAATCACAAATAAAAAATACAAGATACTGCAGTGAAAATACAATTAGAGTTTCTCAAATAAATTAAAAGTATGCATGGCCTGGGGAAAACTGAAGCCCAGCTCACTGGCTTAAAAGGGGGGCATGATATAAAACTGGTGTCCAATTTAGCAACTGGCCAAGTGCCTTCAGCCCACAGCACTCCCCTCTTTGCTCCTACCCTTCCCCAGAACCCTAAGCATTCCCCACACTTGAGATTATTGCTGAGGAGTGAGCTGCTGTCCTGGTATGAGTGAGGCCTGGCATGACGTGCTCAGGGCTAGGGGGAAGGGCAGGCAGGAGGTGGAACTGGAAGACAGGAGTTGAAGAAGCAAATCCACTGCCTCTCTTCTCTTCTGAGTATCAACAGTGTTGTCCTCCCTTCAAAAGGAAGCTAATGGGACACAATCAACCTGGTGAGGGAACCTAGCAGTACGCTGGGCTCCAACAGCCAAATGGTCTCTATGCTGAACTGATCCAGCCAGAGAGCACAATAGTCCCTCCAGGTCTGGAGACCTGAGTCAACCAGGATGCAGTCTCCTCAAGGAAACCTGCCTCTTAGGAACCAGGCTGTAAGGTGGCAAATTCTGAGAGGAGAGAGAGGTGTCCCCTCCTGTCAATGCCCTGTACTGCTGCTTGGATCCAAGCACTAGGTTTGGAGCTACAAGAGGGGATAACCAAAGCTACCGGCCTGGGTGATGACAGGATGAAACTAGACAGGCCAGGCCTAGGAGCTGCCCTGAGCACACACCTGGGCTGAACTTAGGCTGAGGGCAAGGAGAGGGCAGGAAAATGGAAGAGTAGAATAAAAATATAAAGAGCAGAGAGCCCAAAGCATGGCCCAAGGAAACCTTTCTGCAGGGACAGGTTTCTCAGGGCCTGCATTTTCTCCTGATCTGTACAAAACTCTGAGCTTTTACCAAAGAGGATAGAAACTGAGTAAAAGAGGGAAGGACAACAGGAGATCAGGAAGATCCTGCTGGCTCTGCTGGGGCAAAGCAGAGGGGAGGGGGAGCCCCTCCATTTCCCAGAGACAAACTGCAAAAGAAGACTGGGCAGAAGGCTCCCTGGGCACAACCCAGGACTAAGAAAGACAGCAGGGATTGGGGAGAGGAAGTATAGAGCAAGGGGGGAAAGGATGTCACACTAACACTGCTTCATGCAAAAAAGAGCTTGATCCTATGGAGCCACAGTGACCTCTGCCCTGGTCCAGGAGGCCTGCTGTGGGAGGAAGAGGGGAAGGTGCCGTCCTCCAGGGGCTCCCTCCTTCCCCCCCCTTGCTATAACTGGGTGCTTTGTTAGTGGTACAGCCACAAGTAGGGGCTGTTCCTAAATAGATTCTGCCCACAGGCCAATACCCACGGGGCCCTCGCCTAGTCTCCAAAGCACCAAGTGAATGAATGCTCTGCCACAAAGGGACCAGAGCAGCATCCACCCACTCCAAGGGGCCTCCATCCTACGGGCATCCCCCCCGTCTCACATCTCACAACGGGAGGTCAATATTTGGGATAGTGCACGGACTCCAGATTTGTTCATTCCTCTCCCACTCTGAGGGAATACAGGCAAACTGCTGCTATGTTTACAGTTTGAACAAAGCTGGTGCCAAAAGCCTCTTTAGCATTTTGGAGCGGGGAATCAGCATATCTTCTTTCTAGGGTCCTTTGGCTCATTATTAAATTCATTTAAGCCAAAAGAAGATAATCCTGTATCAAAGCTTTCAAACCAGGGATCACTCTCTGTAACATTAAACATTCAGCATCCCTACATTCTGTATTCTATGATTCCACCTAGATTTGAAGAAGGGGAGGGAAGACAGGTGTCCTGTATGATCCCACACTGTCCTGGGGCAAGCAGCTGCCAGGATTACAGGGTGAGAGAGAAAGAAAAGTGGCCTCACGACGATCTGCAAAAACAAGTTACCAAAAAAACTTCAAACCACCCCACCACTGCTCAGTAGAGTGACTAAACCAAGTATGGCTGCCTCCCAGTTAGACAAAGCAAAAGATGCCACCCAATGGAGGTTTTTGTTTAGAAGGTAGAGAAGGGAAAAAGAAAAGAAGGCTCACAGACGTGTTCCAGTTGCACCGGAGCCCAACCTCGAGCTCCCAATGCAGTATTATCTCTAGAGCCTGGGGCTGAGAGTGTTGCCCCACCTGGTCAGCCCAGCCCAGGTCCTGGGATACAGCTCTCAGGATTCAAAAGCTCAAACTGCAAGGTGAAATGAGGAGCTCTTTGAGGGACAAAAAGGTTTATCTTCAGTCTCCTTTTCATTAAAAATTGAGATCCAACTCAAATCAACCATATTCCTACTGGTCCTTCCTGGGTCCTCGGCTGGCTTGGATGGGCACTGGTTTGGTTGGCACAGACCACTGACTCATTCCAAGTTTCCCTAAGGCCTTGGGGATACTGTCAGGTCCCTCCCCAACAAGGCTCTTTAAGGAAGTCACGGAGAATGTAATTGGTTATGGGTGGTTATTGGTCAGGAATGGATAGGGAAAAGCTTAGGTACTTAGGGCATTTCTTCCTTCTTTTCCCCTAAGTCCAATCTTTGTGCCTAAAGGTATTGGCTTTAACTCTGGTCCCTAGTACTCTGCCTGCTTCAGAAACGGCAGGGAAATGAGAAATTACAACCACGAAGTGTTTCAGGTTCCTGTGGCATCAAGCTCCTGAGCTGACCCTCCCCACCATTCTAGGTCAGTGGAGGGTGAGCATTCAAGGGGCCCTCGGGAAGTGAGAAGGAGATGTGGATGGAATGTGGCTAGAAAGCCATGAGTGGAAGAGAGAGATGGACCAGGAAAGTTGTCTTGGAATCAAAGACCACACCAAGTCTTTAGACTCTCCCTGCAGATCTGCAAGCCTTGCTACCCTTGAGAAACACACCTCTTTCTCCTCCCCAGCAGCCTCGTGGAAGATAAAGAAACTATGCTCCTTGCTCCTCAGACTCTACGGCAACCCATGAGCCAGAATCTTCACTCAATACAAAAAAAGGGGGGAAAAAACCCAAGCAGGTTGTAAACTTTTCGAGTCCTTCATGAGGAGAGGTATTTTCCTGGTAAAATATTTTTTTTTCCTTTTTAAAGTTTGTTTCAAAATAAAGAGAGCAAGAGAGAAGTCATGAATTCTAGTGAAAGGTGTGTAAAAACACAAGCTAAAAAAGGTACTGCCATCAATATGAAATTTAAAAAGAAATATATATATGTATATACGTGCAGCTAATTTGTATATATATAATTTTTACATACATACATATATATGTCTGAACAGTGCAAATGGATGGAGTTCATAGTTCCAGTTTTAAAAATATAGTACAAGGAGAGTCTGTTGGTACGAGGCCCAGGTGAAAGGACAAAGATACCTTTGGCGCATTGTTGGGCTTATTTTCCTGTCTTAACTCAGCTGACTCCTGGTGCTGACCAATCTGTCATTCTCTACCAGCTCAATTCCAGAGACATGAAATTCAGAGGGATTATTAATAGTATTTAGTTTAGGGCTTTTGAACATAATGACTTTTTTCCTTTTTCTCTTCTTTTGTGTTAATGGTTACTCTGTCTGACACAGGAGACGAAAGGGGTGAGAGGATGAGGGTGAGGAGGAGGGGTGAGGAAAGGCTAGGTGGCCACATCCCTCTGCTGTGACCGCGCCATCTGGAAAATGTTCTGAAAGGGAAACAGAGAACAGTCATTGGGAAGCCTGAGGTGTCTGCATCTCCTCCCACCTGGTGGCCACCCTCAGACAGAAACAGAAAAATATATGGCTAGATGACTCCATCTGATTGGCCTCCACCTCTGCTATAACTTCCCACCTAGACGCACAGCCTTTTAGACCCAGAAAGGAGCTTAGATATTAGTTATCTGGTTCAGCTTTCCCATTTTATAGATGAGAAAAGACAAGAAACCTGAGATCTAGGGAGGCTCATTTGCCCAACGTTGCAGGGAGGAAAAAAGCTGGGACAAAATCCTGATCTGATTCTCAGAGCCCAATGTTCTTTCTACTATACCAAGATTATAAATTTTTTATAATCCTGACTTTACCTTCTGAACTTCAGAAACATTGTCTTTGAGAATCAGTAGCAAATTATTCAGAATCTTCCAAATTCTGCTCCAGCACTGGCAAATATGGACAGCAGTAAAACAGGAGCAGAACCCTTCCCACACATACGCATTCTTGGTTCACCCAGACAGGTTCTGTCACGACTTGTCTAGTCAGAACAGCTAAAAGCGAGGACAGCTGCCCTTTTGGGTCAGGAACAACATAGGCAGTGATTTGATTAAAAAACAAAAACAAAACCACAGCAGAGGAGGGTCCATGAAGTCATGGGAGATGGAATAGCCTACAGCCAATGGCTACACACAGACAAAAGCAGGGCTTCTTTTGCACAGTCTATTCAGCCTCCAAAGGCTGGAAGAATAACCGCTCTAGAAGAATAAGCAGTCTCTAACTAATATTCCTATAAAGACTGAGATGGAGGTGAAGGTCCCAGGTATTTGGCCACAGGCCTATCACTTCAAACAAACAAACAGATAAAGTCAATTCAAGATTGTTTAGAATTACCTCTTTTCTCCACTTGAGCTCACAGAACACCCTTTCGAAGCATTCATGCATATAATTAAACTGAAAAACAAAAACAAAATAGCAACACTGACTTCTCAAGATCAGGCACCACAGGGCCATGCCTTGGAACTCCTGCCCTGTTACCCCACCTCCCAAACTTGCTCAACCTAGAGAAAAACCCTGACAAGCACCACAAAACAAAACAAAACAAACAAACAAAACCCAGGCCTGGTTCATCTACTATTCTCTGGCGCCTTCTAGTGGTAGTTGTGAGTCAAACGGGATGTGAAACTGCCAATCCTAGTCAGTCCTCCAGGAAAGACAGGAAGATAACCTGGGGCTCTAGGGTTCAAAAAACAACTGCTACCTCTATAGCTCTCCCCATTTATGCATTCAGCTTGAAACTTCAAACCCAATCTACTTTCCCCAAGACAGTTTCCCTGTCTACCACTCACGTATGGTGTGAAGATTTTAACCCATCGAGGCTTCTTCTCTCCTCTGGCATATTCAAAGCAGAAGGCCATTCCTTCTTCATCTGTATCCCATCGCTGCATCTCATCCCATTCAAACGCTATTACCTGGTTCTAAACAACCGAGAACAAGAGCGTTAAGTCCGAGAATGCTGGGGAGCTTAGCTAGGATGGTTCTGAAGCAGACAGCAGAAGTGAAATGAGTGAGATGTCTGCATCATTTTAAAGAAAAGACTTTGACAGAAGAGTAAGAGTCAGCGTGAGGAGCCAGGAAGGTAAGGATTAGTGTGGATCCAGTGCCAATTTACCTACCCCATCAAAATAGCTTTGATTTCATCTCCCCTCCCAACAGGAACTAAACCCCAGCAAGTGAGTGAGCAATTGTGTCCCTAGTGCTCCCAGCCCCAGCCCCATGGTGAACTGTCACCTCCAGCTGTCCTTCTTCAGTGCAGGCATGCAGTTTAAAGTGCATGATGCTAATGGCTGTGATGACATGTCCCTTCCTCCTGGAGTCACAGGCACAGTGGGGGAAGATGATTTCATTGTAGCCCTCACAAGTCCTTAGCATGTTGAGGTACTAAAAAAAAAGGAAGGCAAAAACAGTGTTACTGTAGTATTAAACCACCATGAAGAGAACTCTCACCCAGCAACCTGAAGACCATGCTCTGGTCTCACAGCCAGCCCTAAGAAGAGCCAGGACTCCGAGCAGATCCTTTGCTCCACTTCCAGCTTCTACCTTCGTACTTCCAACCCCATCTCCTTTCTCTACCCTGTAAGTACACAATGGAGCCAGAAGAGGCGCTCTGTGTAGAGGGGGACTCACAATGCCATTAAGTCTGCCTCTCCTTTCACTTGCCTCTGGGATGGGAATCAAACCGATCTGCATGATTAAGGAAAGGGAGCTCATGTCTCCTCCCAAATCAAAAGTTATAAGGATCTCTGTGAGGAGGAGTAAGCTACCCCACATCTCATACTCATAATATGTTTAAGTTGAAAGAGACTGCTAAAGGTAGGCCCAGAGTCTCCCACAGGAGACTTGCTTAAGGTCACAGGTGAAGCAGTCAAGATTAGAAGCCAGGTTTAATTTCTTGGCCACTGGTTCTTTCTCTATTGCCGCTAGTCCCCAGATCAGTGTCACCACCCCCTGGTCTCCAGTACCTATACCTCCTTAAAAAGCACGTGGACCAAACTGAGTGGCATATACAACCCTCAGAGGTACAGTGCTACAGGACTGATTCAGAAAGGACTCCAACTCGGCTTTGTCCTTTCCCCTCTACAATGAAAACTGGCCTCTTTCACTCAACGCACTATTTTGAGTTAAGAGGGGAGAGTAAAAGATGAGTGGGAAGGAAAATAGAACAGAAATAGGGAAAAGATGATTAAAAAAAAAAGAGATGCATGTACTCTGACCCAGTTTCCTCTCAGGGACTGACTAGGAAATAACAAAGAGCCTTGAGTCCCCACACACAGGAGAACAGAGCACACTGGGGACATGCAGGGAGCGCTGGAAGGAAGACAAAGGCACGGCACACTAGCTGATCTACACTAGATGGGCAGGGAGACTGGAACACACTGCAGAGTCACCTTCTGCCTAAGAAGAGACAAAGGGACCTAGGCACAAAAAGGACCCTGGGCAACCTGTAGCTCTGGTACCAACGAACAGCACCAAGACCATTGCTACTGCCCAGAGACTGTCTAGGAAGACCTAAAGGTCCACAGAAAAAAATCACACCACATGCTCCCTTCCCTACTTTGTATTTACTTCTGTTTAGGTATAATGGCAACTTTGAAGGGGAAAATTATAAAATGACAGCAAGAACACAGCGACAGGAAATACCACAATACCTGATTTGTGTCATTTTTCTTTTCTCATTTCTCCTTCCTTTTATCACCCTACTCCATCCCCCTATCTCATCATCCTTCCTGTACTAGGGATAAAAGTAGATACTGCTTGGCCCTGCCATTAGCACTCTGAGCAAAAAGATATCTCTGGGCACTAAACTTTGGTAGATAGGACAGGCAGTGCCATGGAATAAAACTCTTCTGGCGTTATAAGCAGAAACAAAGGTTGGGACAGGAAGCAGGTACAAAGAGTGGTCAAGAGCCTGGGCCCAGACTACCCTTGGCTTGAGTCCTGGCTCCATCACTTCCTAACTATGTCACCTTGGGCAAGGTACTTGCACTGTAGCAAATTACTAAATCCCAGGAGCCTTAGTTTCCTCTCCTGTGAAAAGGGAAATAGTAATAGCACCTACATCACACAGTTACTTGTGACCATTCAAGTATTTAGCGTAGTACTTAGTACATAATTAGGTATTCAATAAATGATAGCTTAAAAAAATAATTTTAAAGGCTCCATTATCCTTAGCCAGAGGGCTAAACTATTTTCTCTCTCAGGAATGCCCTGTGAAATGATGTATATGAATATTATTCTTAAAAACTCCAGGGGAGGGGCGCCTGGGTGGCTCAGTCGGTTAAGCTACTGCCTTTGGCTCAGGTCATGATCAGCGGGAAACCTACTTCTCCTTCTCCCTCCGCCTGCCGCTCCCCCTACTTGTGCTCTCCTGCTCTCTCTCTGTCAAATAAAGTCTTTAAAAAAACCCAAAACTCTGGGGGGGAAAAGCATGTGCGTGAGACAGATGAAACATGAACAGTAGTGGAAGGTTGCTGAAACTGGGTAATGAGTACATGGGGGCTAAATGTACTATTCTTCCAACTTCTTTGGAATATTTGAGTATTTGAAATATTCTACAATAAAATATTAAAGGGAAAAAGAAGAGTGCCCTGCAAGCAGGCTTGCAAGCGCTCAATCCACGGCATCCTCCTAACACAGTCATGGGAAAGTCTGCATGCTCAGTAAGCAGCAAATTCTGCTCAAAGGTGCTTAGGACCTCTGCAAATGCTGGAAGGTGTCACACAGCCTTGGGACTGGTTCTGCTCACATTCTTTACCAAAAGAGCCTTACATATAACACATTTGCTGAGATTTCTCCTCTTTGAGAAGCACCACTATTGTTTTAAAAAAAAATATTTCTGCCATATTCCTAATAGGGAGCTTTATTTTATTTCTTAAAAAGAGAAACATGTAGACAAAGGGAGGGATTAGGAAAAGCCATCAGATGAGGCATGGAGCTATGCATACCCTGACCTCTCTCTGTGACCTTGTATGAATTACTCTGCCTGGGGGCTTCCCCTCTGCCATCTGGGAATAAAGGCCAATGCGGCCAGCTTCTGTCCCTGCTATAGGGAAAAACACATGCTCTGAAGCCAGACAGAAATAGGTTCAAATTTTAGTTCCACTTCTGACAAGCTAAGTGATATTAAGTCAGAATCTTCATCTCTCAGACTCTACTTCTCCACACCGCTGCACAGTTATTGTAAGGAGGAAATGAGAATGTGCATATTGTGCCTAGAGTAGTACCAGGCACACTCTATGTGCCCCTCTCTCTCACCTTTGAGTCAAAATGCTGATTTATCCCTCCATATTCAAAAATGTAGTTCTTGAAAGCAAAGGACCTTTAGGGGACTTTCTAATGGCATTAAGTTCTAAAAATAGCCTGAATGGAAACTAAGGGCACCTGTGGCCTTGGTATGATGACAGAGGTAAAATCTCATATGGGAAATATAAGGTTTTCAGATTCTCAGGTCAGGTAGTATTTCTCAGCTTTAGGCAAATCTCTACACTCCTAGATTTGCACAAAGTATAAAGATATGAGCTGTCCTCTGTATTTGGAAAACAAGGGAACTTACAGATGTTTAAGAATTTTGGAGTATTTTGTCAAGAGTCTACGTGATAGCTGGCAATCCAAATATTCCCATTTTATGGAAAAGAAACTAAAACTGAGAAGTTGTTGAAGGTCTCACCGTGATTTGGCAACTAATAGTAGTGATTTGGCCTAATCTTGGGCCTATCAACCATATTAAGTTGCTATCAAGACACATGGGATCAGAAGGGCCCATCTGAGTGGGAAGTTTCAATGAATTGAATCTGACCACTGGGTAGACTAATGTCTTTGAACACTAATTACTTGAATACATGAAATTACACTTGAATAAAATTCATGCTTTTCAACCTTTGGTGGGATTTTATTTAAAGTCTAATTGCAATATTATAGGGCTAGTACTTACTTGTGGCACTAGGTTTTCAAGACAACAGAATTCCATAAACGTTTAAGCATATCTTATACTCAATTCCAATGATCCAAGGGGGAAAAATCAACTGTACTCGAGGTCTGTTGTTGTTGTTGTTCTTTAAGATTCATTTATTTAGGGGCACCTGGGTGGCTCAGATGGTTAAGCATCTGCCTCCGGCTCAGGTCATGATCCCAGGGTCCTGGGATCGAGCCCCGCATCGAGCTCCCTGCTTGGCGGGGAGCCTGCTTCTCCCTCTCCCTCTACTGTTCCCCCTGCTTGTGCTCTCTCACTCTCTCTATCAAATAAATAAATAAAATCTTAAAAAAAAAAAGATTCATTTATTTATTTGAGAGAGAGAGTGTGCACAGGTGGGGGGGGGCAGAAGGGGAGGGAGTGAGAGTCCTAAGCAGAGGCACGCACGCAGGCCTCGATCTCATGACCCTGAGATCACGACCTGAGCTGAAATCAAGAGTTAGATGCTTAACCAACTGCGCCACCCAATCACCCCTGTATTCAAGTTCTTAACTGAGTGATTACAAGATACAAATTTGAGTCTAAAAGTAATTTTGTAATAGATTACCAAGCTTGTTAAATTCAGATCTTTTATATTTTGCCATAGGACAACCCAAACCTATTTAAATATTTTTAGCACCTTCTACTGTGCCTGGCACACACTTGGTAATCCACAAATATTTGTTGTCGAATGCACAAATGGAAGATAGTGTGTCTGGAGTACTACATGTGCAAAGAAACAATATGTATTCCATACTGAAATTATCAGAAGCCCTTATGTAAGTACTTTGATTTGTTGCCTTTGGCAAAGGCAAAGAAGTATTTCAGAGGCTGATAGTCCTTTAGTAGTTGGTCCTTTTCACCAAAAAGATGCAGATGCGTTGGTCAGAATCATGCATTAATATAAAGAAGACGATGCCATGATCTTAAAGAACAGGTGGAAATTGAGGTTTTTTTTTTTTTTTTTAAGATTTTATTTTTTTGAAAGAGAGAACAGGGGGAGGGTCAGAGGGAGAGGGAGAAGCAGACTCCCCACTGAGCATGGAGCCCGACAACACGGTGGAGCAGGGGGGCCCTCAACCCCAGGACCCCAAGACCAGGACCTGAGCGGAAATCAGATGCTCAACCAACTGAGCCACCCAGGTGCCCCAAAATCAAGTTTTAAAATCCTGTCTCTCACATAGTAAAATTCCCTTTACCAAAATTCTGCCAAGAATTAATTCTGTTTAAAAGATTTGTGTGTTGTCTATTTTAGCCTGTTGGTATGCAGAACATTGGTAAATGGTTCCCTGATCTCTGGCAGTTTTCTAAGACAAACAGATTTATTACTTTTTGTCATTTAAGCGATAAAATAACTATCCCAGCTAGATAAAAGATTATGGGCTGAGTTCAATGGCTGACTTGTTTGTATTCTTATTCCAACCCAATTAGTTTAAAAAGATAATGTTCCCTCATAAAAAAGTGCACACACAGAGGGTACAAAAGAAATTCAGTGATTAGCATCATCACCAATGCAATAACTGTCTTGTGTGAAATCATGAAAAACTGTAATTGGAAAACTTTCCACTATATGTGAATTTGCCAAGAAAGAAATTTTAAAATGCTATGAATGAAATTTTATGTAAGCATTCTTTACAAATTTTACTTTTGACAATTTCCATTCCTGTGTTTATGGCAGGTACAAACTGAAAACTCATTTTAAAACATTTAAGGAATATTGTAGACAGCCGCTCTCCAACAGAACTTTCTGTGATGATGAAAATGTTCTGTATCTGGGGCGCCTGGGTGGCTCAGTTGGTTAAGCGACTGCCTTCGGCTCAGGTCATGATCCTGGAGTCCCTGGATCAAGTCCCGCATCGGGCTCCCTGCTCAGCGGGGAGTCTGCCTCTCCCTCTGACCCTCCCCACTCTCATGTGCTCTCTCTCATTCTCTCTCTCTCAAATAAATAAATAAAATCTTTAAAAAAAAAAAAGAAAAGAAAATGTTCTGTATCTGAGCTGTCCAACATGGTAGGTATTAGCCATATGTGGCCACTCAACTTGAAACGAGGCTAGTGCACCTGAGGAATCGAATTTTAAATTTTATTTAATTTAAATGAGTTTAATATTAAATTTAAATAGCTACATGACGCGAGCAGCTATTGAATCAAACAGCACAGCTCTAAGATAGCACACTAACCAAAGGCACCACTGAGCATATATGTTTTAAGCAACTGCAGAGAAGGAAGTTATAAAAACAAGTAATTTTGCAATTGCTAAATCACAAATAAAATAATTTTTTTTCCAAACATTTGACAGAGAGAGAGAGAGCAAGAGTGTGCGGGGCAGGGGGAATGGCCAGAGGGAGAGGAAGAGAGACAATCTCAAGCAGACTCCCTGCTGAGTGCGGAGCCCTACATAGGGCTTGATCTCATGACCCTGAGATCACTACCTGAGCCAAAATAAAATAATTTCTAATGTTAAAAATCTAAATATCAACTCTTCGAGAACTGATATTTACATATTAAATGTTCTCCACATCTTTTGTTTTAGAACTTTTTATCAAAAAACAGTACTGTTTATTGTCAATAATAAAATTAAATACCCACATGTAGCAAAATACCCTCTTATATGCTAAATGGAGGAACATAATGGGCATTACATGAAGGCCTATATCCCCCTCCTTTTTTTTTAAATTAATTAAGCCACTGACCAGTTGTAACATCTTTCAAAAATGACTGGAACAACATGTTTAAGAGATTAGAAGAGGTGTTTTATAAAGAGATTATGGGGACATAAACCTACCATGACCATTTTCCTTTGTTCATACAGCTTCTGTAATTGGTAGGACTTTTCCTCTGCTTTGATATAACCTTTTTTCACATCATCAACAGCCTGTCACCAAAACAAGGGCAGAGAAGAAAGGAACATCAAAGTCATTATCAAGCATATTCTTGATAAAAATAAAGAGATACAGATTCTTTTTCAGAACAACTCTTATCCATTTGGACCATCATCATCATCACCAGTGAACTCTGCCACAAGGATATATTTATTGGAATAAATAGCATTTAAAGAGTGCCCAATATGTGCTCAAGAATTGTTCTAGGCACATGAGGGATCTTGTTTCTCCTGTTAAGAGATTTAAATTCCAGTTAATTTATACAGGTTGAAGCTATTAGAGAACACTGAAAGATATTATATAATTGTTAAAGATAACAATGAGGTAGCAAAGATGTATGGTATCGATAGTGAGTGATACACAGTAAGAACAGCAGAGTTTTTTGCTAATTATAGTTATCAGGGAAAACTTGGTTGGATCCCAAAGGTTAGGCTGAACAGAAAAAACTACAAGTGGAAGTCAGGAAACAGGAATGCATCTGAGCTTAAATACATTCGGGAGACAGATCTGCCTGATTTAAAGAAAGGGTATGTGTCAGGGGACAACAAAATATAATGCTGGATGGGTAAGTTAACAGATTATGAAGGATCCCAGAAAACAGGCACAGAAATTTAGACTTAAGGACAGCACTAAGGACTACTGGAGCTAAAATAAGCAATAAAAATTTGTGTTATTTTTAAAAGACAGACTGATTTGTATATGGGTGCCAAATGAACCAAGCTACAGAGAGAATGAAATAAGGGAGACCGATGTTATGGTGCTTTAAGCATGAAGTGAAACAAGATTGTAAAACTAGGGTGGTAACAACTGGAAGACAGGAAGTGATAAATCTGGGATCGTACATGGACAAAAATCCCCAAAAGGACTTGATACAGGCATGAAGGTACCTAGGTATAATATGCTTATTCTCAACTACTCCTGGTTCAGCTATATGAAATATACGTCCCCTTCCCAACCTCAGCCTACCCCAAGAAAAACTTTAAAAATCTAATAGAAGGGAAAATTCATCTTTGGGAGAGAAAAAAAAAAAAAAGGAAGGAAAAGAACAAACAGAATCACTTGTCCAGGGTATTCAGAATCCAATCTCAGTGATTTGCTACAAGGCCGACTTTTGTAGGCACCAGGCTGGGGCCACTTGAACCTTTACCAGAAGACTGCTGACTTCTTTAAGGTAAAAATCATTCCCCATAGCCTTTTAAGAGAAAATATTTTACATAACATAATGAGTTCAGAGTTGAAGTCAATAAACCATTTCAACTTCTAGCTCTGTCACCTAGCAAAGTACACTTGAGTATGGGTATGGTTATGGTACACAGTGGGAATGCAGGAGGAAATGGAGCTAGAGTCTCATCTTCTATAGTGGGAAATTAAGAGATACTGCTTGAATCTGAAAATTCAAGTAGGAGCAATATAACCAAGTCATAACAGAGACATGGAAGTAAATATAAAACAAAACAAACAACAAACAAAAGCTAAAGGGGGTGAAAATGGTTGTCTAGGGGGAGCGGAGATAAAGATAAGTGGAATAATTAATACTTTTCCTAATAACCTGTGTAGAACTATTTGATGCTTTAAACTCTATGTATGTGTAATTTTGAAGAAAAGTTTTTTAATAAGTACATAGCCATATGCTCATTTCCTGTTGTTTAAAAAAAACAATAATAAATTTATTCTTGGGGCACCTGGATGGCTCAGTCGTTAAGCATCTGCCTAGGGCTCAGGTCATGATTCCGAGGTCCTGGGATCGAGCCCCGCATCAGGCTCCCTGCTCAGCAGGAAGCCTGCTTCTCCCTCTCCCACTCCCCCTGCTTGTGTTCCCTCTCTCACTGTGTCCCTCTCTGTCAAATAAATAAATAAAATTTTTTAAAATAAATAAATAAATAAATAAATTTATTCTTAACTCCAGGACATCTTTACTTCTTAAACTTATTTATCTTCTGTTAAATGGGATAGAACATTTTATTTTTTTAAAGATTTTATTTTTATGTAATTTCTACATCCAACATGTGGCTCGAACTCACAACCTGAATATCAAGAGTTGCATCTTCTACTGACTGAGCCAACCAGTTGCCCCATGATAGAACATTTTAAAAATGTAACTTAACTAAGATCCAGGAGGCAAAGCAATTTATCCAAGGAATTCACACTGGATTGGCAAATTACATACTACATATAAGCAGAAAAAGAAATCAGGCCTTTCCAGGAAAATCACTTCACCTACCTGATGAAAAAAGTAGGTAACAGCAAGGTCATTGTCATTTAAGAGGATTTCTTCTTCGGTGGTAAAAAGCCACTTCCGAATGGTTAGGCAGGTGCCTGGCACAGCTGATGTGTAATTCTGGACGTAGAGTTTATGAGGAAATTCATTAGGTGCCAGCTTACGTACTGAAGAGAAGGCAAAAAAAAAAAAGAAAGAAAGAAAGCTAAAGTGAAAAGATATGTAAGGAATTTCCTCAGCACAAACTGTGTAAAACAGATTAAGAATGGCAGGCTATCCTTAACCAGAACACTGGCTTAGAACCATCAAGTTACTCTGCTATGGGACCACAAAATAACCATTTCTCTAGCCAAATCTATCCTTCTAACTATGACTATGGCCAATCGAGCCTCAAACTGACGGAAATCTATCACTTGTAATGACGCGCCCTTGAACATGTTGACTGTGCAGACAGCATCTATTCCAAAGTCAATTAAAATATCTTATCCATTATCTGGTAAGTTACAGCAATGTCCACTGAACATCATTAATGCAAGCCTCTCCTCTTACCCACCCAGCTCTGGTGCATTCAGTCTCTCATGTGGCAATTCTCAATGAACTGCTTCTATTGTTAAGAGCTGAAAGGCTCTCCCCACTCCCTATCCCCAACTCTAAGACATTCATCAAAGTGAAAAGTATCTTCTCAGTAATGTTTCTTCCTCTTCCTAACAAGGCACAGCAGGATAAAACACTATTGTGTTTAATTTCTACGTTACTTTTCTTTGGAAAGGCTCAGAGTTTTCTTCTCTTGATGTTTACTTGACTTTGTAACACTGCAAAAACAAAGATTTAATATTTCCCATTTTATTTGTTAACTAAAGCTTAGAAAAAAGGGGTAAGATTAGAATCCAAGTGCCGTGGTTCCCTAGCAATCCTCTGTAACATTTATATCTGCTCATTAGACCATAGGGAATTGGGAAGATGAAGAGTAATAAGGAGATGGCTGCTTCAGGGGGAATCAACCTTGTTATACCTTGACCAGGGATGGCAAGGTGACCCAAACCTACCAAACTCTCCCCCTTTCTGGATGAGGAGGGTGGGATCAATCAATATCTGTCATTCCTGGCCTTAGCCCCATATATATATGATGTAGAAAAGACCCATAAACTATAGGAAATCTATGTCATTAACAGCAAGCACTCGGACTTCCTCCCCTTTGTGATCTCAGTGCAACCAATGTGACCAGCATCCCTAAGCTTTTGTAAAATAACATATGAGAAACTTCCTGTCACCATGCAATAAAATTTCCTAGAAAGAGAATATGGAAAATTAAATACATGCACTAAAGCAAAGGTTTTTAAGCAATGTATCTCTTTTCTAACTCCTGAAAATAAAAAGCTATTCTTAATTATCTACAAAAAGCATAAAAGTACACTAAAACAAGTTGTGGCTAAATGGAATATCCTTCTTTTTGGCTATTTCATTGGAATATATTAATTTTGAAACTCTGATTTTAAAAAACGTCATGAAGTTATCAGTGCTAGGTATAAGTATGTTATACTTACAAAAGAGGAAAAAGGATCTACAGTGATCAGACACCCTTTTGACTTGGGCTTAATAGGATCTGCCTAGTCTGCTTGTGGGAGATAGTCCTAATGAGTGGGATTTCCCCTTCTGCAAGCTCTTATTCTCCAGGCAAACAGTTTCAGTATGACAGCTTCTGGGAGCTTCAGTCTGATAGTATTAGAATAAAATACCCTCAAACAAAACTTAAATTAGCCGACTGGCACTTACCAAAGGAATGATTGATCACTTCAAATAAGGCAAAGTAATTCACCGTCGTACTGTCCATGCCAACCTTTGCTGCAATAGCCTATAGTGTAAACAGAATAGATTCATTTTAGGGTAACTAAATCAAACAATACTTTGGGAAAAGACAGGTGTGTGCATGTACAAGGAGGGAAAGGGAGGAATTTTGCTATCTTGGTTTCACATAAACTAAATTCATCGTCTATAGCTATTCTTCTTTTTATATATGTGTACATGCACTCATGCACACATATGTATGAAATAAAAGGGGAAAAATATACCTGTATTTGACCCAGTTATGATCTCTAAATATGATTTCCCCCTCCAATTCAAGCTGGTAATAATCTCTCCTTAAATATCATCTTTTCTCTCTGAAATATGATTTCATCCCACGAAGAAGGTCTTTTTTAACACCACTTATAAGTCATGTGCTTGATAAGAACAGATCTTAAGAAGAAAATAAATTCTTAAATATCCACTCTCGCACATTTAACCTATACATTTAATACAGGCTGTTAACAACAAAATCTGTATCTTTGGTTCTTGAGCTTAAAAGAGTTTGTCAATTTTGTTCATGCTTCAAAATTATTCTTATTTATTTTTTGGACGATCCATGCCTCAGCCTGGGGACCTCCATTTCCTAAGAATTATCACCATGAATATCTATATGAAAACAGTAAAATGTTGGGACAACAGAGGAATATTAAACAAGTATTAGGGGATGCCTGGGTGGCTCAGTCAGTTAGGCGTCTGCCTTCAGCTCAGGTCATGATCCCAGGGTCATGGGATTGAGTCCCACATCAGGCTCCTTGCTCAGCAGGGAGCCTGCTTCTCCCTCTACCTGCCACTCCCCCTGCCTGGGTTCTCTCTCCTCTGACAAATAAATAAAATCTTTAAAAAACAAAACAAAACAAAAACAAGTATTAGTCCTTACTTTCTAGGAGCTCATATGACAACAAACAATTGAAAGACTCCACGTGCAAATAAATGAAAACTGGAATTACAAACAGAAGACAACAAAACTCAAAAAACACAAAATAGTACCACAATTCTTTTTCAAGATCAATCCCAATATAAATAAGGTATTAACTGAACAAGATAAAATTGTTAAATACTAGTGTCTCAGTAAACCAAATATAATTATATCCTTCTTCCCAGATCTCTTCACATATCAAACAAACCTAAGTTCATCCCTGATGTGAGATAGAAACTGGAGATTATAAATGTTCTAAGTCACCATTCTACACTGTACTGAACAGAAACTGAAATGCTTTCAAGGTTTGGAAAATGGCTGGGGCGCCTGGGTGGCTGTCGTTAAGTGTCTGCCTTCGGCTCAGGTCATGATTCCAGGGTCCTGGGATCGAGCCCCCGCATGAGGCTCCCTGCTCAGCGGGAGGCCTGCTTCTCTCTCTCCCACTCCCCCTGCTTGTGTTCCCTCTCTCACTGTCTCCCTCTCTGTCAAATAAATAAATAAAATCTTTAATTAAAAAAAAAAAGGTTTGGAAAATGCCTTATAGCTGCAAGTCTCAGGATGAGGAGAAAAGTGTCAAAAAAATAAATAAGTAATTGGCCTTGCTAGAGAAATACTGGGGGGAAAAATACAAAACAAAACATCAGCAACTTGTAAAATTAACATTTTCCTTGCAATCACTGCACCATTTTGTAATTTCAGCAGTACCTCAAATTCTGCACATATCCTCTGCCATGGTATATAGTACATGAGTAAATGTATAGGGAACAGATTTGTTTCTTTGCTACAAAGGAAAAATAAATATTAATATAGAGAAACCTGTCTCCCTGAAAGTCTTGATCAAATCAGGATTAAAGATAAACAAAAAGGCCTAGGGTGCCTGGGTGGCTCAGTCGTTAAGCGTCGGCCTTCAGCTCAGGTCATGACCCCAGGGTCCTGGGATCGAGCCCTGCATCGGGCTCCCTGTTTGGCGGGAAGCCTGCTTCTCCCTCTCCCACTCCCCCTGCTTGTGTTCCCTCTCTCGCTGTGTCTTTCTCTGTCAGATAAATAAAATCTTAAAAAAAAAAACAACCAAAATGAACTATTGGAACCTCATCAAGATAGAAAGTTTTTGCATAGCAAAGGAAACAGTTGACAAACCCAGAAGACAACCTAAAGAATGGGAGAAGACATTTACAAATATCAGATAAAGGAACAGTATCCAAAATATAAAGAACTTATCAAACTCAAGCCCAAAAAACAAATAATCCAGTCAAGAAATGGGCAGAAGACATGAACAGACATTTCTCCAAAGAAGACATAGACATAGACAAAGAAGGCCAACAGACACATGAAAAAAATGCTCAACATCGCAAGGCATCAGGGAAATACAAATGAAAACCACAATGAGATACCACCTCACACCAGTCAGAATGGCTAAAATTAATGATGTTGGCAAGGATGTGGAGAAAGGGAAACCCTCTGACACTGCTGGTGGGAATGCAAGCTGGTGCAGCCACTCTGGAAAACAGTATGGAGGTTCCTCAAAAAGTTAAAAATAGAGCACTATTAGGTATTTACCCAAAAGATACAAATGTAGGGATCTGAAGGGGCACATGCACCCCAATGTTTATAGCAGCAATGTCCACAATAGCCAAACTATGGAAAGAGACCAAATGTCCATCAACAGATAAATGGATAAAAAAGATGTGGTATATATATACAATGGAATATTACTCAGCCATCAAACAGAATGAAATCTTACCATTTGCAACGATGTGGATGGAATTATTATGCTAAGCAAAATAAGTCAGTCAGAGAAAGATAATTATCATATGATTTCACTTACATGTGGAATTTAAGAAATAAAACAGAGGATGGGGAAGGGAGGGAAAAATAAAATAAGATGAAATCAGAGAGGGAGACAAACCATAAGAGACTCTTAACTAAGGAAACAAACTGAGGGTTGCTGCAAGGGGGTGGGTGGGCTGATGTGGTAACTGGGTGATGGGAATTAAGGAGGGCATGTGACGTAATGAGCACTGGGTGTTATATACACTGAACACTACCTCTGAAACTAATAATACACTACATATTAATTGAATTTAAATTAAATTAAACTTTAAAAAATATATATATATATATATATAATTTCTCACTGAAAGAAACCAGGACTCCTGAGGAAAGTGGCTGATTCTAGATCTAGGATGAGAAATATACAAAGATGAGGCCAGAACATTTTGTTGTACCAAAAAGCAAGAGTGCTATTACAAACAAATAAGTTGCATCAAAAGAATACAGAAGCAGACATGAAGGAGCTTCCACTGGTCAAAAATGGAACAATCTGAGCATCAAAGATAATATATGATTAAATCACATTAAATACCTAAAAACCCATGATACTAAAATAAAATAAAATAAAACAAAATAATTATCTCACTGGACATCACTGGGATCAACTAGGACACCAATTCTTTACTCTGACAATTGGCAATTAAAAAAATTCAGTATTTGGGGGGCGCCTGGGTGGCTCAGTCGTTAGGCGTCTGCCTTCGGCTCAGGTCATGATCCCAGGGTCCTGGGATCAAGCCCTGCATCAGGCTCCCTGCTCAGCGGGAAACCTGCTTCTCCCTCTCCCACTCCCCCTGCTTGTGTTCCCTCTCTCACTATGTCTCTCTCTGTCAAATAAATAAAATCTTTAAAAAAAAAAAAATTTCAGTATTTATCCTCCCTTTCCTACAAACTATATTTTAGGGTAACTACATAGCCCTAGTTAATAAGGCAAAGTTCTTGGGCGCCTGGGTGGCTCAGTTGGTTAAGCGACTGCTTTTGGCTTAGGTCATGATCCTGGAGTCTCGGAATCAAGTCCCACATCAGGCTCCCTGCTTGGCAGGGAGTCTGCTTCTCCCTCTGACCCTCCTCCCTCTCATGCTCTCTGTCTCTCATTCTCTCTCTCGCAAATAAATAAAATCTTAAAAAAAAAAAAAAATTAAAAACAAAAATAAGGCAAAGTTCTTTACAGAAGAATTCTACCCAACAAATACAAAGAAATGACAGAATTAGAAAACCAGTACTTTGCAACCCTTTTAATGAAATCACTGGTTAAGGCAGCAATCATAGATAATACACTCATCTGATTACAGACCAATGGGAAATTTTACAATAGAGAGCCCAGGTTATCACCACCTAAACCCACTGATTAATCTTAGTATCACTAAAAGTGGGATAATCAGACATTGTGTAACTCTGCTGAAAAGCAATAGGATGTGTGTGTATATATATATATATATATATATCACCAATTATGAAGTATTCTTATTAAAAAAAGCTGAACCTGAACCTAATCGAGCCTCTAGAACAAACTTCAATTCACGCAAAATGTAAGCAGAAGATGGACATATTAAATGACACAGATAAAAGAAACAAACAGATAAATTCAGAATGTGGGACACTGCACAACACAGACCCAATTTCTACAACAAACCAATAACACGGAAATAAAAAGTTGGGGAAGGGAAGGGAGACTGCTTTATATTAAAACAAACATAAAAACCAAACCTCGTTTAGATCCAGATTTTACCAAACCAACTATAAAAAATCATTTTCAGACAGTTGGGAAAATTTGACTATGGATTTGTTATTAGTTAATGCCAAGGAAATATTGTTAATTTTTTAGGTCTGATAATGGCTTTGTATTTATATAAGAAGAATGTCCTTATTTTTTTTAGAGATTTATACTGAAAATATACACAGGTCCAATAAGATGGAATTTGCTTTAACATATTTAAACAAAGGGGTGCCTGGGTGGTTCAGTCGGTAAAGCGACTGCCTTTGGCTCAGGTCATGATCCCAGGGTCCTGGGATCAAGCCCTGCATGAGGCTCCCTGCTCAGTGGGGAGTCTGCTTCTTGCCCTTTCTCTCCGTCTGCCCCTCTCCCCCTGCCCGTGTTCTCTCTTTCTCTGTCCCAAATAAATAAAATCTTAAAAAAAAAAATTTAAACAAAGGAAAAGGAAAAAAGGATACATAATACAAATGTGGCAAAATCTTGATGATTATTAAATATGAGTGATGGAAAAATGGAGGTTCACTGTACTGTTCTGTTTTCATGTATGTTAAGTTTTTTACAATTAAAAAGGAGGGGGGCTAATCATACCTACTATGACCCAGGATATATACTGTACCTTTCTTTCAAGAAGAGCAAAGTACTTTCACATTAATAATAACATCAACAAGAGTAGCTAACATTTAATAACTTATTATATGCCAGATAAGTCCAAGCACTTTATATGTATTAACTCATTTAATCCATCTTTCCATCTTTCCTTAGCTTTATACCATCCAAAGTTGAGTCTACTTGTTCAAGTTTAATTTACCTGATATACTTGGTCTGTAGTACTGTTCTTTTTAACCCTGACTGTAACTGTTGTTCCATCTGGTAGTGCTACTCTCAGCTCTACGTCGGAGACACCATTGTAGTTCTGGGGGAAAAGACACAGAGACAGAATTTATCACCCAGCATATCCTTACTCTCCTTGTAACATGCTAGCTAAACAACAACCTAAACATGTGACAGAAAGCAAGTTCCAATGAAAAGGGGTAAAAAGAAACCTTAAAGTCAATACATTTTACAAGTCAGAAAGCTGACTTCAGGCTGCAGCAGAAGTTAACCTTTAAGATGAACAGGGAGGAAAGAAACATGTTAAAGCCAATGTGTTCACATTTCAAAACAGAACACTTGTGTGAAGCAGTCTAGGTCAAACACAGATGAGATTTTTGGCTTACTTCCAAACATTCAGAACTCACAAATGAGAAAAGAAAACAACTGAAAGCAATAGTTTTGACAAACATTCTCTGGGTTTAAATGGTCAGGCACACTAGATTGGCTCAAGTAGTATCCTAAGTTCCTTTCTAAAGCCTGAAGTAATCATGATACCTTTGACAGGAAAAATGGGTGAAATGCAGGAATCTGAGTTAGTATAATATTCAATTTTCTTCTAGAGAAGAGTAAACAATTCTTATCCCTTAATTCAAAAGGTCCTTCTTTCTTATTGTTTTTGATGATTAATACAGTCCTCTAACAGATTTTTTTAAGTAGGCCCCATGCCTGGTGTGGAGCCCAGCTCAGGGCTTGAACTCATGACCCTGAGATCAAGACTTGAGCTGAGATCAAGAGTTGGATGCTTAACCAACTGCCCATGTACCCCTCCTCTAACAGATTTTTGACTCTCTAAGTTTTATTAGAGAGAAACAACGATTTAAGAGCAAGTCGATTTTCATTTACCACTTAAAAAATATTCATCATCTAAAACCATCCTAAGCATTACTTCATTATAAGCCCTTGTCTGCAAGAAACTTAAAATCTAGTTGGGAAAATAAGACATATACATATAAAATAGTTAGTAGATAACACACTATTTAATATAGCAGCATTATGTATTCATTCTTCTACTCCATTAATATTTATTATGTACCTACAATATGCTGGACATTATAGTAAGGCACTGGGAATATAAAGATGACCAAGTTCTTTTTCTTGAGTTCTAATGTATAATAGCATGGTGACCAGAGTTAACAATACTGTATTGTATATTTGAATTTTGCTAGGATAGATCTTAAGTGTTCTTAAGATCACACACACACACACAGACACATACACAAAAGGAAAGAAAGAAAGAAAGAAAAAGAAAGAAAGAAGAAAGAAAATGGTAACTGAGGTAATGGATATGTTCGCTAGCTGTGGTGATATTTCACAATGTATACATGTATCAAAACATCAAGCAGTACCTTTCAAATACAGATGATTCTTATTTGTCAATTCTACCTCAATAAGACTGGGAAAAAAAAAAAGACTTAGCTCTTACCTACAGGTAGTTCACAGTCTAGTGAACTAAAAATATAAAGTGATAATTTGATTATATGTATAAAAAAATTAGAGAATGAGAGAGCAACAAGGTGATGATCGGGTGATCCTGACTGCAAAAGTTCTTGGTGGAATGAAAAACCAATGACCTGAGTATCAGGGAAAGCGTCAAAGAGAAGGTGAAACTAGCACTAGGTTTTGAAAGGTAAGCAGGGTACAGAAGAAAGGGAAATTGAAAAAATAGCCATTTGGGGAATTTATGGCAATTCAATCTATAATCGATATCTTTATTTTCCCCCACAAGGAGCCAAGGGGTAAACAGTCACTGAAGGGAGTATTCACCTACCTCATCTGATTCTGATAGGAATTCCTGCATGATGTCACTCTCACCAATGACTCGTATTGAGCACACTGTAGAAAACAAAAATAGAATCTGGCATGAGGCCCTAAAATCAAGACTTTAAAGTCAAGAACATATCAAGGTTTAAGTGTAAATCATCAGTAGCAGGCAATGCAGAGGTGGGATGCCATTCCTGACACATGACATCTCAAGGCACAATAAACATTCATATAAATATGAACTAGAGGGGCGCCTGGTGGCTCAGTTGTTAAGCATCTGCCAGGGTCCTGGGATCGAGCCCTGCGTCAGGCCAGTCAGAGAAGCAGAAGTAGTTAAAACCACTTTGGAAAAAATGGGTAGGTAATTAAGTAGTAAGCTCAGGGCATCTTCTCACCTCACTAACTTTAGCTTCAAAACAACTAAAAAAAAAGGAAAAGAAAAAAAGGAAGGAAGGAAGGAAGGAAAGCAGGTAAGTAGCTAATTGTCTAAATATAACAAAGTTAATTTCCTGACACTCTCATGAGGATGTTAAGTTATACTGACGCTTTTACTTCATTTTATTAAAAAAAATTTATACCCTTTTTCATTTCCCAAGGGCTGTGTTTAGAGGCCATTCCATGTTAGGAAAAAAAGCTAAAAACTGATGAGGAAATCTCACTAACTTCTACAGGGGAAATAGATTTTTCTTCAGGGATAAGGCTTTCTACTAAAGTTTAAAAAAAATTCAACTAGGTCAATTAGTTCTTATACAAGGACACAAGGACACAGAATTAATAAATATCACATAAAACCATTATTCTATTAAATTAGTATTTTAAAAAAGGCCTGTTGCACAGCTGGCAAATTATATAACTCCATAATATAGTGAAGCAAGATCTCTTCTCTGAGCCACAAAATGAACTATCTTATTCCAGAGATTTGGGTCATTTCTCCTTGCCTTTCCAGATAAGCAAAAGTTTTAGCATCCACATCCCACTTCTGGTATACTATCTGGAAGTCCTAAGATAACAAGTAGGTTTCAATACTTCAACCTATAACCTGCTTAGATCAACAGGACCTTAGAATACCTACAACTTGGCACCTGTAAGAGGAAAAAGGAGTTTTCAAGTAGGATATGCCAGTGAACTGAGAATCATTTTAATAAAAATGTTTTAAGTACTGCCCACTTAGTTCCCAAGTCAACTCAGCATGTTGATGAGTCTGTGTTTGCTGGCAAATAATATAACCCTATAAATAAAGGTCCCTAATGCATCAAAAACTAATTATGTATTTTTCTATTGTTGTTAAGTGCTCAGCAAGTCAATGAAATAGACAAATAATCCTTGTACTGGACATTTCAGTCTCAGCTTCAAAGCTCAGATCATTCAACACCAATGGTCAGAGAAATACGATTTACTTTCACTAGTTTCAGGAAACTTAGCTATGGAGTTTAAGAGTTGCAACACATACCTAGACTCCATGTCTACTTAAGATAGTAGAGTTTAATAGGCCAGTTACCTTTTTCTAGATATTCTTCCAACCCCCGACGTCGGGCATCTAATTGCTGTTCTGATAAAGAGAATGGCCACTTCCCTGGAAGTCGGGGAAATGTAAAGTTGGCAAACTCTCTCTTCAGGTTCTGGTGTAGGATGGCAAACTCCCGGTACCGCTTAGAACACAGCTGCCTCCCTGCCATATAAACATTGTATACCTGGTGAGGGGAAAGAACAAAAAAAAAAAAAAAAAAAAAAAAGCCTACTTACTACAAATTAAATCACAGAATCATCTAAAGTCAAGCTCAGACAGATGCTGTGAGGTATATTCTGCTATGTACTTAACGGAGAATGTGTTCATGATCACTGTAAAATAAGGCTTACTTTTAATAAACATGCCAGAAATGATATGTACAACAGTGCTACTCAAGTGGCCCATGATCTTATTTTTGCTATTAAAATTACCTCCAACACATTGTTTTAAATATCTTCAAAGGCTTTTAAGAGTGGATTTTATTTTCAGAAAGTTAAGTCATTCAAAGCCAATGTGGTAAATCTAGTGAATGAACAACCAAGAAAATTTGGAGATGTATAAAGTGAGGGTTGACTAGAAAGCAATGTGCCTGATATTTGTGTGTGGCCCAAACTGCAAAGAAAGTTCTAAAAATGATGTAATAGCATTTTGTTAGCAAAATGTTTTTGTTGCAAAAACTCCTTTCCTGAAGTCAGATATCTTTAGTTTTGTTCTTCCTTCCATCATTAAAACAGGGTTAACAAAAAGTTGAAGAATAAATGTATGCTAAGGACCACTTTGTAATTACAGAGAGTTAATAATCCTCATGAAGAAATGGTTAGAGATTTTTGTCTATTGTTCACAGATACATGCCAAGCTTCTAGAACAGGGTGTGGAACATAGCAGGCACTAAGTAAATATTTGTTGAATAAATAAATGAATGTATGTGAAATTCCTGAATATGTACCCTCATAAAGGAAAGTAATAAAACATGCAATCCAAAAATATCTAATAATGCAAGTTACTTTGTATTCTCAGAACATAACAATGAGGCAGAGATGGAAAAACTGGCCCCAAATCACATTTACTGGTTTTGCAAAAATCATTCCAAATTTTAAATGTGCACAAAACAGATCATATACTCATGGAATCAAGAGTTAATCACTGAGAATGTATTGGCCAAAGCCTTTCCTTCAAAGCTCAAAAAGTATCTTTCCCATGCTTCTGTGATTTAGGAAGTATGAATTAAATACAAAAATAATTTATTAATTCAAGACTCCTCTTCCATTCTCCGCCTATGATTCCTCCCCCAATTAAAAGCAAAGCCTCTAATCACTATGAAACAGTCTCCAAGGATGTGTATGATCCTGATCAATGAGCTTTGTTCCTGTGATTATCACTCAAAGTTGTAATGAATCACATATATTATCAAGTATTCCCACCACTGCCTCTTGAAGTACAAATGCCTAAAACAGAGAACAGCATTCCCCTTAGACAAGACCACAGTTCTCTTGAGGGCAGGCAGTCTTAAGAAAGTCCTACTCAGTCAATCTTGTCTTGTATCCTTCCTTTTCAAACTAAACTATCCAAACTTCTCAATAACATCACCATTCCTTTGCTTAAAAAAAAGCAAGTCCGTAACACTATGGGTGATATATGTCAGCCTGTGTTCCTCATACTAGGAAGGAAGGGAGGGAGGTAAAACTAGTTAGTGACACTGCTGGTTCAAAGATATTCCCCAATATCTTTTTCCAAGGAAGAGCAGAGTAGGTCTTTGATAATGCACATGAAGACTATAACTGCATTTCTTCACTTGAGTGATCTCAAGCCCAGTAAAACATTTCCTAGGGTAAAAAGAACGCTATAGCCTGAGAGCCTTTGTGATAATTTCAATAAGAAAACTGAAAAGTTGATTCAACTTTCAGTTTCTTTATAAAGTGAGAAGAGTAACATCAAATAGCCTCTCACCTACCTCCCCACCACTCCCAATTTAAATGTGGCATCAAGGCAACAGAAATATAAATAATCTGGATGCCTGACAGTTCTGTAAGACTTTAATGCAAGTAGGAATGGCTTCCCCAAGAGCCAAACCATTTTTAAATTAACTGTGCTTAGCAAATGAGAAACATACAAAAAGATCGCCAACAGATTGTTTTATTCTTCATTGGTCCTTAAAATTAACCAGTATCTATTAGTATTCTTATTTCCCTGGTTTGGACACACTCATTTGCCAAAAAAAATGACTGATTCACTTAGTGCATGCTGAGGCCTTCTGCCTAAAACTCAAGAATGTCTATAGTCCATGAGAAATGCCCATAGTCTCAGGATGCCTGGATGGCTCAGTTGGTTAAGCATCTGCCTTGGGCTCAGGTCATGATCCCAGGGGCCTGGGATGGAGTCCCGCATCGGGCCCCTTGCTCAGCAGGGAGCCTGCTTCTCCCTCTGCCTGCCACTTCCCCTACTTGTATGCTCTCTCTCTAATAAATAAATAAATTTTTAAAATCTTAAAAAAAAAAAAAAAAAAGAGGGGCGCCTGGCTGGCTCAGTTGTTAAGTGTCTGCCTTCGGCTCAGGTCATGATCCCAGGGTCCTGGGATCAAGCCCACATTGGGCTCCCTGCTCAGCAGGAAGCCTGCTTCTCCCTCTCCCCTCCCCCTGCTTGTGTTCCCTCTCTCGCTGTGTCTCTCTCTGTCAAATAAATAAAATCTTTAAAAATAAAAATTAAAAAAAAAAAGAAATGCCCATAGTCTCATTACAAATGAGAATGTCTATCAAAAAATATATTCTCTGGTCTTAAAGAGGAACATAATCAAATAGGAACTAAAGATATACACAGGCGGGCAGTGCTTCTGCATTCTACCTTAATTTAAACCCTAAGACTGGCTGGCTCATAAACGGAACTAGATGAAGTTAGTCTAGCTTGCAATAGTACACTGAATTTAATGATCACTGGTCACTTTCTTCTCCAACTGACCATATCCTGTAAGACTTCAAGTTGGAATGTTCAGACTGCAAAGCCAGTTGTCTGAGATAAGTTCTTTCTCTCTTTTTATCTTTCTTCTTTCTTTTTCTTCCTTCCTTCCTTCCGTTTCATACTAGCTTATTTAGGGGTTCCATTTTCACTCCTCAATAGATTTTATGTATTTCTCATATGCTTCTTCACTCATTAATTCATCCAATTCTGAAGGATTACTGAGTATTATCTTGATCAGCCAACCATCTTCATAAAAGGATTTGTACACAAGTCCTGGATTTTCTGTAAGAGTTTCATTAATTTCAGTTCCTTCTCCTAATAGAGGAAAACAGAGTTCACTAGCAGCTTCCACACTTTCCAAAGCACCAAATTCATCTTGATTGTTCAATTTTGTCCCACCTTCAGGCACACTACATTAAACAACATCTCCCAAAGCTTCCTGTGCAAAACTGCTGAATCCCAGTGTTCCAATACCATTTTCTGTTGTTACCCATTCAAGAGGAGAGCCCATGCAGAGTCAGACGGCACGTGCCCTCAGGCCCCAGGACTGGAGCAGGCATGGCTCAGTGGACTTAGAGGCTGCATGTGGCTCTGCACCACTCCTAGCACCATTGAGGGTAACAAGTTTCAGTCCTCTTGAGTTCCTCTCTGCTTATTAAGAACCCAATAAGAAAAAACATGGGTGAGGAAAGTGTAAAACTTATGTCAGTGATCTAATTTTGTTTCTCTGGATTCTGCAGGTCAAAGTTTCAAAATTCAGCTTCAAAATAATTTCTAATATGTAAATGCTGAAAATCCATGCTGTGCCATTTCTCTCTCTAGCCTCATGACTTAATCCTATGTAATGAATGCCAGAAGATGGTAACTGATAAATTCTTTTCTTTCTCTTTTTCTTTTATAGGCTCCATCCCCAATGTGGGGCTCGAACTCACAACCTTAGGTCTCATTCTCTACTAACTGAGCCAGCCAGGCATCCTGTAACAGATAAAATCTTACAATGAGCACAGCCTACTGCAGGGAAAGCAATTCTATTAACACCTGGGTTCTGTATTCAGTAGCAAAACTGAAATCCCAGATATCAGAGATCTCCATTTTGTTGGTTCCTTAAATCCCCACCTATAGGTTTCTTAAGGCTTTGAAATGGTAACATCTCATCCTATGTAGTATCTGAATATTAAAAAGTTCTCATTTTCTCAAATCTCTAGTAAGTGACAGGAATTGTGCTACTGAACACACAGAAGAGAATCTCCTTACATAATGCAAAAGTGATAAACAGAATGATGACATTTTGGCAATATCACCCAAGTTCAGCTTCCAAAAGTCAAATAGATGCCGTCCTGGTTTCTGCTATTGATCTGGATGAATCTTCAATGTACATTATGACAAACAAATTGTTTCCAACATCACCCTCCTATTTAATCTTATTTTTAGCGAAAATCCATCTTTAAAAAACTACATTATTTGCCATTCACAAGCTGCTTATAAAGTAAAAGGAGATACAGCACTCTTAGTTGATTTCTGGGTAAAATGCATGAGATCCTTAACTCAGGGATTTTTCCCAAATGCTGAAGTTTTTAGGCTCCTTCTTGGAAATAAAAAAGCATAAAGGCCACAATATGCTCTTAAATAACTTAGGTTTCTTGTATGTGCGTGCATGCATGCATATGTGTATTTTCCCTAAGATGGATCATAAATGGTCTCTGTTACTTTTCTTTCTTTATTTGAGCCTCAGGTGTCCAGAACTGGATTAATCATAATCCTTGGTTCACAACACAGGCTCATTATGGCAAGCTCTTTGTTTGGATATTTAATTAGTTATTGTTAACCTTGTAAAAAGTAAACTATAAACTAAGACCCTGACAATAATTTCTAACCATTGTCTCTGCCACCTTCATCCCTTCTCCCTGCTCCTCTGATGCCCAAAATTAACATATTCAATCATGTTCATCATTCCCTTGCTTTTCTTTTTATAGTATTTTCCTGTATTTATAAGTAATCCTTAAATTTTTATTTTTTATTTTAATTTTTAAAGGGTATTTTAGTTTTAATGGAATATTACAAAAAGAAAAAAAGTTTGCCATTTGCAAAGATGTGGATGGAACAAGAGGGTATTATGCTGAGCAAAATAAGTCAGAGAAAGACAAATACCATATGAATTCACTCATATGCCGAATTTAAGAAACAAAACAGATGAACATAGGGGAAGGGAAGGAAAAATAAAATAAGATGAAAATTGAGAGGGAGGCAAACTATAAGAGACGCTGAGCTCTAGGAAACAAACTGATGGTTGCTGGATGGGAGGTGGGTAGATGGATGGTGTCATGGGCATTAAGGATGTAAAGAGCACTGGGTGTTATATGCAACTGATGAATCACTAAATTCTACCTCTGAAACTAATAAAAAAAAGGGGGGGGAAGTATTTTAGTTTTATAAAAAGGTTATCATTCAGAGGGAGACCTTTCATGCCTTTTTTTTTCCCTTAGTCTCATCCACAATGTTACATACCTTTGTGGTTTATTCTGTTGTATATAACAATTTGTTGTTTTGCTTTTTAATTATCTGTTATCCCGTTGATGGGCAGTTGGGGTTGTTACTGGGTTTTTGCTATCATGAACAAACACTGCTATGAAATTGTATACATGCCCCCTGTTATACATATATAAGAGATTCTCTTGGGTATACTAAGAGTAGAACTGCAAGATTATAAGGTATGTGAATAATCAACCCAATGAGATAATGCCAAACAGTAAGCTCAAGTGGTTGCATCAATTTATACTCCTTTCAGTAAAACATAAAAAGATCCTCTTACTTCTTGCCAATGGGGAATGGGTGTGAAAAGACTTCTCACTGTGGTCCTAATTTACATTTCTCTAATGTTTCATCTAATGATGTTGATCATCTCTTCACATATTTATTGGCCAGTGAGTGTCCTCTTCTGTAAAATACACATTCATATATTTTGTCCAGTGTTATACTGAGTTTTTGTGCTTTTCTCATTTATTTGTAGAGTTCATTATAAGTTCTTGACATAATCTTTTTCATGTGTGTATACTGTATCTTCTCCTATGTGTCATTTGTCTTCTCACTTTATTATGTAACTTGATTTTTAAAAATCTCAGTTTTATGGAGTCCAATTTATCAATATTTTTATAACCAATGCTTTCTGTGTTAAACTCTCTGCTATACCCAGGATCAAAAACCTATTCACCTATACTTTCCACTAAGAGCTTTTAATTTTTTTATTTTGTCATTTAAGTCCTTAATCTACTCGGAATCAAATTTTCTAAATAGTATGAAGCAGGGTTCCACTGGTATTCCTTTTAAAATCAAGAATATTGAAAATCAAGTTTTAATTGAATGGCCTATAAATAAAAATATTCTATTTTTATAGGATAATCTGAGAACTTCTGAATGGTCTGGAATTAACCTCCCACAGTAAACACCTAGAAAACTGGGCAAAACATAGGAAACGACTATTTTTGGACACTGGACAACAGGCAGTTAAGAACTGTGATACCTAAGAAAAGGGAAACAAACAAGATGAGCCCTACCATAACCTAGATTTTCTGTCTAGAGGTAACGCTTGAACTGCAGGTCATACAAGGGCATCCAAACAGTATGGCAATTTCACTGAGTTGTGGAGACAGAGACTAGAGTTCAGGGAGGCCAAAGCAGCTAGAATTTGTAGGACAGAGTACACAAGAGCGGGGAGCTAAAGAGAGACAGAGCTCTAGAAATCTGCATAGGATCCCCTTGAATTCTAGCTGAATAGCAATTTGAGGAAAGAACTATTACCAGGGTATGCAGCCACTCTGGAAAACAGTATGGAGGTTCCTCAAAAAGTTAAAACTAGAGCTACCCTACAACCCAGCAATTGTACTACTTGGTATTTACCCCAAAGATAAAAATGTAGTGATCCGAAGGGGCACATGCACCCCAATGTTTATAGCAGCAATGTCCACAATAGCGAAATTGTGGAAAGAGCCTAGATGTCCATCAACAGATGAATGGATAAAGAAGCTGTGGTATATATATACAATGGAATATTATGCAGTCATCAAAAAATGAAATCTTGCCATTTGCAAAGATGTGGATGGAACTAGAGGATATTACGCTAAGCGAAATAAGTCAATCAGAGAAAGACAATTATATGATCTCACTGATATGCGGAATTTGACAAACAAGACAGAGGATCATAGGGGAAGGGAGGGAAAAATGAAACAAGATGAAACCAGAGAGGGAGACAAACCAAAAGAGACTCTTAATCTCAGGAAACAAACTGAGGGTTGCTGGAGGGGAGGGAGATGGAGGGATGATGTAACGGGGTGATGGACATTGGGGAGGGTATGTGTTGTAATGAGCACTGGGTATTATGTAAGACTGATGAATCACAGACCTGTACCCCTGAAACAAATAATACATTATATGTTAATTAAAATAAAATAAAATTTAATTTAATTAAAAAAAAAAAGAACTATTACCAGGGTGAGCTGTAAAAATAACAATTTTACTGGAGTTCAAAGAGCATCTGGAATCATTTGACTTCCCTCCAGCCAGAATAGAGAGACCTCCCTTGAATCTCCATGGCATTCTAAAGAACTCAAAAGGGCCATGCTTTAGGAGTAGAGCTAAATTAGCTCTAGAGTAAAAGCTACTCTATGCTCCCTAAAAGAGCTTAAAAACAAACCTGAAAAAAGGATGAAAGTAATCTATAAGTAACTTAACTGCATGCCAGCAAAAAAAAAAAAAAAGAAAGAAAAAGAAAAAGAAAAAATCCATCATTCTTTAAAGGAATATAACAAAATCTAATGCACACTAACATTAAATTAACAGGGTGCAATACCCCATCAAAAAATACTAGACAGGGCGCCTGGGTGGCTCAGTCGTTAAGCGTCTGCCTTCGGCTCAGGTCATGATCCCAGGATCCTGGGATCAAGTCCCACATCGGGCTCCTTGCTCCAAGGGAAGCCTGCCTCTCCCTCTCCCACTCCCCCTGCTTGTGTTCCCTCTCTCGCTGTGTCTCTCTCTGTCAAATAAATAAACAAAATCTTTAAAAAAAAAAAAATACTAGACATATAAAGAAGCAAGAAAATTTGATCCATAACCAGGAGAAAACTCAGTCTGTAGAAACAGACTCAGAAACAAAAGTAGTAGCAGACAAATACATTAAGCAGCTATCCTTGGCTGCTTCTGTTCAGGATTTAGGAAGCTGCAAGAACAGTAATCCCACTCTAGATATAAGAGATTACCCATGCACTTGCAAGTCTTCCCCATGGGCCTCTTGTGCTCACAAGAAAGACTAGGGACAGAGCAGGACACTAGAAATGGGCTATTGGGACACCCCAGGCATGAGAGAGGTGCTTGGCAATTGTTGGGGGACAGACACAATACCTCACCTACCGCCCCTAGACCCTTCTCTTCTTTTTTTTTAAAGATTTTATTTATTTATTTTACAGAGAGAGACACAGCGAGAGAGGGAACATAAGCAGGGGGGGGTGGGTGGGAGAGGGAGAAGCAGGCTTCCCGTGGAGCAGGGAGCCCGATGCGGGGCTTGATCCCAGGACCTTGGGATCATGACCTGAGCTGAAGGCAGTCGCTTAACGACTAAGCCACCCAGGCGCCCCTAGACCCTTCTCTTCTATTTTTTTTTTTAAAGATTCTATTTATTTATTTATTTGAGAGAGAGAGAGAGAGAGAAACAGCATGAGAGGGGAGAGGGTCAGAGGGAGAAGCAGGCTCCCTGCTGAGCCGGGAGCCCAATGTGGGACTCGATCCCAGGACTCCGGGACCATGACCCGAGCCGAAGGCAGTCGCTTAACCAACTGAGCCACCCAGGAGCCCGACCCTTCTCTTCTATTAAGCAAAAGCCTTAAGCCCTTGGGGGTATGGGCAGCAAATCCTCTCAGAGGGCACTGGCAAAGATCCACTGCTTCTGGGGAAAAACAAAGCAAAAACCCTCTAACTCCTTATTCCTGGTGAGAGGCAGGAAACCATCCTAGACCCAAGCTCCTATACTGATACTAAGTAGAGGTCTGCTACAGCTAAGGGAGGAACAAGAAACTCTTCCAAGACTAACCACAGATACAAAGCAGAGTTTAGCTGTGATAAGGAAGAAGGGCAGAAAAACTGAAAAAGTCTCACTCCCAAGACATAGGCACAGGGTCTGTGTAGACCCTGTCTAAGATGGAAGCTGGACCAGATAACAGAGAACCCCCACTACAAATCTAACCTAAATAAAAAGCAAGAGTAGTCCACCACTGGGGGATAGGCAAAGGTGGAGAGAACTTGTCTGTGGTACAGGCAACGCAGGGGCGGCTAAACGTTGAGAGAGAGGGGAGAGCAGAACACAGAAAAACAGAGCCTCTGACCCCAGCCCCCACTTTAAGCACAAAGCAGCCTACTATTAGAGGTATTTGAAGCCTATGGAACAATAAAGATACCAAAAGCCAAAACAACACCCAAATTGAGCCTGATTGACTCAATCCCCTGAAGAGGAAGACATTTGCAAATTTTCAGGTTCAAATACTATTTATTTCAGTCTCTACTTTTCTACACATGATGCTTGGCACTCAATCATATATTACAGGACAAAAAAGTAAGACAAAGAAAAACCACTTATGTCAAGAGATAAGGCAATCTCAGAGATAGCTAAATGTCAAAGGGACATTAAATAACTATGATTCATACATTAAAAGATCTAATGGAAAAGGTAGACAACATGTGTAAATAGATGGAGAATTTCAGGGGAAATGATAGAAATAAAAAACATAATATCAGAGATGAAGAATTTCTCTGACAAGCTCAACAGTTGACTGGACACAGCTGAGGAAATAATCAGTGAACTTGAAAACAGGGTAACAAAAATAATCTAAAGCAAAAAAGAAAGAGAAAAAAAAACAGAACAGAGCATCCAAAAGCTGTAGGACAATATCAAACAGTCTAACATACATGTAATTGGAATCTCAGAAGGACAAGAGAAAAAGAACATAGCTGAAGAAATATTTGATAACATACTGGCTAAGAATTTTTGAAAAATATTAAGATATCAAACCACAGATCTATAAAATTTAGAAAACCCCAAGCAGGATAAATACCAAGAAAGACCTAGCTTTGAAGTTTAAAAACTTTGAAGGTAACTATAAGGGGTTAAAACATTACATAGAGAGGAACACAAACTAAAATAAGCAGGCCTCTCACTTCTCATCAGACACTATGCAGGCCAGTAGACTACAGTCACATTTTTAAAGTACTGAAAGAAAAAAAACCATCAACTCAGAATCTTATACCAGGTAAAAATATCTTCAAACATAAAGGCAAAATAAACACTTTTTCAGACCAATCAAAAGTTAAGAGAATTCATTGCCAGCAGATCTGTACTATAAGAACATTAATGGAAGTTCTTCGGGCAGAAGGAATAGATACCAGATGGAAACTGAATTTACACAAAGGAACGAAGGACACCCAGAAATGGTAAATATGTGATTAAATATTTCCTTATTTTTAACTTCTTGAATTGTTTAAAGCAAAGATAACAACAAAGTAACATGGAATTTATAACACACAGAAGTAAAATGTATGACAGCAACAGCACAAAGGATGAGAGAAGGAAATGATATATACTGTTGTAAAAATCTTTTATTATATGAGAAGTAATATTATATTAAAAGTAATACTTACAAAGATGTATACTATAAACCTGGAACCACCACTAAGAAAATAAAACAACAAATTGTATCTAATAATACAATAGTGGAGATAAAATAGGATCATTAAAAAAAATACTCCAGGGGCTCCTGGGTGACTGAGTCAGTTGAGCATCTGACTCTTGATTTTGGCTCAGATCATCATCTCAGGGTCGTGAAACTGAGCCCCGCATCAGGCTCTGCGATGCTTGGGATTCTCTCTTCCTCTGCCCCTCCCCACTCATGCTCTCTCTCTCTCTCTAAGACAAAGAAAGAAAAAAAAATTCCATTGGGGCGACTGGCTGGCTCAGTTGGTAGAGCATGTGACCTTGATCTCAGGGTTGTAGATTCAAGCCCCACGGTGAGATTACTTAAAAAAAAAAAAAAAAAATCTGGGGCACCTAGGTGGCTCAGTCAGTTAAGCGTCTGCCTTCAGCTTAGGTCATGATCCCAGGGTCCTGGGTCCAAGTCCTGCATCGTGCTCCCTGCTTAGCAGGGAGCCAGCTTCTCCTTCTGCCTGCCGCTCCCCCTGCTTGTGTGCTCGCTGCCTCTCTCTGACAAATAAATAAATAAAATCTTTAAAAAATAAAATAAAATCTAAAAAAATACTCCATTAATCAAAAAGAAGTCAGGAAAGGAGGAAAAAGGAATAAAGAACAGATGAGATATAGTTAACAAAGAATAATATGGTAGATATAAAACTAACTATATCAATAATTAAATGAAATGTAAGTAGACTCCAAATAAAAGACTGAAGTTGCCAAATTGCATAAAAAAGCAAGACACAAGTATATGCTGTTTATAAGACACTCACCTTAAGTACAGTTATATAGATAAGTTAAAAGTAAACAGATGGAAAAGATACTCAATGAAAACAATAAACAAAAGAAAGGTGAGGGGTGTCTAAGTGGTTCAGTCAGTTAAGCGTCGGACTCTTAATTTCGGCTAAGGTCATGATCTTGGGGTCCTGGGGTCAAGCCCTGTGTTGGGCTCCGCACTCAGTGGGGAATCTGCTGGGGGGGGGCGGATTCTCCCTCTCTGCCCATACCCGCCACCCCAATTGCACTATTTCTCTCTCAGATGAATAATAAATCTTTTTTTTAAAAAAGGTGAAGTGGCTATTAGTGGCTCTAAGATAGTATCAGAGAAAGACTTCAGAACAAAGAGTATTACAGAAGATAAAGAGATATTTCATAACATTAAAGGGGCCAATTCATCAAGAAGGCAACAGTTTCATTATACATTAAAAAAAAATTTGATAGAACTGAAGATTCCCCCAAAGACCAACCTTCCAGTGATAACAACTACAAACTCTAGACAAAATGCAAAAACCAATTACCTGAGGATTCTGAATACTACACTTAAATGCAGGCAGATTGCAGAGGGGAGTCAAAACATGGAGCACCCCACAGAGTTGGGGGGAGTTCCTGCTTTTAGGGGGCTCTGTCCTGATAGTGGGCATCAGTCACAAAGTAGCCTGACTTAGGCAACTAAAATTCCAATAGAAACTCTGACATTCTGCTGTCTGGAGGAAAGAGAGAAAAGATTCTAGGCAAGCATGGCTGCCACCAGAATGAGTGGAGAATTCCAGAAAAGAGAAACAGAGAAAAGGATGCCTTAATTCTGTGAATGAACACCACATACTTCTCACACTGATCCTTCCCTGAATGATATACATGCAGAACAGACTCAAACTAGCACAGAAAAGTCTGAAAGAATTGAACTGACACTTGAGTACTGCCCACAGGTGGCAGCCAGGTAAAACAAAACAGCAACATTCCTCAGGGGAATATCACAGAACTCTGGGCCTACACAATGCAACATTCACAATATCCAAGATACAATCCAAAATGACTCACTGTACAAAGAACCAGGAGGCTATTCCCTTTTCCCTTTTCAAGGGAAAAGGCACTAAATAGAGGACAACCTCAAAATAACATATTGAAATGTTCAGACATAACCAATGGAACAGAATACAGAAATAGAACCACATATATATGTTCAGTGGATTTTTAACAATAAAGCCAAGGTATTTCAATGGTGAAAGGATATTCTTTTTCAACACAGGTTGCTGAAACAGCTGGATATCTATATGGAAAAAAAAAAATCTTGACCCTTACATCATACAGTATTGATACAAGAATCAACTCTGAATGGATCCCAGACCTAAACATAACTGAAAATTACGACGCAGCCACTTTTTGGAGAACAGTTTTAACTTCAAAAGGTTAAAACATAAGAGTTACCATATGACCCAGTAATTCCACTTTTATGTAATATCTAAGAGAAATGAAACATATATCCACATAATAAACTGTACACACATAACTCAAAACAGCATCATTCATAACAGCCAAAAGTAGAAATAACCCAAATGTCCGTCAACTGAAGAAGAGAGAAATTAAATGTGGTGTATCCAGACAACGGAATGTTACTTGGCTGATACATGCTACATGGATAAACCCTAGAACACATATGATTTCATTTATACGGAATGTCCAGAATAGGCAAATCTATAGAGACAGAAAGATTTGTAGGGAGCAGATGGGAGGTTTGGAGGATGGTGGCTAAAGGGTATAGCCTTTCCAAGGTGATGAAAATGTTCTAAAACTGACTGTGGTAATGGTTGCACTACTCTGTGAACAAACTAAGAACCACAGTGCTCGCTTCAGCAGCACATATACAAACTAAGAACCACAGAATTATATACACTTAAGATGTACAATTGCTGGTACATGAATCACATTTCAATAAAGTTATTATAAAAACAGAGAGTTAAAACTATAAAACTTTTGGGGCACCTGGGTGGCTCAGTCATTAAGCATCTGCCTTCAGCTCGGGTCATGATCTCAGGGTCCTGGGATCGAGCCCCGCATCAGGCTCCCTGCTCGGCGGGAAGCCTGCTTCTCCCTCTCCCACTCCCCCTGCTTGTGTTCCCTCTCTCGCTGTGTCTCTCTCTGTCAAATAAATAAATAAAATATTTAAAAAAAAAACAACTATAAAACTTTTACAAGAAAACAAAAGATTTGTGTCCTTGGGTTAGGCAGATGTCTTAGAATATGAATTATCCATAAATGAAAACAGATAAACTGGACTTCATCAAAATTCAAGACTTCTGTTCTTTGAAAGACATTGTTAAAAATAAAATAAAAAGGATGTCCTTCAACATACGAATGGATAAAGAAGATGTAGTTCATATATGCAATGGAATATTACTCAGCCATCAGAAAGGATGAATACCCACCATTTGCATTGACATGATGGAACTGGAGGAGATTATCCTAAGTGAAGTAAGTCAAGCAGAGAAAGACAATTATCATATGGTTTCACTCATATGTGGAACATAAGGAATAGCGTGAGGTCCACAGGGGAAGGGAGGGAAAACTGAATGGGAAGAAATCAGAGAGGGAGACAAACCATGAGAGACTCTGGACTCCGGGAACCAAACTGAGGGTTACAGAAGGGAGGGAGTGGGGAGATGGGGTAACTGGGTGATGAGTATTAAGGAGGGCACATGTGGTGATGAGCACTGGGTATTATACATAACTAATGAATCGTTCAACACTTATCAAAAACTAATGATGTACTAAATGCTGGCTAATTGAACAGAATAAAAAAATAAATAAAAGATTTTTTAAAAAGGCAAGCCACAGCCTGGGAAAAATACTTTACAAAACACCTCTCTGATAAAGGACTCCAAATACATAAAGAACGCTTAACAACAAAATAAAAAGATAAATAATTTAAGTTTTAAAATGGGAGGGGCGCCTGGGTGGCTCAGGTCATGATCCCAGGGTCCTGGGATAGAGCCCTGTGATCAGCTCCATGCTCAGCAAGGAGTCTGCTTCTCCCTCTTCCTCTGCCCCTGCCCCCAATCGTTCTTTCATGCTCTCTCTCTCTCTCAAAAAAATAAAATCTTTTTAAAAAAAAAGTTGAACTCTTCACAAATGAAAATATAAGAATGGCCACTAAGTACATGAAAATAAACTCTGGGGCGCCTGGGTGGTTCAGTGGTTTAAGCGTCTGCCTTCAGCTCAGGTCATGATCCCGGGGTCCCGGGATCAAGCCCCACAATGGGCTCCCTGCTCAGCAGGGGAGTCTGCTTCTCCCTCTCCCTCCCCTCGCTCATGCTCTCTCTCTTGCTCCTCTCTCTCAAATAAATAAATAAAATCTTAAAAAAAAAAAAAAGGTTAGGGGCACCTGGGTGGCCCAGACAGTTAAGCATCTGACTTCGACTCAGGTCGTGATCCTGGGGTCCTGGGATTGAGCCCTGCATGGGGCCACTGCCTGGCGGGGAGTCTGCTTGTTCTTCTCCCTGTCTCTCTCTCTCTCTGCCCCTCCCCCACCACTTGTGCTCACTCCTTCTCAAACAGATAAATAAAACCTTAAAAAAAAAAGGTTAAACTTTCATTTACTATATCACCTTGCAATTCCACTTCCAGCTACTCAAGAGAAATGAAAACATACATCTACGTAAAGCCCACACATTAATGTTATTTCATGGTTTAGTCATAATAGCCCCAAACTGGAAACAACCCAAACATGCATCAACAAGCCACTGGATAAACAAATTGCAGTAAATTTATCCAATTAAAAATTAAATGCAATTAAAAGGAACAAATTACTAATATATGCAACACGTATCAATCTTAAAAAGACTATACTAAATGAACAAAGCCAGACACCAAAAACTATTTATTATATGATTCTGTTGATTTGACATTCTAGAAAAGGCAAAATATACTAACAGGAAGCTGATCAGTGGTCGACAGGGGTGGTGTTATGAGGAGAGGACTGACTGCAAAGGGTCATGAGGGAACTTTCTGGGGTGGTGAAAATGTTCTGTATCTTGATTGGATGATGGTGATTATAAAACTATGTACATTTATCCAAACTCATGAAACCGGACACTTGACGTGGGTGAATGTTAATGTAGGTAAATTATGCTCAATAATGTTAATTTTCTTAAAAGGGATAATTAGTAGTTTCATTCCTGTTCTATTTATTTTTTTTTATTCTTATGTTAATCCCCATACATTACATCATTAGTTTTAGATGAAGTGTTCCATGATTCATTGTTTGTGCATAACACCCAGTGCTCCATGCAGAATGTGCCCTCCTCAATACCCACCACCAGGCTAACCCATCCTCCCACACCCCTCCCCTCTAGAACCCTCAGTTTGTTTTTCAGAGTCCATCGTCTCTCATGGTTCGTCTACCCCTCCGATTTCCCCCGCTTCATTCTTCCCCTCAGTTTCATTCCTTTTCTAAAGTCTACAGAGGCTCCCAAGGTCTCAGGTAATTCCCAAAAGGTCTCAACATTCAATCTGCTCTACTTTTAGGAGCTGACCTTGATTTCTACTTTTTACATGCCTTGTGATTCAAAGTATAGCACCTCCGAAACACAAAACTCTAAACTTTGTGTATATGGCTTTGAGAATCCACAGACCAAGCTGACATAAACTGTGCTATGTGCTATCATCACCAGCTAAATTAAAGATGCAGTCAAACATTATTTGATCCTTCTGAACTTTTCTGGCTTCTCTGCTTGCTTTTCTCATCTCTCCACTAAAAAGAATTTACCATAAATGTCCTGTGGCTCATTCCTATACAGGGAACAAATCCCAATTTCAGAGACTGCAACCTTGAAACACCTGTAGTTCACCTTGAAACACATGTAGTCTGTTTGCCAGTATCTAACAGAACTCACTGCACTTTCTACAAAGAATAATGAATTTCTCATTATATCAACACTCCCCAAATAATCAAAGGCAAATAAAGCATATCTCAATCAAGAGAAAAAATAAGTAGATTGGCTACCAGCAGCTATTAGGTTTTGAGGAACAAGCAAAGGTACTCAAAAAAGGGGCTGGCACATATTATCCAGAACTCAGGGTGGGCTTTCCTGCACATCTACAACAGCAACAGGTTGGAAATGTATAGAATAGTTACTGTAGTCAGAGTATAATTAGGACCTTGCAGAAAACCCAAGTTAATCATTCACATAGATATCTCCAAAGAAAACGAAAAAGAACAAGATGTGGAGAGAAGTGTAGGGCACTTGTAGGTTCTGATGTGGACAAAATCTGTATTACCGAGATGTTTTGGAAGATACCACCTTTTGAAATTAATCTTGCTCTATAGCTCTACGGAGTCAATAGTAAGTGAGAGACTGCTATTAACAAAGAGATATGGCAACCAATAAAACAACAAACAAATAAACAAAACCAACTTACACATGTTTACAACAGACCAGAATGCAAACTTAAAACTGTCTGGAAAGAAAATGGAATTATACTTAAGCAGAAATCCTCTTTATTACTGTACTTCACCCCCTGCAAAAAATCATGGTCACTGTCTTTTATATATGTGTGAACCCATCTTCCTGGTAGACAAACTGATCTAGGTTGCGGTGATTACTTCTAGTGCTCTTGTATCATGTATGACGAGACTGGGGGGAAATAAAAGCTAAATGTTTTGAGGATTGAGTTGGCTGACACTCACCACAAACTTCTCACCATTCTGCTCCACATGTTTGTATGTGGGGACCGATATGGGCACTGCTTGCTTTTCTGTGTAATCATAAAATGATTGTCCCAACGAGTCGTCACTGGGATCTAGGTTATCTGCCTCATGTGGAGGTACAGATAACACTGTCAAGATCAATTCCTTCTCGCCTGCTCGGATCAGGTCCACCACCTGCTTGTGTGTCGCCCCCTCAACATTCACGCCGTTCCTAAGGGGAAAAAGGGAAAAAGAAATCCCATAAACCAGAAGGGTCCAAACACCTTATATCTCCACCCTCCTGCCCCCACTCCAGTGTTACGCAGTATGAACCATAAAATCAAGATTAATTTGGTTCCAGAAAAGCTGTTTACATTTTTATAGATCATAATGTGTAGAAGTGTTTATGAACTTATGGCAGGGAGGAAAAATGGAAACAGGTGAGAGGACCTGCCCTTCCTCTATGCTAGAATCCCACATATAGCTTCAGGAAAGCACATGGTGAAGCTGCAGAGGAAACAAAGCTTTCAAAGCTAATTTCCTCATCCTAACCAAGGATGTATACAATACAATCAAAGTGCCTTTTAATAATGCTGCCATTTGAACTCTACTTAGTTCTTTTTAAACCTCCTAAAATTTCTGTTAGAAGAAATTTTTTACAAAATGCATTCCTTTAATTTGTAAAGATTCAAAAGTATGACTTAAGATAATTTTTATATTTATATCTGATTTCACCCTGTATCTCCAAATCAGTCAGTTTAATTTTCCTTTATACCAAGTTTCATCACCTTGGGAGTTAAGTGGTATATATCCTCATACAAATAATTTATCACTTGGTTTTTAAAAAGGCAATTTTGAAATTTTATTATCTGAACCAACTTCCCTTGTCCTCCCAATTACATTAATCTCTCTTAGCATTCTATCTACTCTTCTTTCTGCTCTGTGCTATCTCACTTAAAGCCCTGGGTCATCAGTTCAAACTAAAAAAACCTACATCTAAAGTTATGTAGTAAATCAACCTACTCATTCTCCTCCCTGTTACAATGGATACAAAGGCTGCAACTAGGAAAAGTAAAAGGTTTGGAAGAACAATAATTTTGTCAAGAAAGATGCTGAGTCTCACAAAACTCACTCAGCAAACTGAACTACCTTCCTACAATGCTGACCCTGCGCCTGCTGTCTCAGCAAAAACCACTAGGCAGCTAGCTGACCTGGAGGTTCCCTCCATAGCTATCCCCCCCAAGAGTTAGGAAACATACACCTGGCCTTTAGTCAGTGTGATAAAAGCTTATCTACTACCCTTTAGAGTTAAGCTCTTTTTCAGTTTCAAACCATTAGGATTTTTCCTTCCTGAAAATGATGCTAAGCTTAGTAACAAGCCTTCCACAAACTTTTCAGACACTGCAACTGTCTCTGTCAAACTCTGGTATCTGAAACATCCATTTATATAAACAGAACAGGCAGGAGATCACCCTGCTAAGCCTCCTTCCTTTTGGGCTTAACAATCTAATCAGTAAATTCAGCACTCTAGACATTTGACAACCTAAAGTCTAACTTATACACACACAAAAAATTCAGTAATTTTACAATTGGCCAGCTATAGAAAAAAATAAAAGCACCCCTTCCACCGATAGAAATTTGGGCTTTTAAAATTTGGATCAGATCAAACTAGTAATCAGAAAAAAATAATCAACTCTGATCACAGAGCCAGACGATAAAACAGAGAGAAAAATGGGCTTTGAAGCTATGGATTCAAATCTTGGCCCTGCCTTTAGTACAGGCACTGGTCTTAACTAAGTCATTTAACCTTTCTTAGCATTATTTTGTGCATGTGTAAAATAGGGATAATAATAATAAGCCCCTAAAAGGATTGTTGTGAGGATTAATGTAATGAAACATGTAACTCGCTGGGAAAAATACCTGAACACTCGCATTACAAGGCATAGTAAGTATTGTGTAGCTGTTGAAGAAATGTTGGTTGAAGAAGAAATGGAAACCTCAAGTTGGGGACTGTCAAAGGATTTCATCTAAATCTTTAGCCTTATTAGTAGTTCTGAGAAAATGTTTTGCTGGTAGAAGAAATATAATTGAAAAAGCAAAAATTAAAAATCAACATGGAGAACTTCATCTACCCCTAGGAATCTTAACTTACTCATGAATGCCCTTAAAAAATTTTTTTTAACAAAATAGGGAAAACTCACTTTAGAGACTGAACATCTTGGATACTAAAACAAGATTTTTATGTTAGTATAATCAATTTTATGAAATGCACATTTATGAAAAAAAGTTTAACAACTATGCTCAAATCTTATTTTTCAGCTCCCCAATTTTTTCCCCTTTAAAGGATCTTTAATTTCGGGTATTCTGTCAATAGGCTGGGGGTTGGTAAACACCTATAGCATTTGTTTGTAAAACTGTATTTGTGCATATACGTATTTTTCACCCTTAGTATGGGGTCCACGGCTTCCACTCGTTTCAAAAGTTCTTAACCTCTGGTTAAGAACTACTGCTTTCAATGCACACTTCCTCCACCCATTCAGTTTTCAAGTTAGAATACACTGTTCCTGGGTCACTCAAAAAACAAGCCGCAAAAGTCATCAGAGAAACCTAAGTGGGGCTTACTCCAATAGCCAGGGAGCAAGGGAGCTTGCTCAGTTCCACTTCTTTATGAGAAGACCAAGCTTCAAATTGGCTATCACCCCAAAACCTCTTTTTAAAAAAAATAAATAAATAAAGACAGGAACGAACTACCAGTGTCACATTCTAAACACACTTGCTAATGTTTATTTAGTTCAACTACAAAAGGAATGCTATACATTCCACAATTTAATACAAGGCTGGAAATTCCTTCATTCTTCAGAGAATGAAATGAGGTCAGTAAAAACCCCAGGACGTTTAATTTCAAAAAGGGCCCTCCCTCCTCAAGAATTAAGAGGCCTTCACAATCATAAAAATGTTTATATGATATCCTCTTTTCCACATGAATGCCACTCTCCCAAGCTCAAATTAAGTGTGGCCCAATTTGGACAATTCTAAAGACATAAAAGAATACTATAAATTCTGCAATAAAGGAAACTTCCAGCAGTAGACTTCTGGTTCAAAGCATGGGTTTTAGAGTCAGACAGACTTGGGTTTGAGTACCACCTGTGCCATTTAACAGATGAGACATTGATAAATTATTCAATCTCACTAAACCTCAGTTTCCTAATCCATAAAATGGTGCTAATAATACCTATAGCTAACAGAATGAGAACTAAAATGAGATAAAGCTCTAGAACATGGTAACCACTCAATAAATGATAGCTATTCGTGTGACAGTATTTTTATCAGCTGGGCAAGCAGGTTAGTAGCATGTTGGCCTCCTGATGACACAAATCCTTCCTATCACCAATCTCCCTTGTCTTTCTTTTGTCTTTGTAATATAATCTAGCTGGAATTCATTTGAAAAAAAAATGATTGAGCTCTCAACCTACGCCGACCCATCACAAAAAGGGAATCCCCTTCATAAGACCACTGCATCAGAGAACCACCTAGTCCTACACCACACAAAAGTAACTACTGCCCAATGGGTCCTACTCATCTATGTTCTTCCATAAAGAAAGGGAATGACTTAAACACACTATCAAAACATTTTCAGCAGATATGTGATTAAACAAATACAGCAAGATGTTAATTATAAAATCTAGGTGGTAGGTATGCAGGTATTCACTGGGCATTTCCTTCAACTTTTCTGTATGTTTGAAATTTTTCATAATAAAATGTGAGGAAAAAAAAGGCGGCTAGTAAAAAACCCAACAATCCACAAGTAAGACCAAAATTTTGTTTCTTTAGGTAACTAGAGGATACCTAAAACTTACTTTGTGTTTTCAGCATTATAAAAATATACCTAACAATTTTAATAAAATTCTCATTTTTTACATAAGACCAAAATCTGGTCCAATCAGAGGCCTTTAGCTAGCTAGCAGAGGTGGCTTTAGACAAGACTTTTGTTCAACTAAAGTTAGCCAGCTGGGGAAATGGTAAAGCTAATATAAACACTCTGAAAAGCAGGGCGGAAAAAAGCTCTAAATTGTCAGGATCTGTATACTGTAAAGGAAGCTGTATATACTGAAACTAAATATGGATGGAAATATGACAAGAGCCAATCACTAAATGTACCACAGCAAGGAGCCATTCTGTGTGGTAAGCAGAATACTATCTTGGCCCCCTGTGACATTCAAGAAAGCAATTAAAGGACAATTAATCCCTCAGAGGTAGCCTGTAAAAAAACAGACAATAAATTCCTATAACTGCAAGCAATATGATATAAATTTCAATTATGTCAATTAAAACAAAGTGGCTACATGCCCACAAGAATGGTTTAAATAAAAAAAGAGGACAAAACCAAGTTTTGCCAAAGATGTAGAAGAACTGGAATTCTCATACATTGCTGATGAGAGCATAAAGCAAAAACAATCTGGCAATTTCTTATAAAATTAAACATACATTTACCTAATAACGCCATTCCTAGGTATTTATCCAAGAGAAATGAAAATATACCCACACAAACAATTGCAGTTGAATGTTCACTGAGGCTTTATTCATAACAGTCCAAAGCTAAAAACAGCCCAGTATCTATCAAAAGGTGAACAGATAAAAAAAAAATTGTGGCATATTCATGCAAGGGACTATTACTTGGCAGTAAAAAGGACCAAAGTACTGATATCCACAACAACATGGATGAATCTCAAAAACACAATGAGCAAAAGAAGTGAGACAGAAAAGGGTCTGATTGATTTGATTCTATCTACTTGAAGTACTAGAATAGGTAAAACTATTCTACAGTGGTAAAAATCAGATCAGTGGCTGTCTGCGGGGGCAGGGGTAAATACTGAATGCAAAGGAACACAAGGAAGCTTTCAGAAATGATGGAAGTGTTCTATATCTTGATTGGGGTGGTGGTTAAATGGGTCTAAACCTTTGTCAAAACTCAAACTCTGCACTTAAGCTGTGTGCATCTGACCATATGTAAATTAAACCTCAATAAAGTTGACTGGCTCAGTAGGTGGGGCATGTGACTCTTGATCTCAGGGTTGTGAGTTCAAGCCCCATGTTGGATATAGATACTTTAAAGTCTTTAAAAAAAAAAATCTTTAAGCATGTGATTCTTGATCTCAGGATCATGAGTTCAAGCCCCACACTGGGTGTAGAGATAACTTAAAAATTAAATCTTAAAAAAATAAAAATTATTATATAATATCCTCATTTATAAATGTGAAATAGTAGTCCATCATCAGAGTGAAACATAATCCCTATTCTACTTTTAGATTACTCTGAATAAAGACATTCAAGTACATCAAGCAAATGGACCATACAATTCTTTTTCCGGTTTTTTATTTTTAGGATTTATTTGAGAGAGAGCACGAGCAAGCATGGGATGGAGCACAGTGGGAGGGAGAGGAAGAGGGAGAAAGAATCTCTAGCAGACTCTGCACTGAACACAAGCCCGATGCAGAGCTCAATTTCATGACCCTGAGATCACAACCCGAGCCAAAACCAAGAGTCAGACGCTTAACTGACTGAGCTACCCAGGCACCCCTGGACCAATTATTCTTTAAAAATATCTATATCTATAAAATCTATATGCAACATTACATGGAAAAGTCCTTATGTTAAATGCAAAATACTGTCTATTGTGATGAGCATGTAAAATATTTTCACCCAAGAAAAGGCACAATGTGTAAAATATGAAAATAGTTGAGTTAGGGTGACTAGAACTATGAGCAGTTTTTAAAAATTTTACGTACCTGTTATTTCTTCAATTACACAAAGCTTTTTAAACAACCTCCCTACTTTCTCCACAATAGATCTTCTTAGAAATTGGGTGAAGACTCACAAGTTGGAGAAAACAGACCCCTGACACATCAGAAGAGAGACCCTTACTTTGACTTTTCACTGGTTCATTGCCCAGTTAGTGGGTACACAACAATACTAGACACTAGACTATAAAAACAAGTAACTACTCTATTGAAATTTGAAGATCTGTCCTTGCTAATTTTGCAGTTAAGGCATCTGACTGGCTTAGATCGGCTCCTTTTCATCTAACTCCACCTCCTTGCTATCTTACTTTAGGCAAACAATCAAGTCAGGGAATATTTTTATTGACTAACTGTCTTAGCAATCAGGCTGTACTTTGCCCTTAAACTCTTGAGATAAGAGATTCAAACATGTGTAAGCCGAATATAGCCAAAAGTGAAGCGTGGATGCATCTACACAAAATTACTAGTCTGGACCACTAAATAATGAAATTTTTTGGAATTTGTTTCAAAAATAATAGCATTTTGTTTCAGAAATAACATTTTGCATCTTACATTTTAAAACACCTAATTTATTGATAGGAAAAGAGAAGTATAACTAGAGAATGTAAATGGCCAAAGGTTTCTAAAATGTTTGAGCTTCTTTCAATAAACAGCAAATCTTGTCAACAATTTAAAAAGTGCAAAATTATTATCTCAATACTTTTTATTTTTTTTAAAAGATTTTATTTATTTATTTGACAGAGAAAGACACAGCGAGAGGGGAAACACAAGCAGGGGGAGCGGGAGAGGGAGAAGCAGGCTCCCCACTGAGCAGGGAGCCCGATGTGGGGCTTGATCCCAGGACCCTGGGATCATGACCTGAGCCGAAGGCAGACACTTAACGACTGAGCCACCCTGTTCTTATATTTTCAATTAAAACGGCATTACTGAAAAATTTATCCGAAGGAAAACATCAAAATAGGAGCTCCGAGAGAGCAAGAACTTTACCTTTGCATGTAGACCACTCTCAAGTATATGTTGAAAGAAAAAATGAAATAATCCTGAACAAAGAAAAAGATTGTTTCCAAATTTCTGTTCTTATAAAAAGTCAACAATAGAGGGATGAATAGTTAAAATTATAGCACAAATTAACTATAAAGCAATCATTTAAAATTATAGAGATGGAGAAAATATCTAGAAATATGTTTGGGCCAATATTATGTTAAAAAGTGGATTATAGGGGCACCTGGGTGCCTGCTTCTCCCTCTCCCTCTGTTGCTCCCCCTGCTTGTGCTCTCTAGTTCTCTGTCAAATAAATAATCTTTTTTTTTAAAAAGTGGATTCTAAAATGTAACTACTAAAAGGTAACATAGGAGAAAATCTAGGATATGGCAGAGATTTTAGGTACAACGACAAAAACATGATCTATGAAAGAAAAAGTTGCTAGGCTGAACTTTATTAAAATTAGAAATTTTTGCTCTGTGAAAGATACTGTTAAGAGAATGAAAAACAAGCCACAGCCTGGGGGAAAAACATACGGAAAATGCGTATCTGATAAAGGACTGTATCCAAAATATAGAATGAACTCTTAAAACTCAACAATAAAAAAACAAACCCAATTACAAACTGGACAAAAGATATGAACGGACACCTCACCAAAGAATATTTACAGATGGCAAGTAAGAATATGAAAAGTGGGGCACCTGGGTGGCTCAGTGGGTTAAGTGTCTGCCTTCAGCTCAGGTCATGATCCCAGGGTCCTGGGATCAAGCCCCATGTCAGGCTCCCTGCTCAATGGAGCCTGCTTCTCCCTCTCCCTCTGCTGCTCCCCCTGCTTGTGCTTTGCTCTCTCTCTCTTTGTCAAATAAATAAAATCTAGGGGAAAAAAAGAATATGAAAATTCACTCAACATCATTCATCATTAGAGAACTGCAAATCAAAACAAGATACTACACACCTATTTGAATAGCTAAAATCCAAAAAAAACAAATGACACCAAATGCTGGTGAGGATGTGAAACAAGAGCAACTCATTCATTGTTGGTGGGAATGCAAAACAGTATGGCCACTTTGGAATACAGACTGATAGTTTCTTAAAAAGCCAAATGTAGTCTCAACCATAAGATCCAGCAATCACACTACTAGGTATTCACCCAAATGACTTGAAAGCTTATATTTACACAAAAACCCACACACAAGTGTTTACACTGGCTTTATTCATAATTGCCAAAACCTGAAAGCAACCAAGATATGCTTTTTAAGTGAATGGACAAACAAAACTGTGGTACATCCCGTCAATGGAATATTATTCAGCTATAAAAAGAAATGAGCTATCAAGTCACAGAAGACACGGTGTAGGGGGAGAGACCTTAAATGCATATTGCTATGGGAAAGATAATCTGAAAAGGCTATATACTGTATGACTCCGATTATACGACATTCTAGAAAATATGTGTTGCCAGGGGTGTGGAGGGAGGGGAAGCATGAATAAGTGAAGCACAGGGGATTTTTAGGGCAGTGAAACTATTTTGTATGACACTGTAACAGCACAAACACGACATAATGCATTTGTCAAAACTTATGGAACTTTACAACACAAAGAGTAAACCTTAATGTATGCAAATTTAAAAAAAAATCAGCTAGTAGGTTGGGAATCCCAGACTGTGACAAGAGAATCTAACTGTATTTCAAAAGTATTGCAAACAATCTCACTAAAGGGGGTAGGAGGGAAAGGTACAGACCTAAGTAACTGAAATGAATTCTGTAAGATAAAGGCAAAAGGGACTGCACGTAAGTACTATACTCTAGTCGATAAAATCGCTTCCCCAGAGTACAAGGTAACAATTGCTATATATGTATCCTGGAATTGAACAATTAAGTAAATGAATGGTGAACGTGGGGAGCCAATTTTCTCACTGTTGAAGTGGAAATGTACAGATCTGCAAGGGAGGGTGACAAAAAAATCCATATGGAGTAAAGCTACAGTATCAGTAAGAACTCATGTTTAATTTAATATAGATAAAGATAGTTACATATAGAAATATTTATAGACATGTGTATATTCAGGGGTTAATATACACACATATATTCTTTTGCTGTCAGCTGAGAGGACCTGAAAGAAGTTATACCCTACTAGCTACCACCACATCTAGTGCCCAGATCTTGCTTTCTAATACCATTCCCCCATAAAAAGAACTAGGACCCTTTGGAGAAATGGTTGATTCTAGGATTGGGGCATGAAATACACAAGATGAGCCCAGAGCCTTTTGTAGTGCCAGAAAGTAAAGAAGTACTCAAATACAAAACAAAACAAAACAACCCAAACATTAATGGGGGTGTATGGCAAAAGGCACAGGGGCCAACTGAAAGACCTACCCATGCTCAAAGCTGGAACAACTGGAGCAATAAAATAAAGCAGTACTGGTTTATGGGTTGTATCCATGAGCCCATAATGATATAAATGACTGAATATATTAATACATGGGGGAGAAGAGGCACCCTTCTCCTATGCAGAACAATTCTAAATTATACAGATACTATACTCTAGAGGAGGGGAGCGTAACTCCCCGCTCCTTAAGTATAAGCTGCATAGAGTGTGACTCCCATCCAAAGAGTACAGTAGGGGAGGGAGAGGGGCTGTGGAGAATAACTTTACAGTGTAGAAACCTGACAAACATGACTTTAGCCAGATGATCAACATCACAAATCATAATGACAGTATGTACTCTTCATATGAACTAATGAAAATGGTACTTTATCTCTATAATATTCCTGCCCCCCAAAATAAAACCCCAGTCTAATTGTGGAAAAAAAAAAAACAGACAAATTCCAATAGTCAGGCATCCTATAATACACCTGACCAATACTCAAAACTCAAGGTCATCAATACTCAAGGTCATCAAAAACACAGAAAGACTGAGAAATTGTCACAGCCAAAATGAGCTTAAAAAGACATGACAACTAAATGTAATGTGGTATCCTGGATGGGATCCTGGAACAGAAAGACATTAGGACTAGACACTAAAGAAATGTGAACAAACTATGGGCTTAACTTAGTAATAACATATCAATATTGGTTCATTAATTTAAACAAATGGCCCATACTCATGTAAGATGTTCATAAAAGGAAAAACTATATGGTGGAGGTGAGAGAAGGATATATGGGAACTGTCTGACTTTTTTTGTAAATCAAACTGTTCTGGAAAATAAAGTATTAACTTGAAAAATTAGATTACAAATTACATATAACAGTATGATTTCAACTTCATATAAGATGCCTAAATAAAAGACAGCCAAAATAGGGCGCCTGGGTGGCTCAGTTGGTTAAGCGACTGCCTAAGGCTCAGGTCGTGATCCTGGAGTCCCGGGATCGAGTCCCGCATCGGGCTCCCTGCTCGGCGGGGAGCCTGCTTCTCCCTCTGACCCTCCCCCCTCTCATGTGCTCTCTCTCTCTCATTCTGTCTCAAATAAATAAATAAAATCTTTAAATAAATAAATAAATAAATAAATAAATAAATAAATAAATAAATAAGACAGCCAAAATACCAAAAGTAGTTTTGTTAGGATGATAAGATGGGGGATTATTTTTCTTTTCCTTAGTCTCCAAATTTTCTCTAACATATGACAATATTTTATAATTTAAAGAATGAATTTTATACCACTACACACCTAGTAGAATGACCAAAATCTAGACCACTGACAACATCAAATGATGGCAAGGATATGGATTAACAGAAACGCTCCTTCATTGCTGGTGGGGATGCCAAATGGTACAGCCACTTGGGAAGACAGTTTGGCAGCTTCTTACAAACTAACATACTCTTACCACCTGAATTAGCAATTGTCCTCCTTGGTATTACCCAAGGGAGTTGAAAACTTGTCTACACAAAAACCTGCACACAGATGTTTATAGAGGCTTTATTCATAATTACCAAAACCTGAAAACAACCAAATGTCCTTCAGTAGAGGAATGGATAAACTGTGGTACATACAGCTAATTTCCTAAGGGCAAGGACTACATGTTATTCAGCTTTCTATCTCCAGTGTCTAATCCCATGTTCATCAAATAGTAAGCACTCATTAAAATTTTTCCCTGAGGGGCACCTAGGTGGCTCAGTCCGTTAAGTGTCTGCTTTCAGCTCAGGTCATGATCCCAGGATCCTGGAATAGAGTCCCACATCGGGCTCCCTGCTCAGGGGGGAAACTGCTTCTACCTCTCCCTCTGCTGCTCCCCCTGCTTGTACTCTCTCTCTCTGTCAATCAATAAAATCTTTTAAAAAATTTTTTTTCCCTGAATGAATGAAAAAATTATTAAGGCTAGCATGAAAAACATTCAATAATGGTTTTCCTTCAGGCACTTCCATAATTCCACTCCTTATTTTTAACTTTTATACTGGTTTCACTGTTTAGGGGGAAGTACTAAAAACATTATGCAAGCTCTACATTTTTCAAACTTTAGTATTAATGATCATTCTGTTTTCTATTATGGGAGGTAGTAGAAATAATGCTTAAGAGTAAAATATGGCATTCAATTACGTAAGCAATTTCAAAGTGAGGCTATGTTTTCTTTTACTCAAATGTACTGAAAATAAAAGTAACTAATTGTTGTTATTTATTTTTAAATATAAACACTGACTCCAAGGATAGCAAAATGAGGTAAGAAGGAGTAAGAAATAAACATGTTGACATTTAAAAAGCGAGTCTTTATTTCATGTGAATTCTGGGAATAATCTATTGTAATTACACTGTTTCATCTCATGAAAACAAAATGCACCACACTTAGTATGAAAAAATTTAAGCACAATGGGTTTCCTCATATGACAGAGGCTAAAGAATTACCAGTAAGGTCTTAAAGAAAGTTCTGATACTAAAACTATATACAGCATTGACTTATTTTGTTTTGATAGGATTTTTTCCATTTTTGTCTTTAAACATTTGATCAGCATGTAGTAACACATGGTTCTATTTAAACGTAAGGCTGGATGTGAAAACTGGGTTACTTCTTTACACTGTGGGATAATGAATGTTAGACAGGGGTAAGAAAGTTGCTACCTGCCATTATGGTTTCCCTAGCCTGACATAGCTTCCTATGTACACTACTATTGCTGAGAACCCCTCCCTCAGTTACTGACCAGTAAACAAACATAATCAGTTTAAATCATTTCCCAACACCAATTCAAAGAGTTTGAGATCTGCTATATTTTGAACCATTGCCCTACATGGCCAATTTAAATGCAACCCCCAAATGTTTTTAATTTGGTATACTGATCACAGTGAAAGTTAATTAAAGAATAAAATCTACCAGCTTTATCAACAACTTTAGTTTGCAAGTGACACAAATTACCAAAGAAGGAATCTTATTTTTTTTTTAAAGATTTTATTTATTTATTTGAGACAGAGAGAATGAGAGAGAGAGAGCACATGAGAGGGGGGAGGGTCAGAGGGGAGCCCGATGCGGGACTCGATCCAGGGACTCCAGGATCATGACCTGAGCCGAAAGCAGTCGCCCAACCAACTGAGCCACCCAGGCGCCCGGAATCTTAATTTTTTTAAAGTTCTATTTCACTACTATTTCTGGATTACTACATAATGTGATTAAAAGCATGACTCCTCCTGTGATCTGGTAAGTTTGTTCTAGGACAACAGCCTACACCCTGAATCCTAATAGCTATTTCCTAAATATTCAACTACTCTCAAGAGATACTATACATGAGGGCGCCTGAGTGGCTCAGTTGGTTAAGCGACTGCCTTCGGCTCAGGTCATGATCCTGGAGTCAAAGGATCGAGTCCCACATCAGGCTCCCTGCTCAGCAGGGAGTCTGCTTCTCCCTCTGACCCTCCTCCCTCTCATGCTCTCTGTCTCTCATTTTCTCTCTCGCAAATAAATAAAAATCTTAAAAAAAAAAAAAATTAAAAAAAAAAAAAGAGAGATACTATACATGAGTGTATAGAAAGAAGTGTAGGCGGCGCCTGGGTGGCTCAGTTGGTTAAGCACCTGCCTTCGGCTCAGGTCATGATCCCAGGGTCCTGGGATCTGGCCCATATCAGGCTCCCTGCTCAGCGGGGAGCCTGCTTCTCCCTCTCCCTGCCACTCCCCCTGCTTGTGCTCTTTCTCTGTCAAATGGATGAATAAAATCTTTAAAAAAAAAAAGAAAAGAAAAGAAAGAAGTGTAGATCTATCAGCTCAAAATACCTTCATCTATGACAGATAGCCTTTAAAAATCTGTAACAACAACAAAAATTAGTAACAACAGATATAATTTTGTCCTTTAGCAGTCAAATACCATCCTTTAATCCAAATTAAATGTGGGCAATTTCTCTTGGAAGCTGAGGAACACAGACTACAGTTTCTGTAAATTGTGGTCTATTCCAACACATTGAACAAGAAGAAAGGTACAGTAAGACCTTTTCTGAATCAGCAATATAAAGGATAACTGGGTAGGGCAGGGAAATCTAAAATAATCTACCAGCACATAACTCATAAAAGTGTCACATTTCCTTAGATTCAAAATACCAGCCAGAGAACAAAACTCATTGCTGTGTCCAAGTAAAGATAGATAGAGGTTACATATCTTGAGAAAACAGATCCAAAAAGTAGTTTTTAACCCTACCAAAATAAAAAATGACAATAATATTGGGTAAAAAAAATTAAGTAACCCATGGTGCATTCAGTAGACAAACGACACACTTTACAAGTTACAAACTTTATAGATGATTAAACTGATCAGCAAAAAAAGTGGAAGAAATTTCCAAAACTTTCACATTTTCCAAGATCACCAAAAATTAATCAATCTCCCAATTTTTAAAACATACTAAATAAACATAACTAAAACTAGACAGACATATAAATATAAAAGTACTGCAGTATTTGGGGGGGAAAAGGACAACTTCCTGGTTAATCTCCTTGAATAGTTCTCTAAGAGTAATCAGCTGCTGGAACACAGCTGGGAGAATATCCACACAAGCAGCTGACTTTCTGCAGACACACTGTATTTTTCCAAAGAGAAGTAAACTAATTACTTGTGTTTCAAGTCCATAGAATACATAGATCTGTCATTCTGGTTTTGCTCTGAGGTCTGACACAAGAATCTACACTTTTAGATAGCTTAAGCAAAAACAAATCATTTTTTAAAAGATGTTTTCATAACTTACGTTCCTGGAAAGAAGCACCCAAAAGGATATTCAAATACAGTTCCTTACTCTGCAACTTTAATACCTTGCAGATAGGTGTATTTCCTCAACTATTATGAAAACCTTACTTGGTTAGCAGGGAGCACGCTAAGTAATAAACAAGAGACTACATACATACTACCTAGCATTTGACTAAAACCATATCACACAATTTAATCCTGAAGTACCCCTCACATTACTGAGAGAAAGCAAAAATTTACTTTGTGGTCATCACCAATTCTTATTTAAGGATCTCTGTATGGATTTTCATTCTGAAGGTAGACGGGAGGTATTCTTAGAACAGCTAAAACAGAACCTCGTAGGGCAGAGCACAGTGGGCCTGCAGCATATAAGGATCAAACTTATCAACTGTGAACACAACAGTAAGTACACTCATTTAAAACTTAAAAAGAAGTGGGGTGCCTGGGTGGCTCAGTGTGTTAAGCATCCGACTCTTGATTTCAGCTCCAGTCATGATCTCAGGGTTGTCATATCCTCATGAAGCCCCGCATGGAACCCTGCACCCAGCATGGAGTCTGCTTGAAGATTCTCTCCCTCTGCCCCTCTCACCCTGCCTCTCTCTTTTCTCTCTCTCTCCCAAATACATAAATAAATTTTAAAAAAATAAAAACTTAAAAAGAGAAGTGGATATTCGACAAGCTGGACTAGATTGTGAGGTAAAACATATACAGATTAAAAGCAACCAGCTCCTTCACCAGCTGTTCCCAGCTCTGGGTATTAGAGCTTAGTTGTTCTTAGTTCCCTTCTTTATATAGTACAAGACAGCCCAAGAGACTAGATGCTCTGAAATTCTTCTCTGAAATTCTTCTAATTCTAATAGTGATTTTCCTCTCAGCCTTGGAAGTTATTCAACCTCTTTGGGTAAATAATTAAATAAAAACTAAATTCACAGGGAGTCCTAGGTATTAATGCACATATAATTTTATTCTGACCTCAAAAACAGAACAGAATCCAAACTTCATAGCATTGCATTCAAAGCCCTTTTTGATCTAACTTCAAGCACAACTGTCTACAAATAGCAACTTTAGATTCCTTATTATCCCAAGAACTTTTCATATCCTCCTCCCTTTGGTCACAGTTTGCTCAGCCTATGAAATCCTTCCCCCTTCTCTGACTACTGAAATTACACTTGTCCTTCAATCAGTTTAAGAGCATTCTGTGACCAATCATCTCAACCATATTCACTCATTCCTTTAAACTTCACTGTGTTTTTCCTTTATCTCCATTAATTCATTTGCTTTACAGTAAATTGTACACTTGCCCACTGCAGTGTTAAGCTTCTCAAGGGCAGAAATGCAGGGACTCTGTGACTCATACAAGCGTAACAGTAATTTACACATAGTTTGTGCATAACTGCAAAACCAGATGGGGTGATATTAGTGGGCCAACACCAGAAAAGTGATACCCTAAATCACTGTTTTTCAAACAGTGGATCATAACCTATTTGTCATGAAATTAATGTGGATCACCATCAGCATTCAAACAAACAAAACAAAAAACTCTGAAATACTGAACAGACTAAAAAATGCCAGGGAGCACAATAACACTAAATATAGTTTTGTGAAACTTGCTTCAGGTGGGGGTTTTTTGTATTTATATTGGTTCTAATATAAAATATATCTCTTACAGAGACTTAAAAGTTTTTAAAAAATATTTTTAAATTGCCTAAATATTTTTGGGGCACTTGGCTGGCTCAGTCGGTAGAGCATGTGACTCCTAATCTCAGGGTTGTGAGTTCAAGTCCCACGTTGGGCATGAAGCCTACTTTGAAAAAAAAAATCCTAAGGGCACCTGGGTGGCTCAGATGGTTAAGCGTCTGCCTTCGGCTTAGGTCATGATCCCAGGGTCCTGGGATCGAGCCCCGCATCGGGCTCCCTGCTCCGCAGGAAGCCTGCTTCTCCCTCCTCCACTCCCCCTGCTTGTGTTCCCTCTCTCGCTGTGTCTCTGTCATATAAAAAAAAAAAAAAAAAAAATCCTAGGGGCGCATGGGTGGCTCAAATGGTTAGGTGACTGCCTTCAGCTCAGGTCAAGATCCCAGGGTCCTGGGATCGAGCCTTACATCTGGCTCCTGGCTCAACAGGGAGCCTGCTTCTCCCTCTCCCTCTGCCTCTCCCCCTGCTCATGCTCTCTCTCTCTCTCTGTCTCGAATGAATAAATAAAATCTTTAAAAAAAATTTTTTTTAGGGTTTGTTTTTTTTTTTTGCCCCAAACAAGGGCAGTGAACAGCCACTTCGGCTCCCTGTCACCCATCCAATTTAACAATCAGAGAGACAGGGTAAAAATCCTAAATTTTTTTTTTTTCCATGTGTGGGGCTGGAATTGTACCACCCATATTCGGCTTTTATAAAACTGCTTGAGTAAAGCACAGAAAACATCTATATAGCTGATAGTCAAAAAGAATGATTCTAACTGGCTCTAATCTAAACCACAATATCCACTGTGTCAGTAATGCCATCATGTAACGAATAAACTCACCACAGATCGTGCTCCCAAAGCACAGGGCAGTGATCATAAATTTTAAGGGTCTCCTTGTCAATTGAGTCTCTTTGCTTATCATAAGAATTACTCCCAATGGGACTTATCTTAAAAAATAATTATCCTTGAGAGCATGGTAACAAACCCTCACCTGAAACAAACTAGTCAGTGGGGGCTGAAGAGAAGCCTTCTTCATAATAATTTATATGACCTAGACACATCTTCATGTTACTAACAGATCTTTTCCTGGTAATGGCGATGTTATGGAAGTGATTTCCAAGAGAAAGATAAATGCTATTTTCAAATTTAGTTTTATTTGTTTGCTACCTCAACTACCTAGGGAATTAAAAGTATTTCCTGGGGCTGCAATTATGATTATGTCAGGCTCTCTTCATTGACAACCAATAAAGACATCAACAAACAAGGGCAACGAATAGCCATTTTGGCTCCCTGTCACCCATCCAATTTAACAATCAGAGAGACAGGGTAAATAATGATGTAAGACAGTTACATTTCACAATGGAACCAAAGCTCAACTGCTATCCAAGTTTATAGGGATGCGACTGAATTTTAAGAATTTTAAGTGACTACTCAGTCAAGAATAGTTGACTATTAACAGTCAAAAATAGCTAAGAAAACAAAGAAATGGAAAATATATTGGATTTAGAATCCAAAGACCTGGGTTTAAATCTGGTTAACATTCATTAGTGCAAAACCCAGTTTCCTCTCTTATGAAAAAGGGGCAAATAATACTCACACATTCATTCAGCAAATATTTATTGAGTAATACTTTCTATGTTCCATTAGACATTTGGCTAGGGGAACAACATAGATGTATGTAGTCCCTATCCTCAAGGAATTTATATTTTCCCTATCTCACAAGGCTGTTGTGAAGTTCAAATGTAAAAATACTATGCATATTGTAACACACTACATAAAGTGCAAAGTGAGGGGCGCCTGGGTGGCTTAATTGGTTTAAAGTCTGACTCTTTTTTAATTTTGTTTATTTGAGATAGTGACAGAGAACACAAGTGGGGAGGAGAGGGAGAAGCAGGCTCCCAGATGAGCAGGGAGCCTGTGTGGGACTCGATCCCAGGACCCTGAGATCACGACCTGAGCCGAAGGCAGATGCTTAATGGACTGAGCCACCCAGGCACCCGACTATCCAACCTCTTGATATTGAATGTCCGACTCTTGATTTCCCCTCAGGTCATGATCTCAGGGTCATGACATCAAGCCCCGCATCCGCGCTCAAAGAGAGTCGGCTTGAGGTTCTCGCTCTCCCTCTGCCCCTCCCCACCCATGCCCTCTCTCTCACTCACTCACTCTCTCTCTAAAATAAATAAATCTTGGGGCACCTGGGTGGCTCAGTCTTAAGCATCTGCCTTCGGCTCAGGTCATGATCCCAGGGTCCTGAGATCAAGCCCCGCATCGGGCTCCCTGCTCAGCGGGAAGCCTGCTTCTCCCTCTCCCACTCCCCCTGCTTGTGTTCCCTCTCTCGCTGTGTCTCTCCTCTGTCAAATAAATAAAATCTTTAAAAAATAAAATAAATAAATCTTGGGGCACCTAGGTGGCTCAGTCGGTTGTGTGTCTGCCTTTGGCTCAGGTCATGATCTCAGGGTCCTAGGATCAAGCCCCAAGTCAGGCCCTCTGCTCAGCGGGAGCCTGCTTCTCCCTCTCCCTGCTACTCCCCCTGCTTGTGCTCTCTCTCTCTGTCAAATAAATAAAATCTGAAAAAAAAGGAAAAAAAACCTTTTAAAATTTTTAAAAAAATCTTTAATTAAAAAAAGTGCAAAGTGATATAATGATTTTATTAACTTACTCTACCTCGTCACCACTTATCTTTATTACAACATTTAGAAAGATTCAATGAAGTCTCGATGAGCAGATATAATAGTCCACTATCTTACTGAATTGATTTTCTAAGGGCTGGAGTTCAGGAGTCTAACAAATCACTATTTCTTAGTATAGTCTTAACTCATGACTCTCAATATAACCACGAAGATAAAATGAACTGAGAATTTAAGGCCCAGAACCTGCAGCGTAGCTCCAGGTATGGGTTGGGTATGTGGGTTGCAAAGGGAGTAAAAAATAAAGACTTCTAGGCCCCATGCAAGACCTACTGAATCATAGATAACCCTTAAAGGATGAGCCCAAGAATCTACACTTTTGACAAACACACCCAGTGGTTTTTATGCTCACTAAAGCTTAAGAATCACTACCATAAAATTTTCTTTGATCAATAACCATGATTTCAAACACCATTTCTAAAATCTACTTGTGGAAAATCTGGGCCAAATAGAATTCATCTACAATTGAGAAAGCAGCTCCTGAGAAGGTACTTAGCAGTCAACATTAAATGACTCACACTTAACTCGTAAAAATACTTCCTGTGGCACCAACCTCTTTATTCCAAACTTTCACATTAAACGAAGCTAAAAAAAAAAAAAAAAAAAAGAATGCCCATGAGATATTCCTAAGTTATTATATTAAAATGAACTCCCAATAAACAAATTTATATGTATATATGTGTGTGTGTGTGTGTATGTATATAAAGAGAGAGAACTTTAATTTTTCTTATGGTTTAACTTTAACAAGGGAACCACTTCTCAGCCTTTTGGCTAAGATCAAGTGTAAGTTTAACAAGGGAAAGTTGATGGGTATATTATCTTGAAACTATGAAGAGGGAAAGCATATACTCTACCCAGGACAAATATATCATGATTTTAAATGCTTGCAAGCCAATCTTAGGGGTCCATGCTTATTAAAGACCACACTACCCAAAACTATCACCATTTCCACCAAAGAGATAAACTAGTCAATAGATAAGCCTAATCCCTTAAAAATAAAGATGGTATCACAACTGTAACCCTCGTAAGGGCACCTCTCAAGAAATCAATCAAGAGCCCTTAGAAATACTTTAACCTTTAAGAAAATTAACCTGAAGTCAAATGTTACTTCACATACTATATAATTAGTGCAAAGACATATGTATTTTGGTTCTACTTATTGAAAGCATCCCTCCAGGTATATACACATCAAAGGGAAACATTCAATATACGTTACACTGGGAAAAATTACAAGGTGGAGACTAACACTGCTAGTACAAAACTTTCCATCTGCAGTAAAATTTAGAGTCCAGAGGGCTTGTTCATATCCTACTACCAAGCCCTGCAATGTGACTCTTTCCAAACCAGTTAGTATCTAGTCAGTTCTGAAGGGAGAAAGGACAAACTGAACCATACTGAATTTAGTTTAATGACTGTTCTAAGATTCAATGAGGACAGGGCCTTTATAAGGCAGACTTTAAAAGAAATACAAAGAAATCAATGCTCTTACTTTTGTCCACGCTTTTAATCCCTTAAATCTCAAAGTTACTCGGTTCTTTTCACAACTCAATCAGTTATCCAAATGACTACAATATATGAAAATTGGAATAATTTGTGTATAACACGAAAGCATCTAAAATAGGGACAAGTCTTATTAAACAGCAATCATCAAGGTCCAGACATCTACCTATGACTTCATGTAAACTATGCCTACACAATAATAATCTACCTATGCCCAACCCTGATCCCACTTGGCACTTCAATAACATGCAAAACTTTCCTGGGACAGTAGAGACGTTAACTTAAGGAACCTGTAGGAGACAAAGAAAAGCCCTAAGGAGTACTGCCTAAAGAATGCTTTAGAAAAATTTGCATCAACCTAACCAAAATCAAAACAAGTAACAGACACAGATATCCCTCAAGAATCATGTCTGTTTGGTCACTGATTTCCTCCTCTCACTTGAAAACCTAAGGAGAAGATGCAGACTTTGGAAGAAGGAAAGAGACCGTATAGCTGAAGTCTCAGAGAATTTGCCAACTTGCTTGACTCTGTGTTGCAACTATCACCATTTCCACAGTAACAGCAAAGAAGCTTCACAGAATTTGGAAATCAAAATACAGCTGGAAGGTGAGAAACCATTGCCACAAAGAAACCATTGCCACGAAGAAGTCTCATCATCACAACCTTCTAGAGTAAGGTTCTCTAAGCAAAGAGCATCCTTTTGTCCTGCCCACTTTGTCTTTTTTAAGACAGTCTCTACTCACCACCAAGTATGCGCCAAAGTTCAATGATTTCTCTCTAGAAGGAGGAATGGGCCTAGACTGGTACATGGACCTGAGGCAAGTCCCTCCATCTGTCCTAGGGGATCATCTAAAGTCTCCCTTACAGTACCTAATTTATGTCTAGACTCTGTTACAAAATCATAATAAAGGCAAGAAGCTACCAACTATGTTAGCTGATATATATACATATATATTTGAAATGATTGATCATGTTAGTTGTGGTCATCTACAGAATTATTTTTGGTTTAGTTCCTTTAGCTCTTACAAAAAGTAAATTACTTAGAACTTTATGATAAATTTACAATTTTAAATAAATACTTCAATTTTAAATTTAAAAATAAACAGCTGGATCCAAAGTTAACTTCCAAAGGGAAAGGAAAATGACAATTCCAAGAGCTTCTATCAGAAGGAAACATCAGCCACAGATTTTGAGTTATCTAGAAAGCGTTCTACATCTGAATGCCCTGGCCCCCAAAGATTAAGAATGTATTACCAGAGAATAAGAAAAGAGCACGTAGAACATTAACGGAAAAAGCATAAATGGAAGGTTTAATAGCTCCAAACAGTTACTTTGGTGAGCTACTCTTTCTTCAGGTGGAAGGTAAGAGGAAACAGAATGAGTGAATTCCACAGAGTAAGAGTGTCAAGGATAAGGGCAGGGGGCATAAGGTAAATAAAAAGGGAGGGACTCCTCTATAGGCCAGACCCAAGATACTAATCTCTTTGAAACCTTGGGCAAACCTACTGTTTTACTAGAGGAGTAACTGAAGGTTGTGGAAATTATAACTAAAATAACATTTATAAAAAATGAGAGAGACTTCATGAGGGCAAATCCAAGCACTGAGGGAGAGGGCAAAAGTGTGAAAAAATAAGGGTTCAGTAGAAAAGCAAGAGATACAGGATTGAAGGCTGCTGGGGAGAATGGAGGTAATGAGACATTATGCCACCTACCAGTCAACCAGCAATCACTATATAAATTTTAATACAAAGTACAAAGCCACCAAGGTAAAACCTGGATGAGAGTGGTGGAGGAGGTCTGCAGAGAAACTGCAAACCAAGGCAGCATGCTGCTAGAGCTTTAAGGGATGCAGTGGGGAAGTAAGGATGAAGGAGTATGAAGGGGGAGGGGCTGCAGTAGGGAAGAGGATGGGTTGCAGCAGCAGCAGGAGCCTAAAAAGAGAAGGGAAAGCAGTCTGGAGGAGATAAAGAACAGGATAAAGTTGAGCATGGGATCACAAGAGGATAGAGTAAGAGAGAGAATGGAAAGGGCATGCCCCGTAAAAGCAAGGAGGTCAAAGACCCAAAAGAGGGGTATATTTTGGGGGGGGAGGAGCAGGAACGAAGGAGAGCTCCACCATAATCCTGACTAAAAAGAAGTAGGAGTATGGTGCAGAAGTCAAGACCAGAATAGGGGGGCCAGAATAGGGATGCTCTCAGAGGGATGTGAAGATGGGAGACACCAGATTCAAAATCCTGGTGTAATACGGGACAACAGTGTAAAGAAAGTACAGTGTCCAAGACACCCTCCCCCACCACCAAAACAAAACAAAAACAAAGGCTTGCAAGCAAGCAAGGGTCAGAGAAGAAGATACACTCTAGGGAGAAAGAATCCAAAAGGGAGGGGAGGAAAGGCACACAAGGCAGGATAGAAAAATGCAGGGGGTGCTTAACCGCAGGAGAGGGTAACTAAGGAAAGCAAAAGGAGTGCAGTGGAGGGATGATTATTCCCGGAGGAAAAGTGGGAGCCGATCACAGGTCCTACCTACTTGGTCTAGAGGACAGAGGGACGGTCCATGGGGGTTGACGGCAGCGGTGGAGAACAAGAAACTACGATGCTAAAGATGAGAACTTGGGGAGGACGCGACAGGGGCCGGGTCAGAAAAGGAGATGCTGTCAGCGAGGGGCAGAAGTCCAGCAAGGGGCAGAAAGCGGCATGCCCGGGGGTAAAGCAAAAGGGCAGAAAAGAAGGCAGCAGAATGGGGGCAGGGGTAAAAACAGCGGGGCGCAGGGACGTAAACCGGTTACCGGGAGGGAGGTGCGGGTCGCGAAAACCCAGGGCGCAGGGAGGTGAAAGGGTCAGCCCCAAGGAGGTGCGGGGCCTGAGGGGAACGGAGTCCCGAGTGCCGGTTCAGGGGCTGGAGGGGGGAGGGGGGACGGTGCGGCCTGAGGGCGACAGGGGTAGAGGGAGATGCGGGGACGGCCGGAGGGGGCGGGGCAGGGTGGGGCGGCGGGCAGCCCAGATACTCACACCTCCAGGATGCGGTCCCCCTTGCGCACCCCGGCCCGGTCGGCCGCCCCCCCGGGCAGCACGGCGCTCACATGCTGCAGCGGCGCGTACAGCTCCCCGTTGATGCTCCGCAGTTGCCCGCCCTCGCTCACTTGGCCCCGCACGTTGAAGCCGTAACCGGACTCGGACTTGACGATGCGCACGACCCGCGGGCCGCCGCCTCCCCCTCCGCCGTTCCCGGCGCAGTGGAGCCCGGACCCCCCACCGCCGCCGCCACCTCCGTTTCTGTGAGGAGCTGAGGGGTGAATCCCTTCCCCGTCCTCGTCCGCCATCTTGCAAGCGAGCGAGCCGTACCCCCGCCCCGCTACGCCTCCACTCCTTCCTCGCGCGCGCTCGCCCTGCTTAGCAGCCGCACGACCCCCAGCGCGCGCGCCCGCTCCGCCGCCCGCGGGACCCGAGTCGGCCACAGAGCTGCCGGAGGAGGGTAAAGGGAAGGCCGGGGGCGGGGGGAAAACGGGCGGTTGGACCCCGTGGAGCCTCCTGGGAGTTGTAGTTTCTGGAGGGTGGGGGCGGAGGAGAGGGCAGAGTCCCGGCCTGAGCGGAGGTTATGTGACGCAGTTGGGGAACAAAGCCTGCCGGGAGTTGTAGTTTGAGCCTCTAACCCAGCACAGAGTGCGGCGGAGTGATTCAGCTGTTGACGTGGGGCAAGTTTTTTCTTTCATTCCATAACTCATTTCGTAGCCTCTAAAGCAATAATATTAGGACAAATTGACGTTTGTGACCTTAAATTATAACAACTCATTTGTTCAGTACCTTCTGTGTTCACATACATTATTTTATTCCGTGGCCCCAGCAACCTTGTGAGCTGACTGGATCATGAATTCCTTTCTCTATTTCACTTATTTGGAAACTGAACCGTAGAGAGCCCAAAGTCAACCAGCTCTTAGGTAACAGGAAGTAAGGCCCGGTTATTTTTTCGCAACTTTCATGTATTGCAACTACATAAAAACTATGCTCCAAATATACAAAAAGCGTATGCAGAGAAAACTATGGTCTCAGCGATTTAGAACTGGATATTAGAAGGGCCAAATAAGAATTTAAATCTGGCAATGATTTTGAAGTTACCTTTATTTCTAATTTATTTTGTTTTCCCCAACAGCACGGTAGAATTCTTTGCCAATGGCAGCAGTTGATGTTTTTCGGCTACCTACCCAAATGCACATTCACAGATAGTGTGCAGAATGCCTGGCAAAGGCAAGAAAGAAGAGCAAGAGCAAAAATAATGAAAATAGCTTACTTAAGCACTTAGTACTCGTATTTTATTTTACCCTACTGACTGGCTAGTAAGTTAGTCTGTTACTGTTTCGTGGATGCTGACAAAAAGACACAGAATTCCTGGATTGGAGACAAAGGACTATTACAACACAGGAAACAACATGAGCTTCAGCACGTTTGTGTCAATTCCTCTTCCCCCAAGTCTTAAGGGGATGACAAGAAGGGCTCACATGAATGCTCTGCACTTACTTGGTGGATTTACACCACAGCTGAGGGAACACTGAGTTTGGGAAACCTGCCATTTTATAGGAAGCAGTGAGCAAACCTGTTCTCTGTCCTGGAGGGAGACATTACTTCATTCCTTAAAGTTGCTCACTATAAACACAACCTTGAGAATTGACCCTGGTAAAGAGCAGTCAGGGTCTTGCATTTTTGGCATACCCAGGAAGATGGGTAGAAGCATGACGGACCCATGAGGGACTGTTTCTCTCAACATTACCATGTGCCAAACACTAAGCACTTTACATCTATAATTTTATTTAATCTTCACAATCCTATAATGTGCCCTACTTTATAGATGAATAAACAGGCATAGAGAAGCCACACAGCTAGTAAACAATCCAGGAGGAGCAACAGGGATTCATAGTTTAAAAAAGACAGTAAAAGTGGGGCACCTGGGTGGTTCAGTCGGTTGAGTGTCTCACTCTGGATTTCAGCTGGGGTCATGATCTCGAGGTCTTTCAATTGAGCCTCAGGTTGGGCTCCACGCTCAGTGCAGAGTCCTCTTCAGATTCTCTCTCCCTCTCTTTCTGCCCCCCGCCCCACACTCTCTCTCTCCACTAAATAAATAAAATCTAAACAACAACAACAAAAAAGACCGTAAAAGTTACCTTGCAGAGAGAGGTCTGATGACTTATAAAAGCAACAAGCATGGCGCCTGGGTGGCTCAGGCGTTAAGCATCTGCCTTCGGCTCAGGTCATGATCCCAGGGTCCTGGGATCCAGCCCGGCATCAGGCTCCCTGCTCAGCGGGAAGCCTGCTTCTCCCTCTCCCGCTCCCCCCTGCTTGTGTTCCCTCTCTCATTGTCTCTCTCTCTGTCAAATAAATAATCTTTTAAAAAATAAATAAATAAAATAAAAGCAACAAGCAACAAGCAACCCCCTGAAAGAATTTGGGAACCATGTATGGGTTTCCAGCAATTGCTCAGGATGTGGGGGAGGAGAGTAGTAGAATAATTAAGACATCTCACAGTATGTGGGATGAGGATTCAGTTATTATATTAGAACATAAAAGTTAGTATGACCTTATTTTATAACCAACCTAATGAAGAAGGGTGTCAACTAACTGCACAAATAGGGAAAATAATACAAGTTGGAATAATAAGAATTTTGCTCTACAATAATACTCTACAATCATTTGGTTTGAACTGAGCTCTGAATGGGCAGGAATTTATCCACTAAGGACATCAAAGAAAGGAAAAAGGGAGCTTCCACTGAAAGAGCTATTTTTTTCATTTGTTTATTTGACAAAAAATGTACTGAATGCCTGCTCTGTTCTAGACTGCAGTGGTGGCTAGGGATACAAAGATAAATAAGATGTTATCTACAAACTCCATGAAGGGCAGTATGGCATGGTGAAACTCGCAAATGCACATACTCCTTGGTCTGGCAACTCCACTTCTAGGAATTCATTCTACTGTCACACTTGTACATGTGTGAAGTGACATTTTTGTGAAGATAGTCATTGCAGTATTATCTGTATTTGCAAAAGACTGGAAATAACCTAATGTTCATTGATTAACTTAGGATACAACCACAATGGAAAACTGAAAATAAAGAATAAGGAAGTTCTTTACGTGCTGAAATGAAATGATCTCCTGGATACAGTACATAGTGAAAACAAGGTACAGCACAGTCTGTAGAACATGATAACATTTTTGTATAAAAGGGGAACCATAGATATGTTTTTATTTCTAGAAGTATTTATATCCCTAGAAGTATTCACAAGAAACTGATAATATTGATTGCCTCTGGGGAGGGGGACTGGACCACTGGAGTGGGGACAGCGGTTGAAAGGAGATTTTTCATTATATAGCTTTTTGTAACTTCTGAATTTTTAGACAGATGAATGTGTTACCTAGTCAAAAAATAAATACATAAAATATGTAGAAAGGATCAGACTGGAAGAAAAGGTGATCAGAGAATCAAAATAAGAAACTAAAATAACACACCGTTACTGCTCTCGAGAACTCACAATCTAGAAAGAGAGCAAAAGAAAAAAACAATTACACCACAGGCTTTGGGTCTCTGGAGTAATGAGAGTTGTGATAAAGGCCTGCACAAGCTGGCAAGAGTGCCCATAGGAGGGGCCTTGAAAACGGAACAGCTAAGCTGAGTAATCATGGATGAGAAGGGCCGGCAAGGCAGAGAAGGAAGGTGTGATGGGCTATTTCTGACCAGAGGGAACAGTGCATTCAAACCCAGAGACTTGAAAGAACATGGTGTAGTGTGAGAAGTGACTGTAGTTCAGTAGGACTGGAGCAGAGGGGACAGAGGAGGTGGGCAAGAATCACATTCCCAAATATTTAGGGGCCTCTGAATGCTTTTAAGCAGAGCGGACATACTATTAAATTCGTGCTTGAGAAAGTTCATCCTGTAGGAAGTGTGGAGAACAAACTGAGCCAGGAGGATCCGCTGAGAACTAGGTGCCCTGATTCCCAGGAGAACTGACAAGAGGGAGGCGGCATGGGCCGTGGTGACGGGAGGGCCACACCGGGCAGAGAGGACTTGGCACCCCTTGGAGCTCAGGTGTGAGGGCGGGGCAGAAAAGAATGGCCTAAGAGCCCAGACTTGATGGAGTGATTTCCCAAAACCAGGCAGAAGAGGAAGAGGCTCACAGGGAGGGCAATGAGTCTAGTTCTGGGTACGAGGAAGATTTGAGGGGTCTGGGGGAGATCCAGGAGGGAAGGATGAGTCATTGGTTGGACGTGTGAGTCCGGTGCTGGGGAAGGGGTCTGGCGCGAGCATGGATTGGTGAGCGTGGGCCCTGGGTGGTGGGTGGTGGTGGAGGAGCGCACCAGGCAGAGTGGATAACAAAGTGATTAGGGTGCCAAGGCCAGAACCTGGGGAGTGCCTCCCTCCAGCCATTCAGGAGACTTCAAGAGAGACCTGGTGAGGACTGAGAAAGAGGATGACTGAGAAAGAGGACTCCAAGAGAGCGGTGTGGCCTTGGAGAGAGCGGGTCTTGGAACTTACTTAAGCTGCCTTTGGAAATGGGACCCAGAAAGTTTGCAGAGCACTTCTCACCCAAGAGCTTACAAAGTCCTCACAACGTAAATAGAAGCATCCACAGTAAACTAGGCTTAGAGGCCCCAATCATTCTGCTAGTTTATAGCAGAACTGAACCATGAACCCAAATTTTCTGACACAACGGCCAGGACTCTCTTCACTACCCAGCTTCCTTTTGGTTAAAGAGAGAAAAAGGTTCTGGGGCTCCTGGGCAGCTAAATTGATTAAGCATCCCACTCTTGCTTTTGGCTCAGGTCATGATCTTAAGGTCATGAGATGGAGCCCTGCCTGGGGCTCTGTGCTCAGCCTGAGTTTGGTTAAGACTCTCCCTTTCACTCTGCTCCCCCACGCCCCCAACACCCCCCCCACCCCCCAAACCCCCTCCCCCCAGCTCTCTCTCAAATAAATAAATAACTTTAAAAAAAAAAGGAGGGGCACCTGGGCGGCTCAATGGGTTAAGCGTCTGACTTTGGCTCAGGTCTTGATCCTGGAGTATGCTCCCTGCTCAGCAGGGAGTCTGCTTCTCCCTCTGCCCCTCCTCCCTGCTCATTTGCTCTCTCTCTCAAATGAATAAGTAAAATCTTTAAAAAGGAAGGAAGGAAGGGAGGAAGGGAGGAAGGGAGGAAGGAAGGAAGGAAGGGGAAAAAGAAAGGAAGAAAGAGGGGCGCCTGGGTGGCTCAGTTGTTGGGCGTCTGCCTTCAGCTCGGGTCATGATCCCAGGGTCCTGGGATCAAGCCCCGCGTCGGGCTCCCTGCTCAGCGGGGAGCCTGCCTCTCCCTCTCCCTCTGCTGCTCCCCTTGCTTGTTCTCCTTCTCTCTCTCTTTTTCTCTCAAATAAATAAATAAAATATTTTTTAAAAAAAAAAGGAAGAAAGAAAGAAAAGAAGTTGCTCCCATCCTTTGTGATGTAAAAAGTCAGCAGGTTTCCATTAGGTTTTTGTGTGGGCATTAACTTAAATGAGAACCCCACCTTAACACCTTTGCTCATATGTGTATAGTCCTCTGATCCTAGATGGTCAGCCTCTTCTCTTTCCCTCTTTGTGGGTCTAAATTCTACTCCTCCTTTAAACTCCAGCTTAAGTCCCTCCATAAAGCCTCCCTTGAGGATTCCTGTTCTCTCTGACTTATCTTTTTTTCTAAATTCCTGTGGCAAACACACCTTCCAGTGACCACCCCCCCCCCACTACCACAACCTCCCAGTGAGTCACACACTTGTGTAATCTCCTCCCCTTGCCTGTGGGCAGGACTTGTGACTTTCTTCTACGCAACAGAGCGTGGCAAAGGTGATGTGTGTCACTCCCATACCGACAGTTACATTATATAACACTTCTTAGCAGACTAGGATGAAAGAGTCTCCTGCTGGCTCTGAGGAAGAAAGCTGCCATGTTCTGATCTGCCTGTGGAGAAGGCCAGGGAGCTGCAGGAGCCTCTAGGAGCAGAGACTTGCCCCCAGCTGATAGCAAGAAAATAGGGCCCTCAGTCCAGTGCCTATAAGAAGTTCTGCCAATGACCACATAAGCTTGGAAGGGGATCCTGGGCTCCGCTAAGGAATACAGCCCAGCCAACACCTTGATTGCAGGCTTGTGAGACCCTACAGAGGACTCAGCTAAGCTGAGTCCAGACTCCTGACCCACAAAAACTATGAAATAATACACGTGTGTTGTTTTAAGCTGCTAAGATTGTGGGTCATCTGTTACATGGCAGCAGATAACAAATGTAATTCCTGTCATATTTATGGTGCCACTCAGCTTAGACCATAATAATTTGATGTCTAGTCCAGCTTTACCTTTCTAAGCTGAACGTAAGTTTCTGGAAAACAAGGAAATTGTCACACGTGACGTGTCCTCAGAGGGTAAGAGGCACAAGAGAAGGAGTATTGATGAAATCTTAGTCCAGAAAAGGGACCAGAAAGTGTCTAGTAACAGCTGCTGTATAGGAGTAAAATGAGTGATATGTGAAAAACACCTAACATAATGCTTAGTACATAGTTATCACTAGTATGTATAATAATGGATATCACATCTAGCCCCATTCCCTCATTTTGCTGATGAAGAAATAGCTCCTTCCACTACCACTCTCTAAAGAAATAGACTCAGCAATGTATGATGACTTCTCAAAGGTTACTCAGCAGATCAGTGGCCAGAACTCAACACTAGGGGAAAAATAATTAAATGGCTTAAGTGAGGCAATAAGGCCTGTCCTTACCCATAGACTCATGGGTTGAAGAAAACAAAAAGAGGGCCCTTTTTTTAGACCCTTTTTCCTAATTCTGAGTCTTCTATCCTCACTATTTTTTCTGTACTTTTTCCATGAAGACCACATGAAAAATTCTTTATTTATTTATTGGTAAATTGAATAACTGATTTGCCAAAGTGAATAACACCTACAGACTAAAGGGTATATGAACCAAATGTCTTTTAGTTGCAAGTGATAGAAACTTAATTCCAACTAGCTTAAGCAAAAAAAAAGAGAATTTGTTGGTTCACATAACTAAGGACACTGGGTATTCCTGTTAACTGTAGCTGTATAACAAACCATCCTAAAACTTAGTGGCATGAAACCATCATTTTATTATGTTTATGGACCCTGTGGGTCAAGAATTCAGATAGGACACATAGGGGATGACTAGTTTCTGTCCCACAGTGCCTGGGGCCTCAGCTGGGAAGACTCAAAAGCTAAGGGTTGGACTGTATGGCTGAGGTCATCTGGGAATGTCTTACTCCTGGCATTGAGGCTGGCTGTCTGCTGGGACTTAGCTGGGGCTGATGGCCTGACCCCCACACATAGCATCTTCATGTGGTTTCTTCTTCTTGGCTTCTTCAAGTGTGGTATCTGAGTTCCAAAGTCAAATGTCCTGGAAGAATAAAGCAGTAGTGCATGGAATTTTTATGACTCAGCATTGAAAGTCACATGACATCACTCTACCATATTGTTTTGGTCCTGGTGGTCACAAAGTTCTGCCCAGGTACAAGGGGAGGGGACACAGACACAACCACTAGATGAGAAGAGTGTCAATTTTGCAACATAATCAGAGTATGTGGGATGGGCTATATCACGGTGGCTGTCGCTGAAAAATATAATCTGCCACATTGGGATGGCTCCTTGATTTAAACCAAGTGCTATAGGAACCACAGCCTTAGGGTCAGACACAGAGAACTCAGGGCCACCTAATTCTTTTTCATCTGCCTTTCATTTTTGTTCATCTCTGCTTCTCTTTATCTATTAGCAAAAAACACCTAATTTTTCTCAAAATCCATGTATTATTTCTGAGGGAAGGACTTTGGCCCTTTCATGTGCCCATCACCTGGACCAATTAAAGTTGCCTGGACAATGAAGAACTACGATTGTCCAAAACTGGGCCACATACCCAGGTCACATGCCTAAAGAAAGCTTTTGGGTAAACTATAAAAAGTAGCTAGTACAATCTACCACGGGCTCAACTTAGGTGTCAGCTTAGTATGTAGTTATAATTATGTTACTTCTCTAGCAGCATCCTGTGGTTGTAATGTTTCAAAGCCCTTCACCTGGCCATCTTCATATCATGCCCTTGTCTCCCACTTTGCTATATACCACCTCTCCGAGATTTGCTGGGCTTCCCATTGGAAAGAAAAGCTCCCTGGCTCTTAGAGCCACAATGGCTGGCTTTTTTCCATCAGCCCTTCTCACCACACCTGTTATGTTTCAGATGGTCATGCTCAAATAACATTTTTCACCATCCTTCCAGTCCTAAGTCCCTAGGCAGTTGTCACTCTGTTATCTGTGTCTCTCTTCATTTTCTCCAGTGCCCCCCACTTTTTCCTCAAAATCGAACTTAATTTTCCACAGGTCCTTTTTCCCAGAAATTACTTCCCAGAGCCTACAGTTCAGAAATAATACAGTAGGTTGGGAGATCACATAGCAAAAAGACCAATCCTGAGTCATTAGCATCATCCAGTGGAAAAAGGAAGTGAGACTTGCATCCTCTGCATTCCTGTTTAGCTGTAATCCTTAACATGTCATTCAGTATGTTTTTGGCTGCAAGTACAGAAAATTTTAAAGTGCTTTAAACAATAAGGAAATTTATGATCTCACATAAATAACAAGATTAAGGTGGGGAGTTCCAGTGTTGATTAACTCAGCAGCTTATTCATATCCTCAAGGATCGGATTCCTTCCATCTCTCTCCTCTGCCACTTCAACAGTTGGCTAACTCCTCCCATGGTGGCAAAAATGGCTGCTGAGCTCCAAGCGTCACGCACACACGTGACCACTTTGAGAAGCAGAAAATGGGAAGTTTCTTTTTGTGTCTATTTGTAAAAGCAAAGAAACTCTTTCTAAAAGTCTTGCATCAGCTTTCTCTCATGTCTCATTGGCCAAAAGTGTATCACCTAAACCAGTCATTGGCAAAGGAACTGAAATTACTGTGATTGATTCAAACTAATCAAGACTTACTCATGGAGCTAAGAGTAGTCCCTGGCATAGCTTGCCAGTAAATATGAGACCAAAATCGGGGCTCTGCCAAAAGAAAGAAGGGTGTGAGGGAGAGAGTACAGGGGGATATAGATTTGGAGAAGCAGCCAGTCACATCTGATGCTCTTACCTTCTCTTCAACTTAGTTTCTCCGACTGTAAACTAGAGATGATGATGCCTACTTAATCTATACATGGAGATACCTTAAGAAATAAGATTTTGCAGGATACACTTATGAAACAGTGGTGGCTCAGTCGGTTAAGCATCCGACTCTTGATTTCGGCTCAGGTCATGATATCAGGGTTGTGAGATCAAGCCCTGCATGGGGCTCTGTGCTGGGCATGAAGCCTGCTTAAGATTCTCTCTCTCCCTATCCCTCTGCCCCTCCCCCCCCTCTAAAAAATAATAATGATAACCCAGTGAGGCACATGCTACAACACCGATGAATCTGAAAGACGTGCTAAGTGAAACCAGCTGGTCACAAAAGAACAAATATTGTATGATTCCACTTACATGATTCCTAGAGTATTCAAATTTATACAGAAAGTGGAATGGTAGTTGCCAGTGGCTGGGGAAGGAGGAAATGGGGAGTTAGTGTTTAATGGGTACAGAGTTTCAGTTGGGGAAGATGAAGAAGTCCTGGACGTGGATGGTGGTGACGGTTGTACAACAATGTAAATATACTTATTGCCACAGAATCGTACACTTAAAAGTCATTAGAATATTAAGTTTGTTTTTGGTTTTTTGGGTTTTTTTTTTTTTAAGATTTCATTTATGTATTTGACAGAGAGAGAAACAGTGAGAGGGGGAACACAAGCAGGGGGAGTGGGAGAGGGAGAAGCAGGTTCCCCCCTGAGCAGGGAGCCCGATGCGGGGCTCAATCCCAGGACCCTGGGATCATGACCTGAGTGGAAGGCAGACGCTTAACCGACTGAGGCACCCAGGCGCCCCTAGAATGTTAAGTTTTATGTTATGTCTATTTTATCACAATAAAAACATTTCAATAAAATAGTGAGGCTATTTAAGATATACAACGAAGGAATTGCACTAAACTTGAAAAGGTACAAATGTATAACATAAATTCATGGTTCTCTCTGATAACCTAATGTTGGACTTTTGCCCATTTTAATTTGTGGGTGAGAATCATTTCCTAGCCTCAGAAATCAATTCTTTCACATTCATGTGTTATCCTTCCCTCTGTTCTCAAACCCACTGTTGTTCTGACTGACGTGCAGTTCAAGAAATTCCATCCCCCAAAAGTGCCCTGCAAGGGAACCCCCTGCACAGAATGGAACGAACTACGATACTCACTTACTTTCCCCTTGAAGGTTACCTGCCCCTTTCTTCCTTTGTCTCCTAGTCCTCTTTCAGTACAGCTGGATCTCCCCACATTCATGCCAAAAGCCTTTGGGACAAGGAGGCAGAGAGGAAGACTCGGAGGGAGCCAGAGAGAAGCACAAGCACTTAGCACCAGCAGGTGTTGGCAGCTCTCACAAAGTCTATTTACTGACAACACATATCTACGAATATTTACTAATCCCTCAGATGTTTGCAAATGAGGCAAAGCTGTGAGGAGCTGTGCAGAGAAGTGACAGTTATGTATCCAACCCCAACACCCATTCATGGAGGGCCACGTCATTCCACCGGAAGCTACCAAAGCCCCACCCCATGTCCAGTGCCCAGAGCTGAGCAGTTCTGTTACATAAACTTATAATCAGAAGTCTCTGTTCATATTTAACCTACTCACTCCAAAAAGTCTTTTCCAAAATATATAGATTATGAAGATCTTCAACAGGGAGCACCCACCACTCCCTTAAATTCATGTCCCAGATCTTAATCACATGATCAGAAAATTTCTCCTTACTTGTAATCTTCTTCTTAAAATAGATTCTAGGCAAATGGCCTCCATTAAGCTTTGAATGCTGTGTGCCTTCCAAAGCACAAACATTGAATGTTAGCAGTTTTCTGCATTTAACTCCTGATACTGGGCAGTGCTCCAGGGCTCCCTCCAGGAATGATTTTGTTTTGTTCTGTGATCCTGGTCAGTCGCCTTGCAAAACACCCTGCTGGTTACAGGAAAGAGAATCCATGTCTGTTCAGCTGGCATTGGCTGAGTGTCCACAACGTGCCAGGCACTGGGCCAGGGCTCAGACACAGAGATAAATCATCAGCCCTGCCCATTAGGAATTCTCAGGTCTGGGGGGAGAGGCAGACATGAAAACAAACAATTACTGTAGATGGGATAAGTTTTGTACCAGCTGCTATGGGAGCACTGATTAACTGTTGGGGATTCTCAGGGGAGTCAGGGAAGACTTCACCAAACGGTGTCATGAGTGGGGTTTTGAAGGTTGAATAGAAGCTTGTTAGAAGAATAAGGCAAGGCAGAGAGTGCCAGGCAGAGGGAACAGGATATGCAAAAGCAGAGAGGTGGGGAAGGACACAGTGTGTTTTGGAAACTCACAAGGTAGTGGAGGTCCAGAAATGAGGCTGGATGAGTAAGGCAGTGAGCAGCTTAATCCCAATATCACCCCTTCATGGGCCCTGTTGGGGGAAGGGGGGGATTGAAGCTCTAGCTCTACCGCTGATAATGAAGCAAGATTCTCTTTCTATATAAGGCTCATAGCCTTAAGGTTTTGTTCTGTGGGTGTTGTAGAAGTTTTGCAAGATTGTAATCTCCAATGGGAATTGTCTTCTCAAGGAGTCGAGGTCTTTTATATATTTGAAAAGGCCCTTGGGCAGGTCATCTGGAATCTATGGGCTTTTGTGATGATCTGAAATGTGATTATTGCTGGTTGGAACTCTGAGGAGGATAAGCCAAGCCAGTATCCAGCCCTCCTCAACAATCTCACCGAGCTTCCTCTTTCCACACATTAATATGCCCATGCTGGTGCTCTTCATTCGATGACACATGATATTTTGGGTTATTTTACTCTCTCAAAAAAAAAAAAAAATAGTGCTGGCTTGGCTGAGCTCTTTGGAAACTTCCAGAAATAATTCTTTCCTGAGTAAGGGCTTACTAAACATGAGCAAAATAAACTGAAACTTCTCAAGTAGCTTTAGGAAATGCTGGTCTAACACATGAGCCTCACAAATAAGTTTTTATTTTTTTAAAGATTTTATTTATTTATTTGACAGGGAGAGACACAGCGAGAGAGGGAACACAAGCAGGGGGAGTGGGAGAGGGAGAAGCAGGCTTCCCGCTGAGCAGGGAGCCCGATGCGGGGCTCGATCCCAGGACCCTGGGATCATGACCTGAGCTGAAGGCAGACGCTTAACGACTGAGCCACCCAGGCACCCCCAAAAATAAGTTTTTAAAATCACCTTTTAGCCTGCCAAACATTTTATCAGGCTGTAAAATGCTCCCAGCTCTTCTCAAAGCTGTGCCTCTGATGATGTGAGCTAGAGGCAACTTAAACTAGGACAGGGATGCATTTTCAATTTTTCATAAAATGCTTACTTTCCTAGAATCCAATTTCTTTTTAGGCCTGGTCTTTCATCTCTTTGGTGCTAGACTTAATTTGCAAAATTGCTCCCTTGTCTCGCCCCAACCTGGCTGGCTGCCCTTTGCTAAAGAAGTGAGTTTGGCATTTACAACAGGAAAACTCCCGGGACTCCAGGCAAGGTCTAAGAGAGAGCCTGCTTCTTCTCTTCCTGCAGCGCCCACCGCGGCCACCTGCGCAGGTGCTTGGGGACCTGCTGCCCTCTTGTGGCTGCAACCTGAGGTGCATCGGTACCTCCACTTGGCAAAATAAAAAGTTCTCTTTTTCAGGTTTACTGAGTAAATGTGCTCTGAATGCATTCCCCACAAGACCCACGCCATTTTAGAACTGAAAGGGACCTTGGTCCAACCAACCTTTTTTTTTTTTTTTGGCTTTTTTCTTTTTTTAAGAAAAGGAACCCAAGGATCAGAGAGATTCTGTCACTTGGCCAAGGACACATCCCTGTTAGGGAAGTAGCCTGGAATGGAACTCCCATCCTCACTGGAAGACAAGGAAGGAAGAGGGAGTTGCCATTTGAAGTTTAGAAAGACATGATGATGCTAAAGAGTTGCAGACTTGGTGAGCCAGGTGAGCAGAGAAGATCTGATGGGCTTCTCTCCACCTGTCTATGACAGCCCCAGCCCATCTTCTGCTCCCCAAGGAAAGCTGCTTTGTAAGTGCACACAGCTTGGATAAGGACCATCTCCTGCCTTTTTTGGACACTTTCTTAGGCCAAGGACCCAGCATTCCAGTGTAGGAGATCTAGATTCTTGTCCAAGCTTCCACCTTGAGTCACTTACCCCCACCCCCACTTTGGGCCTCAATGTTCTCCTGTCAAGTGAGGAAGTTCTATGCTTTGTGTGGTTTCTTTTAGCAGTGGTAGTTTACGATTGTCTGTTTGCCTCTTGGCCCACAAATATCTGGTGGCACTACCAAACTGGTAGCAACTTGAGGGCAGAGTGTATCCTTGCCTGTTCACATACCCAAAGCCTAAGCCTTTACCTTTGACATGTTAGATGCTCAAAAATATTAACAAAATTAGCATATCCAGTGTCTGCCGTGTGCCAGACACGTGGCATGTGATCCTTCCGTCTGGCTTTGTGTTGACCACCGCCACACCTATGAGGTTATAAAGCACAGCACCAAGCACGAGAGCAGTGCGATCAGATGGCCTATGACCGGCTCCTGGTTCTACACTTCCTACCTGTGCATCCTTACCCTCTCTGCATATCCATTTCCTCATCTGTAAAATGGGAATTAAACGGCAGTGCCTGGCACATGGTAAACACTCAGTAAATGTTATTAGGTAGACATTATCATCTTGATTTTATGGATGAGGAAATTAAAGCTAAGAGAGATTATATACATTTTCCAAACCAGCATGGCCAGTAAATGACAGATCTAAGATTATAAGGAAGATCCAAAGCCCATGTTGGGCTTAGGCTCTATGCTACACTATTTCCCCTATGACAAACCCGATATAAGAACAAATGAATGGATGAAATTCTTCATTGCTGGTGGCAATACCAATAGTTGGCACTTGACTTTTCCATGGGAAAACTATTAGTACTCAGGATGTACCTCCTCCTCACTCCCTGGAACCAACTAAGAGAGAAGATGAAAACAATTAAAAAAAAAAAGTAAAGTGCCCTCTTCAGCACAGAGGAGAATACAGGTTTCTGCTAAATCAGTAAAGACTTACTGAGCATCTATTTTGTGGCAGCAGTAGGGTCGGGCATTGGGGGGATGGGAGATACCTCTGACCTTTAAAAGCTTGCAGTCTAGTTGGGGAAACATATGCAAAGTCTGGATTATAATGTTTACACCCTAAAACGGGGTGATACAGATTATTTGTGTTGTGCTCGGAAAGGGAACACACAGCATGGGCTTGAGAATTCTGGGAAGACTTCCTGGCAGAGGAAGCATAAGTGACTTTCCTTGATGTTATCTCTGATTCTTTTCTCTCCATGTCCTGCGTTCAGTTGGTCACCAGGACCTATCCCATCTTTCCAAATGACTCTCCCAGCAGTCCCTTACTTTCCAGTTCCGTGGCCCTTAGCCCAAGTCAGTCTCTCATTACTTCATATCTGGAGGTGCCCTAGCCATCTGTTAACTTGTCTGCCACCAGCCTTTACCTTTCAATCTGTGTCATCTACCTTTTTGGGATTAGCCTTCATTTTCACTTCCCTTCAACTAACATTTATTGAGTATCTACTGTGTGCCAGGAACCACGCTTCTATACACTAGGGATTCAGTGTTGAACAAGTGAAGACCCCTGGCCCCCTGAAACCATCATACTGGTTTTTAAAAACTCCACTGGAGAGCCGTTGCTGTAAAGATCAGAGTCCAGACTCTGGGGGCAGTGCCCACCCTAGTCCCCCGCTACTTTTCCTCTGCAGGACTCTTCAGCTGTGCCCACCACCCCCCGCACAGGCTGATTAGTTATAACTCGGGCTTTCTCTTTGCCTGGGACCCTACCTGACCAAATCCTTCAGGGTCTTCTTCTAACCCCACATCCTCCCCATCCTTCTCTCACGGCCTCTCTCATGTTAGCATTCCACGTGTTGTTGTTTATCCCCCACCCACCTGACGAGATGGTAAGCTTCTGGATTCTTCCAGTCTGACCTCCCTTAGCACCTGGCACAATACTGTGCAAATAATAGGTGCCTTTCTCTTTCTCCCACTCTTCTTCCTTTTTAATTCCTAACAATAAAAACTAACAGCTGTAAAGCACTTTACAAAGTGTTTTCATGTAAGTTATCTTCCATACGCTGCACAATTTCCTTGTGTTGCTTATCAGTAAATATCTAATGGGTTACTAAGTCAAAAGAGGAAGGCATTCCAGGTGAAGGAAGTAACACCAGAAAATGTGCAAAGACAGGACTGATCCCCGCATGAGCCGAAGGCAGTGTGGGAAGCAGCCTTGCTGGAGAGAAAAGAATGAACGCCATAGGAAATTTGGAAATCAAGATAACAAAAACCAAGTGGAACGACAAACCGCGCTGCACTAGCATGATGAGTGGTTCAGAGTATTTATTTCTAGCCTTTTTAGAAACATTTTTTTCTTTTGCAAAGTTGTAGTAAGTGTCCATAAAATGGTGTGCCCTACTTTCTGTCACTTAACATTCTCAGCACTGTTCTCTGATGCGAAAGAATCTTCATAAAGGCCATCTGTAGTGAATGCAGAATGTCCCAGGGAAGCCACATCCTCATGCACTGGACCCATTTCCCTGTTGTCGGACTTGTGTTGTTTCCCATTTCATACTATTACAAGAAGCACTGCAACAAATCTCTGGCGCAGAGAGAAGAAACAGAATGAACCCAGGTCTTTAGTGAGACCTCAAAGTATTCTATGAACACTTCCCTGGGCCTACAGCGTCTCTTGATTTTTCTGTCACCTGAACCGTAAGACTGATCCTTTATTGCTTAAGCCAATTGGACTTGCAACCCCCATTATCCCACTTGACACACTTGTTTCCCTGCCTGCTGTCACCCTACTGGAATCCTCAGACCAAGGCTAGATGGCCTGCACAGAGTGGAAGCTTAATAAATATGTGCATGAACTATCCATTCTTATATTGACCAGTGGACTAAGGGGATCTTAGTATTTTTATCAATTTGTTTGAGCTTATCAGTAAAAATATTACATTTTCATCATCTCTGTCACTAATAATTCCTCATTCTTTTGGCCTTTAGTTTAATTCAGAATTCACATTTTTGTGAATTAAAATTTTTTTATTGAGGTATAATTGACATATACTTTCATGACCTTTAGTACTAAAATTCTAAATGGATCTCCTCTCAGTTATTAAATTATTTTTTTTCTACAGTTAACTTGTAATATTTAATTTACCTGGAATTTATTTAGTTGTACTATATAAGGATAGAGTCCTCTACCTACCCCCAACACCCCAAATTTTAACCAACTATTCAAATGCCTTTCTCCCCATTGTTCTTTTTATTTTTTTTAAAGATTTTATTTATTTGTCAGAGAGAGAGAGCACAAGCAGGGGGAGTGACAGGCAGAGCAGGGAGAGAGAGCAGACACCCTGCTGAGCAAGGAGCCCGACATGGGGCTCCATCCCAGGACCCTGTGACCATGACCAGAGCTGAAGGCAGACGCTCAACTGACTGGAGCCACCCAGGCATCCCTCCCATTGTTCTTTTTAAATGCTAATATAAAATTGGGTCTATTTTTGCCTAGCCAGTCTGTTAAATTGATGTATAAGCTATATAATGTTTTACTATCTGCCAAGGCTAATACTTCTCCCAATTAAGCTCTGTCTTCAACATTTTCTTTGCCATCTCCCCTGTTTATTCTTCCAGATAAATTTTAAAATAATTATATCCAATTCTAAAAGGACTCTATTGGGATTTTCACTGTAATTACACAAAGCCTGAAAATAAATTAAGAAAGAATTGACATCTTTACAATCTTAACTTTGCCAGCCAGGGAAGTTTTTCTTCATTGACTTTTCCCGTATTTCTCAACAAAATTTGGTCATTGTCTTCACATTGCTCATTGACATTTCCAATAAAGGCGATTTCTAGGTACCTTTTTAAAGATTTATTTATTTATTTATTTATTTATTTATTTATTTATTTATTTGAGAGCGAGTGAGCATGGGGTGGGGGGGGCAGAGAGAGAGGGAGAGAGAAACTCAAGCAGACTCCCTGCTGAGCGTGGAGCCCACTGCGGGGCTCAAGCCCACAACCCTGAGATCATGACCTGAGCTGAAGCCAAGAGTCTGACGCTGAACCAACTGCGCCACATAGGCACTCCAATTTCTAGGTATTTTATATTTCAGGGTGTTTTCTAATTGGGCTATTACTGGTGTCTGCAGGGAAACTTGCCAACTGGACAGGACAGTCCAGTCGACTCTCTCCTTGTCAATGCATTCTTTTGTTTCTTGGATGTCTCACACCAAAGCCACACACAGACCTGAGTTCTGCCCTCTGGAGCCAATGGAGTAAACCTGCCCCTCCTCCTACAGGATAGATTTTCATCTTTGGAGACTGTCCTGTTTCCCATCAGCCTTTTTTCATCCTGGCTGAATAACCCCAGCTAATAGGATGAAACTAGTATTTGGGAAAGATTCAAATGATGGTGGTAAGGAGGATGGGCTTGGGGTAGGTTAGACTAGAAGGTAGGGAACCAGCAGGCACTGGCTTCTGAGGCAATCCAGCCTTCAAGACTGGCTGAGACAAGGCTGTGGACACAAGAAGAGGCGAGTCTGAGGGATTTTTCAAACAAGGAAGCGTCAGGACATGTTGACCAACTGGACACAAAAGATGAAGGAATGGAAAGAGGGGTCAAAGACAGCTTTAGAGTCTCTAGCCTGAATCACAGAAGAGAGTGACTCTTTTTACAAAGAGAAAGAGAATAGGGGAGATATTTTGGAAGGTAGTCAATTTCTGTCCTCCTGACCCTGAGATTACAATATATCCAAGAAGAGAGGTCTGCCCTGTAGACCAGTTGTGAGATAATAGAAAAAATATATATATGGGTCTCAGCTCCCAGCTCCTGGCACAGAGCTCCTAAAACACTTGTAATATCCTAAGTGATAAGAGCATTGGGAACATTTCTTGTTCTAATATTTGGTTTTTGGCCTTGGTTCCTAACACAGGGCTCCTGTAACCCTTGTGATTTCCTAATGATAAAAGAACACCAGGAGCATCTTTGTTCTCGTGAGGCGACTCTGGGCAAGCTCCTGGATGAGGGCTGGTCCCCAGAAAGATCAAGCCATGATTAGAAGCTTGGCATTTGCAGCCTCATCCCCCATTCTTCAGAGAGGGGAGGGCCTGGAAATGGAGTTAATAATGGACCATGCCTATTTGAGAAAGCCTCCAAACACCCCCAATAATATGGGGTTCCAAGAGCTTTCAGGCCGGCAAACACATGCACACCTGGAGGGTGGCACACCCCCCAGCTCCATGGGGACAGAGGCTTCTGCACTCGGGACCTTCCCAGACCTCGCCCTAGGTATCTCTTCATCTGTATCTTTTATCATGTCCTGTAATAAACTGGTAAACTTCAGTGTTTCCCTGAGTTCTGCGATCCACTCTAGCAAATGAATCGAAGCTAAAGAAGGGGTTGTGGGAACCTCCAATTTGTAGCCAAGTCAGACAGAAGTTGTGGGAACCTGGGGACCTGCTACTTGCGATTGGCATCTGAAGTGGGGAGCAGCCTTGTGGGCTGAGCCCTTACCCTGAGGGATAGGACGGTGTCTCCAGGCAGATGGTGTCAGAATGGAGTTAAACTGCAGGACACCCAGCGGGTATCCTCAGTGGTTTGGTGTGGGGAAAATCCTACCCGTTCGGTGAAGTGAAGTGTCCTGTGTGTACAGAGGAAACGTCGGTGGAAAATGGAGCTTTTCCTAAACACCAGTGTTTTTCAAATTTTTTCCCCACAGTATGTTTTCCATAGCAGGCCCACTCACACACAAACACATACAGATAGACAAAAAACAGGCATAAGGGTCCCAAAACTGCTGCAGACAACAGTATTCTGGGTAGAGGGAGGAGAGGCCTAGCACCGAATTGGCCGATTAAGTGATGAGGGGGGAGTGACTTCTTTCCCCCTCAGCTGACTGAGATCCTGTGGCCTACAATTGGTGACCAAGACCTTGTCAGGGAATGCATTATCCTGTCACCGTCCACCGTCAGTCCCATGTCCCAGAAGGCTCCAGGGGAAGAGAGATTGTGGCAGAAAGGCCACACACATTTCAGAGTTCAAAGAAGTCTCGCTGCCAACCCGCAGAGCACATGGAGCTAGCAATTACTCACCTGTAAAAAACGTCTCCTTTGTCCTCAGCCTGGAGAAAGAGGGTCTAGGGAATATTTAGGTCTCCAACTTTGAGTTTCAAGGCCACGGTGCTTAGAACTGGGACAGGGAAGATAGGACACAATCTCTCCTTGTAAAGCCAGAGTGCTAAATCAAGCATGAAAGAGTCCAAGGGCCCTAGGATAACATCTGCTGTTGGGTCAGAGCCTCAACAAGCTCAAGCCCCAGCTCTGCAACGCTTGGCTCTGAGGAATGAGGGAGCCCAGGGGATTATTAGAAGCCCCACAAAAAACAGCAACACATACTGAAGAGCTCATTAAAGAGGAAGAGCTGCTTCAGGACCCCGAGGGACATTGCCCTCCTTGGTCAAATTGTTTTAAGCCATATTGTATCAAAGCATCTTTCCAGGGTAAATCTTGGAACACTTCATAGTGAAAGAGTCTTTTAAATAGAGATGAAGATGCGCGAATCAACTTTGGGCTTTAGAAATTTCGTTTTAAAAAAAAAGTTGCTGAGGAGCCCCTGGGTGGCTTAGTCAGTTAAGCGACTGCCTCTGGCTCAGGTCATGATCCTGGGGTCCTGGGATCGAGCCCCGCAGCGGATTCCCTGCTCAGCAGGGAGCCTGCTTCTCCCTCTCCTCCCCACTCGTGCTCTCTCTCTCCCAAATAAATAAATATTTTTTTAAAAAGTTGCCATGGGTGGGGGGATGGGTTAAATACGTGATGGGGATTAAGAAGTGCAGAGATGAGCACCAGGTGATGTATGGAAATGTTGAATCACTAAATTGTACACCTGAAACCAATATTACACTGTGTATTAACTGGAACTTAAATAAAAACTCAAATAAATACAAATTTAAAAAGTTGCCATGCACCTCCTGGTTGCAATACCATGTCCCTCCCGGGCTTTTCACGCAGGAGGCAAGGGGTGCTCCTGCAACCTTCTTTTCCCACGTCGGGGCTGATGCAGGCTTGCAGGAAGCTGGGTGCTGACGGCTGCATGTCCGGGCAGCTCTAAGCACCCAGCACAAAGAAACAGGCCTTCGTGGCAAAGGTCCCGGGCAGGCAGATTCAATCTTCGCTCCACAAAATATTCAAGCTGCGCAGAAGAGTTGGCTTACCAGTGACCTAACACAGGCAATAAACAGGTTGCTGAAATCAGGAGCCGCTTGCTCACCACACCCTTCCTCAGGCTCTGGGCTCCATCTCCTCCTCCCGTCTCGGCTCTCCATTGAAAAGGCGGCAGAGGTATAAAAGATCTTTCCCAGGGCTTTCTCTTCCGAGAGTCGAGAGTTGCTCCTTAGCCTCGGGGGCAAGCCCCTGCTCCTTTCGGTGGTGATACAACTAGACTGTGGCAAATACACAGCAGAGGCACGTCTCGGTCCAAGGACCCTCTCAGAGCCCCAGTTCTAGTCTCCAGACCCCTTCTTTCTCTCCAGTCCGAGTCTCTGCTCTTCCCACCACGCCCTGGAGGCGCAGCTTGAGAGCCTCCCTTTCCCTGTATGGCAGCACCCTCACTCCTGCCTTCCAGCCTTGCAAGTCTTGGCGCCACAGGCAACCCCACCCCACTTCCACCCTCTTCACACTCTGCGAACAAGCACAGTCTAGCTATACCCCTGCCAAGCAAGACTGCCAAAGAAAGACGAGAACCCTGGGCTGTCAGAAGACAAACCCAGGTCTGGAATGGAAGGTTTCCAATGCATTCTGAAACCTGGGGTGTGAAGTAGCTGACAAGCAGAAGGGGGAAGAAGAGTCCTAAGAGAAAAATTTCCGTTCTTCCCATTGAAGGGGAAGGAAGGGGCCAGGGACAAAGGGGGCTGCATTTCTAGTTTCTTTGGTCTAGAAAAGATTTGTGTAAACTTGGCTATGCCCCTGGGGGCTCTGCAGTCAACTACATTCTTGGCAGGAAGAAAGAAAAAGAGCAGTGGACTAATTGAACGATGCCCAGAGAAAGCCGAACACGAAACCCTTAAACGGCTGCTGTCAGCTTTTCCAAAGCCTTGGCGTTTCCGCCAAGGGCCTGGAGTGGCTCCATTTCCTCCCATGCTGATTGGTGAATCTCTAAGTAGTCACAGGACCTCCACTGTGACCAGTTCTTCTCCCATCGAGGAGGACACACACTGGCCAAGCCTAGGGCTCCCACAAAGCCACCACCCCAGACAGGGCCACCTCCTACAGTGAAGACTCAACCCACAAAGCTGAGCTGCTTAAGAGGGACATTCTAACTCCTCTGAATGCCACGGTCCTTTAGTGTTTGGGCTGTCTGACCCACACCTTCCAGATGTGGACAACAGGGGGCCCATCTTCAACAGGCATTAAAATCATGTTTTTTCATCCTCCCAGGAAAGTTGGGGGTGTTGGGGGGGGGTTGGGCGGCAGGGGAACAGGCCAGCAGCTCAAAGAGACACATTAACATATTTTATTAAGTTTGCCATACAAAGACTATGCCACAGGAAAGAACATCAGAACTGGACAGGCCCATGGAGACCATCCGGACCCCTCTTTTTACAAATGAGGAAAGTGAATGAGGAACACCAGAACAGCATTCTGGATAGCACCAGCCTGTCAGCCCAGTCCTGACACACAGAAACACACAGACGTCGGGCTTCTGGTTTTGAGCCAAGTAGAACCTAAAGACTTGATCCATGTTGACTTTGAATGTTTCTGTGCCCTACAGTACCACATTCTGATGCTTATCTCCTCCTTGAGGCTGCAGGAAGAGCCCTAAAGAAAACACGATGAGTGTCAGGGTCATTCAGAGCCAGAAAAACAGACCGACTGTGGAGCAGAGGGTACAGAGGGCTGAGAAGAAGAACTCAATCCCACCCAAGAGAGTCCTGATCACCCCTTCCCCCCAAACAACACACACTCAGACCCCAAAGCCTCAGGGCAAATATGCTTGCCTTCCTGAAGTTCAGATCAGGTTTGAAGGAGGAAGGGAAAGAAGGAGGTAGGAGAAAAAGAGAAAAAGATTTACTTCTGAAATCAACAAGTCCAGTGGGAACACATTTTTCCCAGCACGGAGCAAATCCAAACACCACAAGAGAAGGCTGTAAAACTCTGGTATTAAATCCGTTGTGAGATGTAAAGAAAAACACCAATAACTTAGCAAAATAAATACAATGAGAGTTTCACTGAAATTGATGTAACCCAGTGAAAACAGTTTTTAGGCTCTTGAGTCAAGAAGACGGACGTGTACCTTGCACTGCATCTTAGGGGAAAACCCTGAGATGCCGGGAGGCTTCCCAGCAGAGAGGAGTCACACGGAACTACCTGGGGCCCTACAGAATCTTTCCACTAAAAGCTACTCCCGGAATGTACATTTCCTTCTCCCAGGAAGACAAGGCTGGCCGGTCAAAGCTGAGGCTCGCTGGCTCTGCCCAGGCCATGACAGGCCGCCGTGTCTGTCCATAGGAGGCCCGGGTCTGCAGGGGCTAAGGGCGGAGCGAGTGGGAAAACAAACAACGTGTTGCAAAGAGCTGAGCCGTGTTTGTGGAGGGAACTTCATTCCCCCAGGCCGCCCTCCCATAGCTGTGGACAGTGGTGCCTCTGGCATCGCCGGGTGAGTCTCCCAACCCAGTGACGGCCTGGATTCTGGGCCAGCTGAGCTCCAGTCTACAGGAGAAGGGAGGCTCTGCTACAGAGAAAAACACTAACTACAGGAATAAGGATACTGCCCTGGCTCTTGCTGGCCGGTTAGTGTCCTCCAGAGGGCTGCGGTGTCCAGAGGAGGTGTTCATCCTCTGTCTGCCCAGCAGACGGGGGACAGGAGTTTGGGAAGAGTGGGACACGTGAACTGCCCAGCCCTGAGTGCAGCCCGGGAGCGGCCAGGAAGTCGAAGTCGGGGCGAAGAGCCTGCGGGGCTGGCGGGCTTCTCCGCAGGCGACAGGTAGCACCAAGAGCAGCATCCGGCTCCTCCCGCTCATGTTTCCACCACTCGGATAAGAGGCAGGGGCTTATCAGGGCTGGGGGGCTTGGATATCCTCACGCTGAAAGAAAGCCAGAAACACTGAGTGCTGCTTGCTGCCCGCCCCGCACGCAGCCACCTCCCGCATCGGCCCCCTCGCGTCCACTTCGAAACACTGACTGTCAGCAGCGTCGAAGAGAAGATATGGGGGGTCATGCTGCTGTCTGGGGGGCAGGGGTGATGGAAACACAGGGACTGAGAAGCGGGTCTAGCTGTGAGTCTTGACTTTTTTCAAAGTCTGGGACCTTTTTGTGAGTCTCTTAGAAACAAAAGGCCCTCTCTCTAGAAATACACACTTGCTACACCTTCATGATTTTTGCAAACAATTGCAGGGGGTCCATCTGTGTCCAGAGGCTGTTCATGGGCCTCCTTGGCGTTGTGCTATCAGGCTCTACTCTGACCTGGTTAGAAAATGGTTCAGGTGGAGAACAGGTCAGATTAGAGACTGTGAGCATAAGCGGGATTTAAAAGAGCCTTACCCTTGCCTCAGCACTAAAGCTTTCCTTCCCACGGCTCTGTCCCTCTTCCCTCACTTCTCACCAGGCCCCAGCACAGGCACGCCCACTCACCTGCCCAGGTTCTCAGTCTTGGTCCAGGTCTGGGTGCTAAAGTGGCCATGACTGATCTGCTTTTCTATCAGGTGTTCCATCCGGTCATGCATCTCTAAATTCTGTAATACAAGTTGTGGGGTCAGAGTTGGCCATTTGTGACATTTAACTAGCTCATTCTGGTCTCTGCACCTGTTTGTGCTGCAGTCACCGCCACCCCTACCATGCGTGCCACCACCGGGCTGCCCTCTCCCCCCACCCCTCATCTTCACCACTCCCAACCACCCTCTTCCTCCAGTTCTCGCTCCTGCCTCCTCCCCTCAAGAACTATGTGCAACACCGATCCTTCCCTGCTGTCCTCCCCAGCTCTCAGGAAAGGCGGAAATTAGACTAAGAAGAACTCGTGAGCTGATCGAGGCCATCACCTTAGCCGTGGAGAAGACAAGACCCCTCCTACAGAACGCCTCCCCCTTCACAGCCCAGCTCCACTGTCACTTCCTCTGCTAAGCCCATGGCACGCAGCTCACACAGGGACGATGTGCCCCTTTAGAGTGGGGACAGGTCTTACCACCGTAACTCCCTGAAGGTTCTCAGAAAACACTGACTCAACTGAACTGCACGTCAACAATCTTCCCAGATACTCACTTCCCAGCAGCAGCCAGACAGGACGAAGAGCTCTCCAGAATCTCTACCTCCCTATGTACAGTCCTGTCTTCAAGAGCCTGCTCCCTTCCCAGGGCTGCCCAGTGCACACACCTCTGCTTCCAGGTAGGCGATTTTCTCCTTGAGCTCCTGGATGGTGCTGTCCTTTGACTGGACCACAGCTTTTGAATTCTGGAGCTACAAAGATGTGGGAGAAAATGGGGTTCATTTTGAAATGACTCAGTACACACTCGTCGAACTTCACTCTGCTGCTGGGGAGCCAGCAGAAACATAAGGCAGACTTTTGCACCTCTTACACAACTTGCTTAGCTTTTCTAGAAAAGCCTCATTTCAGTCAATATTGAGCTCTTGATTATCCCAGGCATGAGGGGAGGGGTTGTGAGAACACCACCCTGATGATCCAAAATCATGGATGGCTCAAAACCCATTCCATTTGATGTTGGGAAATACAAATTATTTATTCATTCAAGAAATATTTGTTGGGGCGCTGTGGCTCAGTTGGTTGGGCGTCTGCCTTTGGCTCGGGTCATGATCCCAGAGCCCTGGGATTAATCCCCACGTCGGGGCTCCCTTCTCAGCGGGGAGCCTGCTTCTCCCTCTCCCTCTGTCCCTCCCCTGTGCTCTCTCTCTCAAATAAATAAATAAAAATCTAAAAAAGGAAAAGAAAAGAAAAAGAAATATTTGTTGAGTGCTTACTATGTGACAGGCTCTGTTCTAGACACTGGGAAATAGCAGTGAACCAAACAGAAAAATCCTAGTACTCATGGAGCTGACATGCAGCAAATATGCCCTCCCAGTTAGAGGGTTTTAAGTTCTCAAGACAATTCTGCAAAATGCCATATCCTGAGTACGCTACCCTGAAGCTCCGGTGGGGAAAGGCAGAAAATCTGCCGAGAGGTACAAAGGTTGATAATCTGCACACAGATAAGTGAGTTTATTGTGACTTCATTATTCATTTACCAGCCCTCTTCAAAGTGTAAGAGAGACTAACTTTTTCCTTCTTTTCCCATTGGAAAGCAAAGGCAAATGACTAAAACCATAGGGGAAAGATGGGAGAAAAGCAAATCCCAATCACCCAAACCTAGTAATTGGTAGCCATAAATGTTTTAATATAAGGAATATAAGCCAAGCTCCCCAAGAGAGTGAATGGCAAAAGCATGGACTTGACAGGAAAACAGGGCTGGGCTCCATGTGGTGACTTCCCGAGCAGGTGACGCGTGGTAACACGGGCCCTGTTTACCTGCTCTATCATTTGCCGCACTTTCCGCTGCTGGCTCTTCAGCATGTCATCCAAGTGGTGGATCTTCTCCCGCAACCCAGCCACTTCCTTTTCCAGACTGGCAGCCCTGGGCATTAAGACCAGAAAGCTGAGGCGAGGGGAAAAAATGCCTTCTCTACCCAGTCACAGGAAGAACCTTGGGCTTGGGGGCTTCCACGAACTGGATCCCCTCTGCCTGATGCCCCAGTGGTCTGCCATGGGGCGGAGGTGCTCGGGACACCTTGGAACAACACAGTGGAAGCCTCACTAGAGATCAGCTAGTCTGAACAAGGACATTGCAGCTCAGAGAGGTAAGAATGGGTAAGTCATTCTGGAATGCTCTAGAAGGTATAACTAGAACCAATAGGTAGATGTCCAGGGAAGCAGTCCTTATGCTAACACAGGACAGACTTTCTCAGCATCAAAGCTGTCAGAATGTGGACTGCCTCAGCTGTGATGAGCTCCTCATTCCTGGAAAGATTCAAGTGGGAGCTGGGAGTTTAATACCCAATGCCGTCAAGCTGTTGGAAAGGACTCTATGTCAAAGGGAGATAAGATTTACGGGTCCTTAAAGCCTCTTCACACAGGTGTGTTCCTAAGTCTCCTGATTCCCAGACACTGCTATATCCTCTGCATCTTCCAAACTGGGCCAAGATCCCCAGAGGTCCGGCGACTGGGCAGGGTCTCCAGGAGTTCAGACCTCTGAAGGACCGCTGGTGCCCATCACTCTCCGCTCCTGCCTGAGAAGGCAGACAGGCGCTGTTGGAAGGGCAGTGCTCCCGGTGAGGGTGGGGGCGGGGTACAATGCAATCTGAGCCCCGACATCCTCCCTAAGCCTCAAACAATCTAAGAGTCCACCCTCAGCTCTCCAGTGCCCTATTGCTCAGTCTCCTTTTATTTAGAAAATTAACGTTTATGGTGCATAGCCATCGCCTGCCATTCTCAAGCCTCTGGTTTGGATTATCTGGGTCTTCTTTTGTTTCTCCTGCTGCTTCCTCTCAGCCACCTGCCCATGAGCACCACTGCTGAGAAAGAAGGAGTGCTGAGTAATTTAAAACAATTCCGTGATGACGTCGAGCCCAAAAGGAGGTGACAATAAAATGTCTGCATGTCCCATGCCTAGACTGAGGTTATCCCAAAGGAGAGAAGATGCCCCCCACCGACTGCAGGGTCCAAGGGGGCAAGGATCATGTCTGTTGGGGCGGCTGAGTGGCTCAGTCGGTTAAGCGTCTGCCTTCGGCTCAGTTCATGACCCCGGGGTCCTGGGATCGAGTCCCACATCGGGCTCCTTCTGCTCAGCAGGGAGCCTGCTTCTCCCTCTCCCTCTGCTGCTCCCCCTGATTGTGTTCTCTCATGCTCTATCTCTGTCAAATAAATAAATAAAGTCTTAAAAAAAAAAGGGATCATGTCTGTTAATCTTGCAATGCCTTAGAAGGCCCTCCAGGTGACGTCCGTTGAACTTAAAAAGATCTAACTTACACCACGGAGGGCAGGCCCAGCATGCTGCTGTTAACTTTGATTTACATTTGAGGCCTTATTTATTAGTAGCCAGCAGCATAAACAATTTCCCAAATCTTGACGGTCCCAAATGGCCTACTCTTTGCTCTGCAGGTTTCCCTGGTAGGGCCTCTGATCTCTGATCAGACGGCATGCGTGAAAACCTTGGGGTGGAAGAGGATCCCAGAGACCCCCTGCACGCCGCGGCCGATGCCGGCTCTCAGGTGCGGCAGCTTCCAGTGACAGGAAGTTGAGAATCTCTTCATGACGCCGCTCGCTGTGTTTTTCGAAGCATGACTTGTGAGGAAGTTGTCTGATTGACCCTCAAACACTTTACAGCCGGCCTTGTGTCTGGGGGAGGGACGTGCAGCCCTCCCCCAGACACACTGCCACTGCCACGGCGGCATCCGGCGAGCCCCGGCGGCAGGTCCGTCACCAGCTCTCGCCCCACCTCGTTCCAACACCATGCAAGCCTTCTCCTAGGCTCCTACTCCACGGAAAACGACCTCCTCAGAGATGGCAGCCTCCCAAACAGTCTCTCCCTGGGCGGGACCCCACCCAGAGCAGCCACCCATGAGTCAGAGCTGGAACTTCCTCCCCAGGCCTGGCCGCACAGAGCTGCAGGCTGCGTGGCCCGCCCTCCCCTCCCTGCACCCCAGCTTCCCGGGGGACGAGGGCCCTTACTTTTCTCGTTCCGTTTGGCAGTCAGTGTTCTTGCTCCGAAGTTCCTCCAGAGCTGTTTCCCCTTCCCTAACCTTCACCAGTAAGGCCTGATGCTCCTGGATGGGCCGAAGGGAAGAAAATCGAGGATAAGGAGGTGGCAAGGGTTTCCGTGTTTGGGGTGAAAGGGGCCCGAGGGCTGGGGCTCAGCCCCTATTGGGTCTGGGACATCTGCCAACAATCTGCAGCAGGCCAAGCTGGTTTGCTGGGGCGCCCTCCCCTGTCAGGGATAACCCTCCCCACCCTCAGCACACAGAAACTTCCCAGCCTCACCCAGCTATCTGGACAGAGAGCCTGGCCCTGCATTATCCAGGCCCACCTGCCGGCTAGGGCTGCCGGTCCCCGGGAAACCAGGCCCAGTGGCTCCTTAAGAGCAGTCTTGTCTTTTTTCTTTTCTTTTAAGCACACTTCAAAAGCCCATAAAGGGCAGCTCTACAAGAACCCAACTGAAATGGAAATGGGTTCAACTCTAGTTAGCAAGGGCTGAGCTTAGCTGAGAGAAAGACCTCTTGTTCCTTAAAGGCTAAAAGGTTCTCAAAGGTATTTGCTGAGGAAGCTGTGAAGTGTGTTTTTCTGGGGCTGCTCAGAAAAACAGACTACAGTGGTCTCAGTCAGTCCCAGGGACCAGCCCCCCCTCCCCCCCAGCCCCCAGCCCAGGAGTTAGGCCCTGAAGGCAGGACTCCAACAATTACCGCCTGCACGCCTAGCAAGCGCTTCTGGAGCTCTCCCACATCTGCCTCCTTCTGCTCCACTCTGTCCTCCGCTCTCTGAAGGGCCACTTGACTCTGTTCTGCTTCTCTCTGGTACCGGCTGAGTGTGACCTAAGACAGGATGGGGATGGGTGAAGGGGATGGAGGGGAAAGAGCAAACGTGGGTAAAAGCCTTAGGAGAGAACCCAGGACCCCGGGCGCAGTGATGGGAGAAGGGAGGCACCCCTCTCTTTCCCATTCACGGTTCTAGGACGACTTGGGAAACTAGCAGGTATCTCCATTTCCAGGGTTCACATAGTTGATCAAGTTCTACTCTTTTTTTTTTTTTAAGATTTATTTATTTATTTATTTGAGGGAGAAGGTGTGAGGGCTGGGGGTGGTGGGGAGGGCAGAAGGAGAGGGAGAGAAAGTCTTAAGCAGACTTCACACTGAGTGTAGAGCTGGACACAGGGCTCAATCTCACAACCCTGACATCATGACCTGAGCTGAACCAAGTCAGACACTTAACTGACTGCACCACCCAGGTGCCCTGATCAAGCTCTACTTTAGAGTGACATCTGGAACCCAGAAGCACCTTCCAGATGGTGGACTTCTTCAGCATCCCCCCAAGGCGGCCAGTGCCACCCAAGCTTAACCCAGTACTGTGGCTTTCCTACAAATGCAAATGCAAAGAATCCAGGGGAGCACATCTCCACATCCTTCCTTCTGTGTCCCCACTCTTCCTCACCCTCACATCAAGCAATATGGCAGCCTGCAATATAAAGGCCAAAATGGCCTCTGGAAGGGCTACTAAGCACCAGAAGAACTGCTCCATGTCCAAGACGATAAGCCAATTTGGGAAGGATAGAAGCAGAACTGTAGAATGAAAAATTAAGGAAGAACTTGCCTCCCTTCCTCCCACATGCCAACTTCAGGTCTCAGCTTAGATACCCTTCCTTCCAGAAGCCTCCAGGCCCGGTGAGGAGTCCTTCCACTGTGTGGCCTTCCCTCTTACAGCACCAAATGGATTTTGCCCAGTCACTTGTGTGCGCTCCCCAGTGGGCCGCTGGCGGGGGCCTTGAGCTCGGCACGGTACCTAGCATACAGTTACTGCTCGCTAATGTCATGAGTGAAATTGGTATTCATCTAGTCCGATCCTCTCCTTTTGCAACGGAAGGTCAACTGATCTCCCCAAGGTACACAGCTAGGGAATAACAGAGCCAATGCTGGAACACAGTGCCTTCATCATCCATCTCAGTTCTTCCCAGCTACCCCACACTGACTCCCCAGTCAGTTACTGAAAAAGAATCCACGGAACCTCTCAAAAGTCCACGCAGCCCTGGGAAAACAGAACGCCAAAGAAGCCAGTTTGTCTGACTCCTCCCAACGTCAGAATCAAGGAAGAGAAAGCACAGCACAGGATGATGTGTGATGGGACACGTCCATGCTGCACACCAGCCCTGTGCAGAGCAGACTCTCCATGAACCCTTCCTGACAGCAGGCTGCTGCTGGGAGAACGGAAAACCCATGCTTACTGGCAGGCTGTGTGCACGGTAATTGACAATCTTGCCCTTGCTACCCCCTGGCTCAGAAAAGTAGATCAGAGAGTCTCATTCACTAGCAAAGACCAAGAAAAGCCTCCGAAGGTCCCATATTAGCCTGGAACAGGCCAGCCCCATGGACAGGAACGTAAAAACAAAACCTCTCATTTCTGTACCTAACACTGCACCCAGGTTGATGTGTACTCAGAGCACAGCGTTAATGGGCCACGGGCTGTCCTCACTCTGCTATGGGATCACAAAGGGAAAAAAACATACTCCTCTGCCACATCTGTCCTTGTTGCTCCAGTCGGCAATGCTCCAAAGGAACCTCTTAGTCATAAAAGGGCATGCCAACCTACCCCAACAGTGGAAACAGCACCTCTGCTTGCAGGCCGGTGCTACTTACCAAGGGCAGCCCCTTCTTAGAAACTGTGGGCAGGTGACTACAGCTGTCAGGGACCTTCTGGCCTTAGGCTTTCATTCTGGACCCTTTTGTCCAAGCACTGAAACCCAGAGCGAGCAGACCCCTCCGTGGATGGCCAAAACCAACCAGTGCTTCATAATGCCTCTCGGTGTAGAAATTTCTTTCCGAAATTCACAGTCTGGTCAGTGCTACAGTCTCAACCGCCCCTTCCTCCTGCTGTGTACCAAGAAGGTAGGGAACAGTCACCAAAATGATACATCGTCAACCCAATTATCCAAATTGTGGAATCTGAAACAGATGCAGCAAACTCCTTTACTACACAGCTACTTTGTTCTGAGACCAAACTAATCGCAGTATCACGCTAAGTCCAAACTGCTTAGGATAGGAAAACCCACTTAACTAAATTGATCACTAAGAAAAATATAGGGTATCTTATATTTCTAAAATCCTTCAGAGTAATAAATATACTTACATATCTTACCTCACTCAATTCACACACCACACTTGTAAGATATACTTAAAATGACCCATTTTTACATAATTTGGAACTGATACTTAGGTTAAATTACTTGCTCAAATAATTGGTCATCTCTAAAGGCAACTGATTATCCCTGTGCCCTCTTCCTCCGCCTCAATATCCCTCTCAAAAATTCTCTCTCTTAGTCCCATGGAAGAGAAGCATCAGTCTTCTTCCTACCACCAGCTCCTGGCATGCCTGGGCAGGGCATATCCTATCATTACAAATTTATGACACAGAAATACTTTACATGTGGCTGAACAATAGCAGACAACAGATGGTCAATCTCACACAGAAGCCTAGTGTTTTCCCAGTGTACCTCATTTTATACACAAAGAATTTTCTGGAAAGTATGGCAGACCTCAAACAGTTTTTAATGGGGGGGGGCTTTCACTCTCTACAGACTTTTGTACTTCTTTAATCTTCCATAATAATTTAGTATTACTTTTGTAACAATAATTGAAATACTCATTCAAGATCACAAAGCTCTGCATAGTAAAATCAAGATTTGACTTCAAGTCCTCTGACTCCATGGGCACAGATCCTTCTACAACCACACTGTTCCGTCCATTCAACTAGTCCACACTGAAGAGGTACCCACCTTACAGCTGGCGTTATGCCAGACATGGGGATGCAGGGTGACCTTGACAGCAACAGTCCCTGCCTGCATGGTGCCTAGAGCCCAGTAATTCTTACTGTGGTAAGAGTAATGCCCCCTGAGTTACTTGCTATCCCAGACCAGCACTACCACTCAACTGCAGTAGAAAACCAAGTACCAACCTTTAAACCATGGGCTAGCCTTGAACAGCAAAAACGATACATGTCCAGGAATGCGAAAAGCAGAGAGGAAAGTGCCCAGGCCTCAAAGCCTAGCCTCTCCAATTGATGGCACACAGCCAGAAAGACATGAAGTCCATGCTACGTCCCTGGCACCTATATCCAGCAGCCTAACCCTTGGGGCACCTTCTCCTCAAATCCCAAATCTCACCTCAAAAGCCACACGATCGGACTGGTGCTGCCGCTCAGCCTCCTGCAGTTTGACAAGCAGGTCCCGCACAGTCTTCCTCAAGCTCTCGACATCTTCGTTTATATAGGCGTCTACCTATAGTCAGAGCAGGGAAGAGAAGGGGAAGGCCCTGTGTTTGTATAAGAGAAGGTCCCCCTCAGGGCGCCTGGGTGGCTCAGTCGGTTAAGCGTCTGCCTTCGGCTCAGGTCATGATCGCGGGGTCCTGGGATCGAGCCCGCATTGGGCTCCCTGCTCAGTGGGAAGCCTGCTTCTCCCTCTCCCACTCCCCCTGCTTGTGTTCCCTCTCTCGCTCTTTCTGTCAAATAAGTAAATAAAATCTTAAAAAAAGAATTACCATTAAAAAGAGAGAGAGGGTCCCCCGCAACACACACTTGGCCCTCTCATCCAGACCACCCTCACATCCCTCAGGGGGAGAGTTAGTCTTGGGCACCCAGGTGCTCTGAGTTATTCACGTGAACACACTCTTTCTTCATATCCTAAGGAACTCAACTAGCCTCAAATCGCTGAATGATTTTAGGACAAACTCAGTAATTTTTATACAGGTATCAACTGATTAACAGGTATGCTTATCCCATCCTCACCTGCGGGTCCTGCTTCCATCAGACTAGAGTTCTCTGAGAGCAGGGGCCGTGTTCCCCTTTAGACTACAGTGCCCCAAGGGCAGGGACTGTGTCACACCCACTACGAGGGGTGCATCCCAAAGGCGCATCTTTTGGTCTTCTCTGCATCTAGCACAGAGATCAGCATGTAGAGGGTTACTGATGGACAGGCAGGTTTAGAGCAAAAGCACCCATGACTCCAGGAATCTGATTCAATGTGAGAAAAGGTGTCTTCATCGAGGTTACGAGTCTCTCTCCAGACACACCCAACGGTGGGTTGGTGGTTAGCACTGAGCTGGCATGTGGGGTCTTGCCCCAACCTCTGCCGCACAGGTACCAGACATTTCAGTTACCAGCTCCCAGCGAGTCTGACAGAAAAATCTTTCCCCGTCTTGCACGTTAGGAAGGACGGAGCTCAACTGGGAGGTGGGCCACAGGGTCCCAGTCGCTGCGCGATCACTGAGTCCAGTGGGCCTTCACTTCTCTATCTGTGAAGCAGGAAGAAGACTCCTTACCATGCCCTGCCTTCCAGGCTGCCTCAAAAAGAAGACAATATCCGGCAGGGCTTAGAGCTTGTGAGAAGCAGCAGCTGAACAAACAGTACCAGGTGTGATTATAACCTGTTGCCAGCAGCACATTTGCTAAATACGGTGGTTCGGGGGAAGGGAAAAAATTCAAACTGCACATCTAGAGTGAGTGGCTAGAATCACAACATGCCAAACTCTAGCCATCAAGAAGTTATCCAGTCATTCTTAATCGCAGGAAACAAACTGAGGGTTGCTGGAGTGGGGGGGGGGGGGGGGGGGGGGGGGTGACTGGGTGATAGACACTGGGGAGGGTATGTGCTCTGGTAAGCGCTGTGAATTGTGCAAGACTGTTGAATCTCAGATCTGTACCTCTGAAACAAATAATGCAATATATGTTAAGAAAAAAAAAGAAGAAGAAGAAGGTAGCAGGAGGGGAAGAATGAAGGGGGGGAAATCGGAGGGGTAGAGGAACCATGAGAGACGATGGACTCTGAAAAACAAACTGAGGGTTCTAGAGGGGAGGGGGTGGGAGGATGGGTTAGCCTGGTGGTGGGTATTGAGGAGGGCACATTCTGCATGGAGCACTGGGTGTTATGCACAAACAATGAATCATGGAACACTTCATCTAAAACTAATGATGTAATGTATGGGGATTAACATAAGAATAAAAAATAAAT